>NC_052338.1:27027939-27030439 GCF_016432855.1 Salvelinus namaycush
AACAGAAACTACACTGTGTTTACTCTAGCACCCGAACAGAAAACACTACTGTGTTTACTCTAGCACCCGGAACAGAAAACTACTACTTGTTTTTACTCTAGCACCCGTAACAGAAACTACTACTGTGTTTACTCTAGCACCCGGAACAGAAAACTACTACTGTGTTTACTCTAGCACCCGGAACAGAAAACTACTACTGTGTTTACTCTAGCACCCGGAACAGAAAACTACTACCTGTGAAAACATGTGCTGTCTGGGTGGGTGTGTCTGTTCAGAGAAACTCCTGTTCTAAATGACCCTCAGCCAGGTTTGTTTTAGTACAAGACTTTCTATCAGGTTCTTTTTTTAATGTTAATTATGTATATTTATCAGAGCTGATCTGAGTGTCTCTTGGCCTGGTCAACATTACAGGGCTGCTACGCTGGACGCGTAACTTGCCACAAGTAGAGGCTTCCATTCATTTAAATCATGGGTCTTCAACGTTCTCTTCGGGAGGAACCCAGGCCCAGGTTGATAAAGTGATGTATGCTCTGTTACATGTCTGTAGCGGCTAAAAACCTAGTGTTTTGCGATGCCCCGGTGTATCCCCTCTTAGGATGTGTGTACCTGATGGTGTCTATCTCTGTGTGTCAGGGCCTGCTGTCTGAGATCCTGCGTAAAGAGGAGGATCCGAAGAGTGCCTCTCAGTCTCTCCTGGTCAACCTGCGGTCCATGCAGAGTTTCCTCCAGCTACCTGAGAGCGACCGCGACCGTATCTACCAGGAGGAGAGGGAGAGGAGTCTGACCGCGTCAACCACTATCACCCATTCACCCAACAACACTACCCCACCATGCCACACACAGGTCAGACAGACAGAGAAGGGAGTGTGGGTATTGAAGTTCTGTCTCGTTCATGCCACTCAAAGGTATATTCCTTTGATGTTTCAGACCAGAAAGGAAGAGGGGAACTTTGTCAAGGCTGAAGATTGGCACTCCCGGGTTTCCATAGGCATCCCTATAGTAAGGATAACCTCGTTCCTCTCTCTCTCTAACCCCCCCTCTCTTTAACCCCCCTTCCGCTCCACCTACTTTCTCTCTCTCTAACCCCTCTCTCCCCCTCTCTGTCTCCCCCTCCCTCCCGCCTGCAGGCGAGGCTGTCCCCAGTAGCAGTAATTAACAGAGGGGTGAAGAGTGAGGGATGTGTTCTAAACATCAACAGTTCTATCTACGAGGAGATCCAACAGGAGATGAAGAGAGCCAAGGTGTCTCAGGCCATGTTCGCCAAGATGGCCGCCTCCAAAAGTCAGGTACACAGGCACACACACACACACACACACACAGAGAGAGAAGAAAGAGTATGGTACTCACTGACTGGAGGGATGTCTATGGAAGTGAAGACAATCTTTAGCTTTACATAGTTCCCCTCCTCCCTCTTGGACTGAGAGGGAAACGTTTATATTTCAGACTGTTATTAGAAAATGCTTAACACCACACACACACACACACACACACACACACACACTCCCATAAGTACCTTTATCAGATTTTCTGTGTGTGTGAATGTATTATATACCATCTGTACACAGAGCCACATTGGGCAGTAACTGGCTGTGTAGAAAATGCCAGATTATTTACACACACACACACATACATGCATGCCAACACACATAAACACTGGTGCTTTTATTGTGCTTGTTTTCAAGGCAGAACCATAAGCTTGTTATTGCCTTTTGTTTTGGGGATCATTTCCCTCCTCAGTGGAATGGAGGGATTTCATCTGTTGATGTCTCTTTCTCTCTGTCTCTCTGCCTCTCTTTCTCTCAGCCTCTCTTTCTCTCAGCCTCTGCCTCGCTTTCTCTCAGCCTCTGCCTCGCTTTCTCTCTGCCTCTTTCTCTCTGCCTCTATCTCTCTGCCTCTATCTCTCTGCCTCTATCTCTCTGCCTCTATCTCTCTGCCTCTATCTCTCTGCCTCTATCTCTCTGCCTCTATCTCTCTGCCTCTATCTCTCTGCCTCTATCTCTCTGCCTCTCTTTCTCTCTGCCTCTTTCTCTCTACCTTTGTATCTCTTTCTCTCTGCCTCTCTTTCTTTCTGCCTCTCTTTCTTTCTGCCTCTCTTTTTCTCTGCCTCTCTTTCGCTCTGCCTCTTTTTCTCTCAACCATTAGCTTGTTATTGCCTTTTGTTTCGGGGATCATTTCCCTCAGTGGAAATTAGGATTTCATCTGTTGAGGTCTCTTTCTCTGCCTCTCTTTCTCTCTGCCTCTCTTTCTCTCTGCATCCTTCTCTCTGCCTCTCTTTCTCTCTGCCTCTCTCCCTGCCTCTATCTCTTTTTCTCCCTACCTCTATCTCTCTGCCTCTCTTTCTCTCTGCCTCTCTTTCTCCCTGCTTCTATTTCTCTCTGCCTCTATATCTCTCTTTCTCCCTATCACTCTCATATCCCTATCCTCATACTACTCTCCTACTCTATATCTCCTCTCTTCTCTTGCCTCTTTCTCTCTGCTTCTCTTTCTCTCTGCTTCTCTT
>NC_052338.1:27050439-27190439 GCF_016432855.1 Salvelinus namaycush
GGAAGGAGGTGAGGGAGGTTGGTCGGGGGACAGACAGAGTAACGGAGAGGGCAATGGCGGGCGTGAGGGGGGTGAGGGGTTTCGGGTGTCCCAGGAGGCGCAGGGGATCCTGCAGAGCTTCATCCAGGACGTGGGTCTGAACCCAGATGAGGAGGCTGTCCACACCCTGTCAGCCCAGCTGGGCCTGCCAAAACACACCATCCTCAGCTTCTTCCATTGCCACCACCACAGCTACACACACCAGAACCATAGACAGGACTACAGTGAGATCCACCACAACCAACTTCCTAGCCAGAACCACAGGGACCAGGACCTGCTCTTCTGTATTGGAGCAGGCCCAACCCAGCCTGACAGAACTACAGGGGAGAAGGAAGAGGGAGGAGCCGTAGATCCTGCTGGACAGATAGATGGACAGGAGGAGGAGGACATGGAGGGGGAAGAGGGAGGAGCCGTAAATCCCGCTGGACAGATAGATGGAGAGGAGGAGGAGGACATGGAGGGGGAAGAGGAAATAGAGTGGGAGGGGGGGAAAGAGTTGGATGTGAGCACCCAGACTAACGCCGTCGTCACCCTAAAGGAGGAGGAGCAACATGACTCTAACCAATCACAGCCGGAGACAACCCAACCACATGACTCTGATGAATAGCATGGCCCCATCCACTAGTTGTCCTTTCAAACCCAATGACTCAACTAGATATTTTCACAGCGCTACTGCAGAAAATAATATTCCTTTTCTGAAGAACTGGAGTAATGATGTGTCATAATAGGTGATTCCCTTATTTGTAATGAAATATTAAAATAAAGGACTGTCTTTGTGAAAAGAAATGAGATTATGTAGTTACACAAGATACTTTAACTGTTGAGGATCCCATTTTAAACACATTATGCCAACAAATGCCTTGTAGTATGTGTCACTACCCACCTGGTCCTATGGCTAGATCGGCCTCTCTGGATTCTGATGATACTGAAATGTGAATATTGATAAGTTTGTTTTGATTTCTTTCTCTGTCACCAAACTCAACTATGCTTTCTTATATCTTTCTGTCACAACATCCACTTTTAGGTGTCTCTTTGACTGACGGTAAAATCAATTGTCTTAAGGTATTTTATGGTCAACAATCAACATATTTGAGTGGCTTCTCTCAAATTGTGTATGCAAATGATGCAATTTAATACTTCAGTTGGTCAACTGTAGAAGAAAAGGCTAATATGCAAATGATGTGTGTGTATAACTGCCTTTGATTTAACCTACCATCTTTGTAAAAATGTATTTGTTTTAAAATAGTTAATTCCATCGATTTATGAGTAACTTGATCGAAGTGGTTGTTTTAAACATCTTTAATAATTTATCTGTTCAGAAATGCAATGAATGTGGATGTTAATTAATTTTGTATTTATACCTGTGATTTATGATTTGCTTCGTCACACATTAAACACTTATAAAATGGAGCTACTGTTGATTTGGTTGTTTTTTCTGTGGTATCTATGGTTACAAATATTATTTTCAATCTAAGCTGGCTTTTCCCAGACAGACACATCTTTTTTCTGACATGTTCACAACTGCTCAGTTATTATTCCCTTGAAAATAAATGTACTACAGTTGAAGTTGGAAGTTTACATACACCTTAGCCAAATACATTTAAACTCAGTTTTAAACAATTCCTGACATTTAATCATAGTAAAAATTCCCTGTCTTAGGTCAGTTAGGATCACCACTTTATTTTAAGAATGTGAAATGTCAGAATAATAGTAGAGGGTGGACCCAATAAATTGGGTGAATTTTGGCCCATTCCTCCTGACAGAGATGGTGTAACTGAGTTAGGTTTGTAGGTCTCCTTGCTCGCACATGCTTTTTCAGTTATGCCCACAAGTTTTCGAGGTCAGGGCTTTGTGATGGCCACTCCAATACCTTGACTTTGTTGTCCTTATGCCATTTTGCCACAACTTTGGAAGTATGTTTGGGGTCATTGTCCATTTGGAAGACCCATTTGCAACCAAGCTTTAACTTTCTGACTGATGTCTTGAGATGTTGCTTCAATATATCCACATAATTTCCCTTCCTCATGATAACATCTATTTTGTGAAGTGCACCAGTCCCTCCTGCAGCAAAGCACCCCCACATGATGCTGCGAACCCCCGTGCTTCACAGTTGGGATCGTGTTCTTCGGCTTGCAAGCATCCCCCTTTTTCCTCCAAACATAACGATGGTCATTATAGCCAAACAGTTCTATTTTTGCTTCATCAGACCAGGAACCATTTCTCCAAAAAGTACTATATTTGTCCCCATGTGCAGTTGCAAACCGTAGTCTGGCTTTTTTATGGCGGTTTTGGAGCAGTGGCTTCTTCCTTGCTGAACAGCCTTTCAGGTTATGTCGATATAGGACTCGTTTTAGTGTGGATATAGATACTTTTGTACCTGTTTCCTCCAGAATCTTCACAAGGTCCTTTGCTGTTGTTCTGGGATTGATTTGCACTTTTCACACCAAAGTACGTTCATCTCTAGGAGACAGAACGCGTCTCCTTCCTCAGCGGTATGACGGCTGTGTGGTCCCATGGCGTTTATACTTGAGTACTATTGTTTATACAGATGAACGTGGTACCTTCAGGCGTTTGGAAATTGCTCCCAAGGATGAACCAGACTTGTGGAGGTCTACAAATTTTTTTCTGAGGTCTTGGCTGATTTCTTTTAATTTTCCCATGTCAAGCAAAGAGGCACTGAGTTTGAAGGTAGGCCTTGAAACATATCCACAGGTACACCTCCAATTGACTCAAATTATGTCAATTAGCCTATCAGAAGATTCTAAAGCCATGACATAATTTTCTAGAGTTTTCCAAGCCTTTTAAACGCACAGTCAACTTAGTGTATGTAAACTTCTGACCCACTGGAATTGTAAACAATAGTTGGAAATATTACTTGTGTCATGCACAAAGTAGATGTCCTAACCGACTTGCCAAAACTATAGTTTATTAACAAGAAATGTGTGGATAGGTTGAAAAACTAGTTTTAATGACTCCAACCTAAGTGTATGTAAACTTCTGACTTCAACTGTAAGTAGTGAATGACATGAACTGAGTTGTTGTTGTTTTGATTTTAAGTCAATCTTGTCATTTCACAATGTAACATGTAACATGGGGAAATACATTGTTGGCTATTGCTCTTATGTTGTATAGCACAGGAGGTTGGTGGCACCTTAATTGGGGAATACGGGCTCGTGGCAATGCCCCCCCCCCCCCCCCCCCATTTCATTACTTTACTTTACTTTACTTATAATGGTTTGTGACACCTGGGACCATCACGTGACGAACACCAGCCACACAGGTTCAGTCTCATCAAATTGAACTCCTACTACACATCAGCCACCTCACAGGCATGTTTCCTCATTCTGTTGATGTGATAAGTAGATGCGCAGAAACGTTATAATTTGTTATCATATAGGCCTAGTGTCAGGAGTCATCTAACCACAATCAATTTTTTGTTGTTGATAAATCTCTGTTTTGATCACATAAATATGGTGGTCTTCAATGTCAAAGTTACAAGACTTTGCTGTTAAATCTGTTTGTTTGCCTTGGCTAGCTGGATGGCTTAATGTTTTTATTTAAATAATGAAGCAACAACCCCAGCTTTTTGTTTTATCTGCCGGTTGGAAGATAGAGAGTGCTATGTCTCAGATGTCAGAGAGGCAGAGTTTGTTCCTGACCACTGCTGATGTGTGGTTGAGTTTCTGGCACTTTACTGCAGCCGATGCATCACCCAGTTGGGTGCTACACTGTCAGCAATGGAGGATCAGCTACCTACGGAGGAGCGGCTACTATGGAGGATCAGCTACCTACAGAGGAGCGGCTACTATGGAGGATCAGCTACCTACGGAGGAGCGGATACTATGGAGGATCAGCTACCTACGGAGGAGCGGCTACTATGGAGGATCAGCTACCTACGGAGGAGCGGCAACTATGGAGGATCAGCTACCTACGGAGGAGCGGATACTATGGAGGATCAGCTACCTACGGAGGAGCGGATACTATGGAGGATCAGCTACCTACGGAGGAGCGGCTACTATGGAGGATCAGCTACCTACGGAGGAGCGGATACTATGGAGGATCAGCTACCTACGGAGGAGCGGCTACTATGGAGGATCAGCTACCTACGGAGGAGCGGCTACTATGGAGGATCAGCTACCTACGGAGGAGCGGCTACTATGGAGGATCAGCTACCTACGGAGGAGCGGCTACTATGGAGGATCAGCTACCTACGGAGGAGCGGCTACTATGGAGGATCAGCTACCTACGGAGGAGCGGCTACTATGGAGGATCAGCTACCTACGGAGGAGCGGCTACTATGGAGGATCAGCTACCTACGGAGGAGCGGCTACTATGGAGGATCAGCTACCTACGGAGGAGCGGCTACTATGGAGGATCAGCTACCTACGGAGGAGCGGATACTATGGAGGATCAGCTACCTACGGAGGAGCGGCTACTATGGAGGATCAGCTACCTACGGAGGAGCGGCAACTATGGAGGATCAGCTACCTACGGAGGAGCGGCTACTATGGAGGATCAGCTACCTACGGAGGAGCGGCTACTATGGAGGATCAGCTACCTACGGAGGAGCGGCTACTATGGAGGATCAGCTACCTACGGAGGAGCGGCTACTATGGAGGATCAGCTACCTACGGAGGAGCGGCTACTATGGAGGATCAGCTACCTACGGAGGAGCGGCTACTATGGAGGATCAGCTACCTACGGAGGAGCGGCTACTATGGAGGATCAGCTACCTACGGAGGAGCGGCTACTATGGAGGATCAGCTACCTACGGAGGAGCGGCTACTATGGAGGATCAGCTACCTACGGAGGAGCGGCTACTATGGAGGATCAGCTACCTACGGAGGAGCGGCTACTATGGAGGATCAGCTACCTACGGAGGAGCGGCTACTATGGAGGATCAGCTACCTACGGAGGAAAACGTCTGACAAAACGATGGGCCCTGATGAAGAGCTCCTGGCTTGTCTGACAGACTGACTTTCTCCCTGGCTGCGCCCTCCTCTCAAGCCAGACTAGTTGTTCTGTGTTTTAATATTTTTTTTCAAATAAATCATATCATATGATATATTTAAACACCATTCATTAAGTCCTTCAGAGAGGCAATTTTACTCTTTTTAAAAACACCTCCACACAATAACTGCCACTGCATAGGCCTACGAAGTGAAATCATCTTAATTATTCTTTAATGTTGTTCAAGGCGAGGACTCTTTAATCAACTGCACATTTTCTCTCTTCAGATTATTTTTTGCGTATTTTAATAAACCTTTCTCTCCCGAGAGTAAATCATAATTTTCAAAGATAATTTCTCACATATTAATTCAGGGTTTATGTTATGCGTTGTGCACAGATAGACTAATGCGTGAGACAAACTACCTCTAATTTCTTTCTATAAACTCTGCTGTAGAAGAGCGAGAAGTAGAACACGGCCAAATTACAGTTAATAGATCAAATGATTTTCATTAGTCATACATTAGCATATAGTTTACTTCATATATATCTAATAACGTCTTACTATTCTAGATCGTTCTGTTGAGGACGTTAAAAGCTCACTTTGGAGCACAAAGGAGACGCTCTGATATACACTATTAACACACACACTGTTTTTTTTACTCTGACCAGTTCATAGAACAATAACGTTCCCTTTGATATCATTGAGTGCAACTAGCCAACATTTCAATCAACAAAGGTTGATTGAGCATGAGTAATGCACTCTTAGAAAAAAGTGTTCCAAGAGGGTTCTTCGGATGTCCCCATAGGAGAACCCTTTTGGATTCCAGGGAGAACCTTTTTTGGTTCCACATAAAACTCTTTGTGGAAAGGGTCCTACATGTAACCCAAAAGGGTTATACCTGGAACCAAAAAGGGTTCTTCAATGGGGATAACTGAAGAATCATTTTAGGCTCTAGATAGCACCTATGGTAGAGCAGTGGTGCAGCATGGCTGTAAGGTTAGAGTAATGGTGTCCAACATCATTCATGAGTATCAAGGCACAAGGCGAGACCCAGATGCAGACACCAGACACAGGAGGCAGATGGTTGGAGTCTTACAATGTTTATTAATCCAAAAGGAGTAGGCAAGAGAATGGTTGTGGACAGGCAAAAGGTCAAAACCAGATCAGACTCCAGGAGGTGCAGAGCGGCAGACAGGCTCGTGGTCAAGGCAGGCAGAATGGTCAGGCAGGCGGGTACAGAGTCCAGAAACAGGCGTGGGTCAAAACCGGGAGGACTAGGATAAAGGAGAATAGCAAAAAGAAGGTGAACGGGAAAACCGCTGGTTGACTTGGAACGTGCAAGATGAACTGGCACAGAGAGACAGGAAACACAGGGATAAATACACTGGGGAAAACAAGCGACACCTGGAGGGCTTTCCACTAGATGTTTGAACATTGCTGTGGGGCAATGCTTCCATTCAGCCAAAAGAGCATTGTTGAGGTCGGACACTAATGTTAGGCGATTAGGCCTGAATCGCAGTCGGCGTTCCAATTCATCCCAAAGGTATCCAATGGGGTTGAGGTCAGGGCTCTGTGCAGGCAGTCAAGTTCTTCCACACCGATCTCAACAAACCATTTCTGTATGGACATAATTTTGTTCATGGGGGCATTGTCATGCACAGAATCTTCTAGAATGTCATTGTATGCTGTAGTGTTAAGATTTCCCATCACTGGAACTAAGGGGTCTAGCCCAAACCATGAAAAACAGCCCCAGACCATTATTCATCCTCCACCAAACTTTACAGTTGGCACTATGCATTGGGGCAGGTAGCATTCTCCTGGCATCTGCCAAATCCGGATAAGTCCGTCGAACTGCCACATGGTGAAGCGTGATTCATCAGTCCAGAGAACATGTTTCCATTACTCCAGAGTCCAATGGTGGCAAGCTTTGTTGATCTTGGGCTTGTGTGTTGATCTTAGTCTCGCATGGCGTTGCGCATGGAGATCTTAGGCTTGTGTGCGGCTGCTCGGCCATGGAACCCCATTTCATGAAGCTCCGACAAACAGCTCTTGTGCTGCCGTTGTTTCCAGAGGGAGTTTGGAACTCGGTAGTGAGTGTTGCAACCGAGGATAGATGATTTTTTTCGCGCTACACGCTTCAGCACTATGCAGTCCCGTTCTGTGAGCTTATGTTTCCTACCACTTCACGGCTGAGCCGTTGTTGCTCCGAGACGTTTCCACTTCACAATAACAGCACTTACAGTTGATCGGGGCAGCTCTAGCAGGCCAGACATTTTACGAACTGATTTATGAGAAAGCTGGCATCCTATGACAGTGCCACGTTGAAAGTCACTGAGCGCTTCAGTAAGGCCCTTCTACTACCAATGTTTGTCTATGGATTGCATGGCTGTGTGCTCAATTTTATACATATATAAATTGTTTTTTCCCCTCATCAATGTACGCACAACACCCCATAATGACAAAGCAAAAACAGTATTTTTTACATTTTTGCAAATGTATATGTAACGGATGTGAAATGGCTAGCTAGTTAGCGGGTACGCGCTAGTAGCGTTTCAATCAGTTACGTCACTTACTCTGAAACCTATTAGTAGTGTTGCCCCTTGCTCTGCAAGGGCCGTGGCCTTTGTGGAGCGATGGGCAACGATGCTTCGTGGGCGACCGTTGTTGATGTGTGCAGAGGGTCCCTGGTTCGCGCCCGTGTCGGGGCGAGGGGACGGGGTAAAGTTATACTGTTACATTGATGCTGTTGACCCGGATCACTGGTTGCTGCGGAAAAGGAGGAGGTTGAAAGGGGGGTGAGTGTAACGGATGTGAAATGGCTAGCTAGTTAGCGGGTACGCGCTAGTAGCGTTTCAATCAGTTACGTCACTTACTCTGAAACCTATTAGTAGTGTTGCCCCTTGCTCTGCAAGGGCCGTGGCCTTTGTGGAGCGATGGGCAACGATGCTTCGTGGGCGACCGTTGTTGATGTGTGCAGAGGGTCCCTGGTTCGCGTCCGTGTCGGGGCGAGGGGACGGTTTAAAGTTATACTGTTACATATACAAAAAAAGCAGAAATATCACAATTTACATAAGTATTCAGACCCAATACTCAGTACTTTATTGCAGCACCTTTGGCAGCGATTACAGCCTTGAGTCTTCTTGGGTATGAAGCTACAAGCTCCCATTCTTCTCTGCAGATCCTCTCAAGCTCTGTCAGGTTGGATGGGGAGCATTGCTACACAGCTATTTGAAGGTCTCTCCAGAGATGTTCCATCGGGTTCAAGTCCAGGCTCTGGCTGGGCCACACAAGGACATTCAGAGACGTGTCCCGAAGCCACTCCTGCATTGTCTTGGCTGTGTGCTTAGGATCGTTGTCCTGTTGGAAGGTGAACCTTCATCCCAGGCTGAGGTCATGAGGGCTCTGGAGCAGGTTTTCATCAAGGATCTCTCTGTACTTCGCTCCATTCATCTTTGCCTCAATCCTGACTAGTTTCCCAGTCCCTGCCACTGATAAACATCCCCACAGCATGATGCTGCCACCACCATGCTTCATCGTGGGGATGGTGCCAGGTTTCCTCCAGACGTGATGCTTGGCATTCAGACCAAAGAGTTCATTCTTGGTTTCATCAGACCAAATAATCTTGTTTCTCATGCTCTTGATTGATTGATGGAGTGCTGCAGAGATGGTTGTCCATCTGGAAGGTTCTCCCATCTCCACAGAGGAACTCTGGAGCTCTGTCAGAGTGACAATCAGGTTCTTGGTCGCCGCCCTGACCAAGGCCCTTCTCCCCCGTTGGCTTAGTTTGGCCGGGTGGCCATCTCTAGGAAGAGTCTTGGTGGTTCCAAACTACTTCCATTTAAGAATGATGGAGGCCACTGTGTTCTTGGGGACCTTCAATGCTGCAGAAATGTTTTGGTACCCTTCCCCAGATCTGTGCCTCGACAAAATCCTTTCTCGGAGCTCTATGGACAATTCCTTCAACCTCATGGCTTGGTTTTTGTTCTGACATGCACTGTCAACTGTGGGACCTTAAATAGACAGGTGTGTGCCTTTCCAAATAATGTACAATCAATTGAATTTACCACATGTGGACTCCAATCAAGTTATAGAAGCATCTCAAGGATGATCACTGGAAAAAGGATGCACCTGATCTCAATTTCGAGTCTCATAGCAAGGGGCTGAATACTTTTCAGACCCTTTTCAGACCCAAACGGTTTTCACTTTGTCATTATGGGGTATTGTGTGTAGATTAGTGAGGAGTTTATTTATTTAATCCATTTTATAATAAGGCTGTAATGTAACAAAATGTGTACAAATTCAAGGGGTCTGAATTCTTTCCGAAGGCACTGTATTAATGGCAAAATAACATGCAACACTGGCTGAGTTGATGGATGTTGTTATCAGATTAACACGTTTTCCATCATGCACTATGTTCAACTAGTTCAATGCTCAACCAATCTGTAAGTCTCAGACAGAGCATTGATAGATAGAGGTGTTTTATTGTAGGCCTAAAACTTTAAATAGATTGAATGCACAGTTTTTCAGCTTTATTTAGTTATAGTGTGTCACCTTGTAAAATGTTGGTGCTTTCTGTCTGAGTGAATCTGTGTCTTGTCGGACATAGGCTAGTGCTTCTCAGTTCTCTGTCTGCCGCTGTCTATCTCTGTCTCTCTGTCATTCTGTCTCTCTGTCATTATGTCTCTCTCTCTCTCTCTCTCTATGTTTCTCTGCTCGATGATGTTGCCCATTGCTATTCTTCACCAGATAGTGAATCGTTCAAGCCCCATTTGCTCTGAATGTCTTTTAGCATAATTCAATAAAGATTTGCGGCATTCTGTCATCTGTTACCATGACGACATCTCTACCGGGGCCAATCAGGGCCCGTGGAATCCTCGTCATCGGTAATATTAGCGATAATAACGTTAATGGCGTTTCTGAAAATGCAGCGCTCCTGATTATTATTACGATGGTAATGATGATGATGATTAGACATTGTTGTTTCGTTACGCTGCCCCATCTCCCCCTCCCATATCAACATCCTCCTGTAGTACTCTTAATGCAGAACAGGTTAATGACCCTCCCCCCTTACTCTCTCCCATCAGACATTACTGAGGTTCTTAATGGACTGGAGACTCATTGCCTTTTACTGTGATGACCTTCATGGCTGTGATAACTTTCATGGCTGTCACCAAGCAGTCAACTATGAGAAGTATGAAGAACCATCAGCATTGAAGTATCATCAACACTTGTCAAAAGCAGTCTTAAAAAGAAATCCCCATACAAATGGTTTCTCTCTCTCCCACACACACATACACACTCCCTCAACGTTTTTCAAACTTATAAATGTATAAACTTCCATCGAACTTTATGCGTTACATTTATTTTCATATTGACTTCTGTTCCTATTATCATCAATTGTCTCTAATTATCTCATTAAGCATATCTTAATCAGAACTAATGACTTAGATTTGTCTGAGAACCGCTCTTGATAATCAGTGTCTCAGTTGCTCACCAAAAACCTTACAAGGCTCTTACATGCTGACCAGACCGCTCGCATGTTGATTTTGTCCACCCACACTAGATGCGATCAGGACACGCAGGTTGAAATATCAAAATGAACTCTGAACCAACTATATTAATTTGGGGACAGGCTGAAAAGCATGAAATATTTATGGAAATTTAGCTAGCTAGCTTGCTGTTGCTAGCTAATTTGTCCTATTTAGCTAGCTTGCTGTTGCTAGCTAATTTGTCCTGGGATATAAACATTGGGTTGTTATTTTAACTTAAATGCACAAGGTCCTCTACTCCGACAATTAATCCACAGATAAAAGGGTAAACCAAATTCGTTTCCAGTAATCTCTCCTCCTTCAGGCTTCTTATTTTTTGGACTTTATATGGCGCTTGGCAACCAGCTTTAAGGTGTATAACCTCTACCAACTGGACTGGAGTGTGGACCTCAGTTCATCTTGAAATCACCCACGTGGGTATATGCTCCTAAAAACCAATGAGGACATCGGAGAGACGGGACTTGCAGCCCGTCAAGTGTCACAAATAGAACCAAGTTCTATTTTAGCGCCTGGTTACGCAAATGCTCGTTGACGCGTGCGAGCAGTGTGGGTGCAATGATTGAATAACATGTATGTGTAAATTTATTTAGCAATGTTGACGCAACGCGAGCGGTGTGGTCAGCATGCTAGCATAGAATCACATATACAGAGATACCTTACTAAACATAACTGCTATGAGACTTGAAATTGAGCTCAGGTGCTGTTTCCATTAATCATCCTTGAGATGTTTCTACAACTTGATAGGAGTCCACCTGTGGTAAATTCAATTGATTAGACATGATTTGGAAAGGCACAGATCTGTCTATAGAATGTCCCACAGTTGACAGTGCATGTCAGAGCAAAAACCAAGCCATGAGGTTGAAGGAATTGTCCATAGAGCTCCGAGACAGGATTGTGTCGAGGCACAGATCTGGGGAAGGGTATCAAAACATTTCTGCAGCATTGAAGGTCTCCATCATGGAATGGAAGAAGTTTGGAACCACCAAGACTCTTCCTAGAGCTGGCCGCCTGGCCAAACTGAGCAATCCGGGGAGAAGGGCCATGGTCAGGGAGGTGACCAAGAACCCAATGGTCAGTCTGGCAGAGCTCCAGAGTTCCTCTGTGGAGATGGGAGAACCTTCCAGATGGACAACCATCTCTGCAGCACTCCACCAATCAGGCCTTTATGGTGGAGTGGCCAGACGGATGCCACTCCTCAGTAAAAGACACATGACAGCCTGCTTGGAGTTTGCCAAAAGGCACCTAAAGACTCTCAGACTATGAGAAACAAGATTCTCTGGTCTGATGAAACCATGATTGAACTATTTGGCCTAAATGCCAAGCGTCACGTCTGGAGGAAACCTGGCACCAGCCCTACGGTGAAGCATGGTGGTGGCAGCATCATGTTGTGGGGATGTTTTTCAGCGGCAGGGACTGGGAAACTAGTCAGGATTGAGGCAAAGATGAATGGAGCAAAGTACAGAGAGATCCTTGATGAAAACCTGCTCCAGAGCCGTCATGACCTCAGCCTGGGACGAAGGTTCACCTTCCAACAGGACAACAACCCTAAGCACACAGCCAAGACAATGCAGAAGTGGCTTCGGGACACGTCTCTGAATGTCCTTGTGTGGCCCAGCCAGAGCCTGGACTTGAACCCGATCGAACATCTCTGGAGAGACCTTAGAATAGCTGTCTAGCAATGCTCCCCATCCAACCTGACAGAGCTTGAGAGGATCTGCAGAGAAGAATGGGAGAAACTCCCCAAATACAGCTGTGCCAAGCTTGTATCTTCATACCCAAGAAGACTCAAGGCTGTAATCACTGCCAAATGTGTGTCAACAAAGGTCTGAGTAAAGCGTCTGAATACTTATGTAAATGTAATATTTACGTTTTTATTTTTTATAAATTTGCAAAAATTAAAAAAGAACAGTTATTGCTTTGTCAGTATGGGGTATTGTGTGAAGATTGATGAGGGGAAAAACTATTTAATCAATTTTAGAATGAGGCTGTAAGTTAACAAAATGTGGAAAAAGTGAAGGGGGTCTGAATACTTTCCAAAGGCACAGTCCTCATCAATCTACACACAATACCCCATAATGACAAAGCAAAAACAATAGGTCATAAATCATTCATTACCCAAGAACACTTTCTGTTACTCTCTACTCAGGTCTGACTGACTCTCATTTCTCTCTGTCTCTCCTCTCTCTCTTTCTTTCTCTCTCTCTCTCTCTCTCTTTCTCTCTCGCTCTCTCCCTCTCCCTCTCTCTCTCTCCTGCTCCCTCTACTTCAATCAACCAATTTCTAATTCCCTAACCCCTCTACTTCTTCACTCTTTCCATTTTGGACTAGACTGACTTCATGACCAAAATTATCATATTTACACTTTGTAGTCAATTTTGACACTAGAATAAATGTTTCTGGCTAACATCGATGCCACATGATCCATTTTCTACCAGAGAAATTGTTTATGCCTTAATGCCTTCAGTTGCTCTTTAATGGAATGGTTTTTAACATATTTCATACCTGTCTTGGCCAGACAGGGGTAAGGTTGCCATACTCACGTTGTGCTCCAGACAGGGGTAAGTTTGCCATAAACTGGCCTCGCTTGGGTTTTCAGCTGATGGTACTGATCACAGCTGGCTCCCTCGTGAACTACAATCCCAACGCTCTGTCTAAATGCAAATACGCCTCACTTGCGATACAGTTTTGGAAACATTTGGAATGTAATTTTCATACTGTATAAGCGAGAAAAAAGATACCCCCTCAAACACACCACACACGCACGCACGCAGGGTTGGGTAGGTTACTTTCTAAATGACTTTCCCCTTAAGAGGCATTAGAAGAATACAAAAATGTATGTTACCAATTAAATGACATCTATTGCAGGATAAATCAATGTTAAAGTTTGCATAGCTGGCAATATATGGATGTTAAATTTTACTTTATGGGTTGGTTATGTAGGCTTCTTCTAACCCATCACTTTCTACTACATATAATAATATGGTTAAATTATATCTTTACATTAAAAACCAAAGTCTATCAGAATTCCAGTCATTCCAAAAAAATTTACACCCCTTGATCTTCCAGAATAGGACTTGGAATATGGAAGTATAGATTATTCAAATTGTTTTACCTGAGCAAAACCCCAAAACAAAGGACTTATTAGCCAGCCTTACTCTGTTTGTTGTTTATGATTTTGTTGTCATGGAGGACTGATTGGGCTAGTTGATTTGAGTTGAAAAATAAATGCTGCACTCATGGAATGGCATGCTTTGAGCACTACTGAAAGTGCTATTTACATGTGAAAAATGAATGCCATATGCTGCATTTGCGATAGGCCTATTGTTAACCTTTTTCTTGGTGACATTTTGATATCTTGATAATATGCAGCTGTTTAAAGGACAAATCCACAGATTGAATAATAACTAAACGGTCGCCCCGCCTTTGTTTTGGTAAAATGCGGAGGGATGGGCCTGGAGAAATGTAACCACTCTCAGATTAATAGACAGAGCTATGGATGCAAGGACTGACCATCCACAATATCAGAAGTATTGTTTTAACCATGTTATGAGGCTATACAGTGTTTGTTTACATTTACAGTCTTTACAAACATTGGAATAAAACAAGCCTATATGCTGGGTTCTCATGGAGTGTGACAGTTGAACTAAACTCATGAGGGATTAATAAAGTTATATTATTTAAGAATCAATAGGCCTATGAATTTATTTATTTATTTTGTATCAGCGTGAATTGGATTGAGCAATAAATGCCCCACTTTTATTCCATAGGCTTCAATCCACACAATGCAGCTGTTCCAAGAGTGCATTGTTCACTGGCTGTCCACTGGTTTCAAAAACAATGATTGATAGGCTGCTTAAACTTCTTGAATTCAACCCTGCACACGCTTCCACACACACACACACACACACACACACACACACACACACACACACACACACACACACACACACACACACACACACACACACACACACACTCACACACACACACACACACACACACACACACACACACACACACACACACACACACACACACACACACACACACATCAATCTGACACAATAGTTGTCTGCTCTACTTACAGAGGGCTAGTGGCTCTTCAGGGGCAGTCTCTTATAATGCTGCAAACCCTAAAACAATGTAAGCATTGTTCCTCAATCTGTTTGGGAATAATCAACGGCAAGTGTGCTTAATGTACCGTTTAACCATTTCACCATTATAGATTCTCTGTGGGCCTTCATCACACACGTTTTATCCTCATCATTCATCACATGACAGAGGATAGTGATGTGTTGCATGATAATGTTTTGATGTAGAAGTATGTAATATAAATTAAACATATCGCAAGGTTCCTATTTTAATATGGGTCCTCAACCCATTCTGTTTTTGTTATGATTGATCATTTCAAGAACATGTTTATGGTAAATACGCTGACATAATTTTACCTCCCTGGTCACATGTTCTATCAGCTGTGCACCAGCATATCCGCCTGATTCGCGACTGTTTACAATCAGAAGACAGACAGACCAGAATGGGGAGCCCCGCATGAGCAGAACTGGTAAAACACCCTCACAGTAAACGACAGAATATACAAATTAGTTTTCATTTATTTATTTTTATTGGGAAAAAACTATTGAGTTTGCATGAAGTTGCTATTTTGTTTTGTCTTTATCTAGCTGCATGTCGGAAGTATAGATCTAGGCCTGTGTGCAATGCTCTTGCTAGCCTGCTAACCTGAAGAAATAAAAACAGCGAGACAGTTTGACGATCAAATTCAATTACGAGCCATCAGCAACGTAGTGGCATAATACATTATTTGCTAGCTATTGTAAATATGCATGGTGTTGCTACCTAGTTAAAGACATGTTTGTTGGTCTACCACCATGTTGTTGGAGAACTAACGTTAGCTAGAGTTAGCTGCTAAGTCATGCCAATATTACACACTAACATTGCGGTGAAAATTTGTCTGTTCACCTTTTCTGTAAATAAAGCTATAATCTGTTAACTGTCTATTTACCCTGTGTTCACATTCGGTTGATGCATTTTGAGACATTCAGTTGGCCTCCACTTTTAATCTATTGTTTTCTAGTTAGCTATGCACTAGCCTACCTGTTTTTATTACGTTAGTTGCCAACAGCACTATTGTGACCCAGTATAAGGCATTGATTATATGAGGTAATTGCAGGGCGTTTGCATAGTGCAGTTCAGTCAGGTTGTGTCCAGAACTGTTTTGGTCGGAGGCCAAACAGGAGAGGTCTGTCTAGTGAGAACCGTTCTGTCAGCGTCGACCCTATGATCTCTGATCTCTGAGCGAGGTACGCTGACTGCAGGGAAGCAGCCAGTCTAACCTGTTACTGAAGACATATCTAATCCGTAACTCCTTGTCTGTCCATCCGGATAGTCTACCCAAGCCAAGTTATAGGTGCCGGTTTGGAGAAAAATGTAGGCTCAGACGGTTTCTTTACAGATTTCCACCCATTATACAATCCGAAGGAATGGACAAGGAGTTCCGGATTATAGATATAGCTAGTTATTGTCCAGGCCCCCCTGCCTTGGATCTTTCTAGGACACCCATGTGCAAATGCTACCTAGTCTCTATAGCAGGGGCGTACCTAGAAATTCAGTGTTTTTATTTTTTATTTTAAATAGTCTATTTTACAACCCTGCTCTATAGAGCTAGCTGAGGTGACAGCTGTAGGGAAAACAAATCCCTAGGTAGTGGATAGAAAGAAACCTTAAAAGTAACCAGACTCATGGTTGAAGCTGATTAGTTATGGACATGTACCAAACTGTGCTAGGCTAGGGGCAGTAGGATGTTTCTTGCCTATGATTGTCTTCATACTTTGTTCTTTGTGTTTGCTCCTGATGTGGGGGGGGGGTTGTTTCATGTCTCAAACACTGAGAGACAGAAATCATAGGTCTGAACCCTGGCCTGCTCAGGATCTGTGATAGCCTGTAGGTTGCATCCCCAATGGCACCCTATTCCCTACATAGTGCACTAGTTCCTTTGGGCCCTGGGGGAAAGTAGTGCCCCCTAGTGCCTAGGGAATAGGGTGCCATTTGGGATGGAACATTAGCCTGTGTGTTGGTCTGGGAGCTCCTGTGGACCATGGGACTAGAGGCCCTTACAGCAGTAATATGGAGGTAATTGTGTGCTGAAGTGGAGGCATGTGAGTTTGTTTAACAGGGGTTCTCTCTTCTTCTCTTCCTTTTCACCTAGCATGGAGTTTATGGCACCAGGTCTCTAGTCCTAACTCTTCCTGTCAGCTCCGATCAGAGCAGCTCCTCTCATTGGCCTCTCTCTCTCTCCAATTCAAGGGGCTTTATTAGCATGGGAAACATAGTTAACATTGCCAAAGCAAGTGAAGTAGATAATAAACCATTTTTAAAAAATGAACAGTAAACATTACTCACAGAAGTTCCAAAAGGATAAAGAAATGTTAAATGTTGTGTGTGTATATACAGTGTTGTAATGATGTACAAATAGTTAAAGTACAAAAGGGAAAATAAATAAACATCAATATGGGTTGTATTTACAATGCTGTTTGTTCTTTACTGGTTGCCCTTGTGGCAACAGGTCACAAATATTGCTGCTGTGATGGCACACTGTGGTATTTCACTCAGTAGAAATGGGAGTTTATCAAAATCGGGTTTGTTTTTGAATTTTTTGTGGGTCTGTGTAATCTGAGGGAAATGTGTCTCTAATATGGTCATCCATTTGGCAGGAGGTTAGGAAGTGCAGCTCAGTTTCCACCTCATTTTGTGGGCAGTGTCCAGATAGCCTGTCTTCTCTTAAGATCTCTTCTCTTGAGAGCCAGGTCTGCCTACGGCGGCCTTTCTCAATAGCAAGGCTAGGCTCACTGAGTCTGTACATAGTCAAAGCTTTCCTTAAGTTTGGGTCAGTCCTCTCTGTTTAGGGCCAAATAGCATTCTAGTTTGCTCTGTTTTTTTGTTAATTCTTTCCAATGTGTCAAGTAATTATTTTTGTTTTTTTCATGATTTGGTTTGGTCTGTTTGTGTTTGTGAACAGAGGGTCAGGACCAGCTTGCTTAGGGGCCTCTTCTCCATGTTCATCTCTCTGTAGGTGATGGCTTTGTTATGGAAGGTTTGGGAATCGCTTCCTTTTCGGTGGTTGTAGAATGTAATGTCTCTTTTCTGGATTTTGATAATTAGTGGGTATCTCTCTGAGTTTATTATGAGGAGGATCATAAACATCCTTTCTTTCCTCGTAGGATGACATCAAAGTAGCTTATAGTGTTGGTAGGTAGACAGACTAGTGCTGTCAACAGAACAGCAGGTGATGAGTCTCGGTGTAAGCAGGTGACATATAGTTAGGGCTAGCTAGGCTTACATCCAGAAAGGCTTACAGTTGTAGAGTATTATTTTTGCTGTGTGGGGAGTACTAGGTGATCCACCACCTGGATTCGATCCTATGTAGCAAAATTTGAAATTGGTGTTTATTTATTTTTTTACATCGGCTTAAAGTAGAGACTCAGAGCAACAAAATGGTATATCATACACTACAGTTGAGGAACAATGGGAAAGTAATTCTTCTTTGAAAGTTGATAAACTTGTAACCCCACTTTTGAGAAAATGGCCCTTGAATGTTTTGGTACACCTACTGGAAAGCTCTTATTTGTCTACACCCATTCAGCATTGTTGACACCCTCTTAAACCTTAGTCCCAACCATCTCTTTAAGGATTCACATGTGCGGCCATGTACTAAACAGAGTGAATACGGTAGTCTAGTAAACAACCAAAGATTTTAAGACTAAAAGTAGAATAAAGTAGTAGAGAAAATACACTATCTAGTCCTTGGCCTGTATCCTAATCTGACTTTGGTGCAGGTCATGTTGTTCTTCACATTATCGTCTCTGGTGAACACACACTATATCAAATAAAATCCACGTTTATAGTTTATTTGTCACATGCATGGGATAAAGGTGTAAACGGTACAGTGAAATGGTTACTTGCATAGTAGTCTTTTGTTTAACTTCTTATGGCTGCAGGGGTAGTATTGAGTAGCTTGGATGAAAGGTGCCCATAGTAAACTGCCTGCTCCTCAGTCCCAGTTGCTAATATATGCATATTATTATTATTATTAGTATTGGATAGAAAACACTGAAGTTTCTAAAACTGTTTGATGTCTGTGAGTATAACAGAACTCATATGGCAGGCAAAAACCTGAGAAGAAATCCAAACAGGAAGTGGGAAATCTGAGGTTGGTCGATTTTCAACCCAGCCCCTATTGAATACACACTGGGATATGGATCTGTTTGCACATCTGTTACGGCTTCCAATAGATGTCAACAGTCTGTAGAACCTTGTCTGATGCCTCTACTGTGAAGTGGGGCCGAAGGAGACAGGAATTAGTCAGGTCTGCCATGAGGTGACCATGCTCTGACCATGCGCGTTCACACGAGAGGGAGCTCTGTTCCATCGCACATCTGTAGTCAATGGTATTCTCCGGTTGGAACGTTATTCAAGATTTATGTTAACATTCTAAAGATTGATTCAATACATCGTTTGACATGTTTCTACTGACTGTTACGGAACTTTTTGACATTTCGTCTGCTTTTAGTGAACGCGTTTCCAGACTTTGGATTTGTTTACCAAACATGCTAACAAAAATAGCTATTTGGACATAAATGATGTACATTACCAAACAAAACAAACATTTATTGTGGAAATGGGAGTGCATTACGACGAAGATCAGCAAAGGTAAGTGAAGATTTATAATACTATTTATGAGTTTTGTTGACTGCACAATTTGGCGGGTACTGTCCTTTTGGGTAACAAAACTGTCCTTTTGTGGCTGAACGCTGTTCTCAAATTATTGAATATTGTGCTTTTGCCGTAAAGCTTTTTGAAATCTGACACAGCGGTTGCATTAACTTCTCTAGGGTAGGGGGCAGCATTTTCACGTTTGGATGAAAAGCATACATAAATTCAACTGCCAGTTACTCATCCCCAGGAGATAAGATATGCATATTATTAGTAGATTTGGATAGAAAACACTCTGAAGTTTCTAAAACTGTTTGAATCATGTCTGTGAGTATAACAGAACTTATTTAGGAGGCAAAACCCCGAGGACAAATCATTCAGATTTTTTTTTTTTTTTGAGGTCACTGTCTTTTCAATGAGATTTCATTGGGAAACCAGATTTCTAAGCGAATTGCTTGCAGTTCCTACGGCTTCCACTAGATGTCAACAGTCATGAGAAATAGGTTGAGGTTATTCCTTTGTGTGATGACGAAATACGGCCATCTTGAAGTCGAGGCACTCCAGGTGTCCTGGACATGCGCTTCAATCAAACAGAAGGCATGCTACATATCGTTTTAATCCTGTATTGAACACATATCATCCCGTCTTCAATTTTATCAATTATTAACGTTAAATACCTAAAGTTTTATTACAAAAGTAGTTTGACATTTTTTGGCAAAGTTTACAGGTAACCTTTGAGATATTTTGTCGTCACGTTTGAGCACGTTGGAATTGGTGTTTTTCTGGATCAAACGCGCCAAATAAATGGACATTTTGGATATATATAGACGGAATTAATCGAACAAAAGGACTATTTGTGATGTTTATGGGACATATTGGAGTGCCAACAACAGAAGCTTGTCAAAGGTAAGGCATGAATTATATTTTTATTTCTGCGCCTGCTGGGTTGAAATGTTTTCTCTCTTTTGTTTACTATGGTGCTATGCTCAGATAATAGCATCGTATGCTTTCGCTGTAAAGCCTATTTGAAATTGGACACTTTGGTGGGATTAACAACAAGATTACCTTTAAAATGGTATAAGATACATGTATGTTTGAGGAATTTTAATTATGAGATTTCTGTTTGAATTTGGCGCCCTGCACTTTCACTGGCTGTTGTCATATCATCCCGTTAACGGGATTGCAGCCATAAGAAGTTAAACATCTAGCTATCTAAACAATTAACCATAATCCCAACTCATACTACCACGCATGAAACTGCAGGTAGCTAAAGATAACGAACTAGGTTCAATGTTAGCTAGCTAGCTAATATTAGGCTAACTAGCAATGCAAATAGATTTGAGATACGAATAATATTACTAATCAGATCATACACGTAACGTTAGCTAGTGAGCGAGCCAGCTAACGTTAGCTAGCTAACAGTACGCTTTAACTTGCAATGAAATTGACTTTCTGACAAAATTAGAAATTTATAATATCTGAAAATGTAGCTAGACTTCCCCGTCTATGTGGATGACCGCTTCTCTGTCATGGATGCCGTAGTTGCCATTTGTTTGCAAATGTAATCCGGAGACGTGTGTTTTATACAACAGCCTCCTGTGTTCTCTTTTCGAGACTCCACATTTGGCAATCATCTCTCAGCTTCCACTGATTTAAAAACTCGGTCAACTTGTTCGTAACAACCACTGTTGATCACTGTTTCTTCTGACGACAGTGATGGGAAGACTACAGTGTCTGGTTCAATGAAATGTTTTTACCTAAAATCAGGGATTTCGTCATGTGATTCATTTTCAGCATGGAACGATCGTCAAAAGTAGTCCATCACAACGTTTTCCCACTGATCTTTGTCTATAGTGCTATTAACTTCAGGGCAGCAATGGAACACATTTTTTTCAGTTCTTAATGATATCTTAAAAAAACAAAACGCTTTAGAGGATTATCCACACGTACTGAGCAGCTCATGTTAAAGACAGAAGCATGCTACATGGCAGACAAATCCAAACTCATCTCTTGGCCTGTCCAGGCCATCCATTATCTCAGCCGATCATGGCTAGCGGGAAGGTTCCTGTATTCTTCTGTGGATAAACCAACTAGGCTCTTAATTTAACCATGTTATTTGTATTTACAGATGGCATACACGTTTGTTATTAAGGCACATGAAGGTCACATGTTCCAGAATGCATTTCTGTTAAAAGAAAAAAGCATTTAAAATCACTTAAAATGCCTCTTGTGATGTGCGACTTACGCCCTAGCTTCTTGAAACAGGTTACACTAGGCAGACTGAAAGGAAGGTCCTAAACAGGGATAGTCCTTGTGGTGTAGGTTTTGCGTTTCTCAGAGCAAAGACTAGATGTTACTTGACCTCCTCAGCAAACCACTTGATTGGTTCAGTCTTCAATTTCTCGAACGCAATCTGTATAGACTACATCCACTAAGATGGACCCTCAGTCACATGAAAGTCGTAGTCTTCTATACTAGCACTGAAGTACCCTGCTCTTTCTGTTGTTCCTCAGTATATTCTGCTGTTGTCTCCAGTGTTGTCAGAATTCAGAATGTCAAGTTTATCTGCTGTTCTACAGCAACATAATCAGACTGACTGAAAGCAGAAGAAGGTCTTTATGGCTCTGGGCAGAAACTACACAGCCTCTCTGTCTAGCTCAGTTTATATCCAATTTGTTTTCTACCATTTCAGGTCTTCCAAGTCCTCAATCTTTCTTTTAATTGGAGTGGAGAGGGAGGGAGAGGGACTTCACCTCTTCACAGCAGGCATGAAGTGCTGTTTACAGTAAAGAGGAAGTGAATCATTATGTTGGTCTATTAATCTCCCTGAGGGAATGAAAGTGTAGCTTTATGTATTTCACTTGCATTTCTCATTTTATTTTGTAAGGTGTTTGTCTAATTTAGCTATCTGTTTCTGTAATGTGTTGTCATACGCTGTACAAACGACTACATAAGGCTAATTATTGTTTCTGGGCTGCTGGCTGGGATCATGTAGAGGTCAGGACGAGGACTCTAATGTGTGTCGTAATAATGTCTGTTAATGGCTCAGACTATCCTCATTCCCCAATGTCTGGATCGTATTCATTAGTGCACACTGTAGCAAAACATTTTTTGCAATGGAAAAACAACAAGTTCTTCTTATTGGACAAGTTCAGGTTTCCCTGTTTCTGTCTGTTTTGTTACGTTTGGTACCTAGTGGATACAGCAAAGTTTTCCCCACAAAAGTGGGATTTAGTGGGCCTTGTTTCAGTATGCTAAATCACAGGCAAGTATCTAATTCCAGGACATGCTTGTAGATAGCAATGTAAAGTTATTTACCCATTGGTTTATGAATGTATTCCGTTATGTATTTATTTGATTACATAAAAGATGAATGTGGTGAACTATTGAAGTATCTTCTTGCGATATGTGGTATGCAGTAGTTAATTTGCGTTGATTATTGCACTGAGAAGTTTGTCGTTATTGTTACAGAAAAGGAGTTGACGCTGAAATATAACTTGAGAATAGAAGATGATAGTTTAACCAAAATATCCCACAAGACCTAGAATTGCCTTCATGTGTATCCCACAACAAAGGTTCACTGTTATTAGCAAACTTTTCTTTGATGAATTTAAGCTAAATTCCTGGGCTTAACTTCCCATGGTAAATTCCGGAACGTTTCCGACCCTTTGCAACCCTAGTTATAGTTCATATAAGGAAATCAGTGAATTTAAATAAATCAATTAGACCCTAATCTATGGATTCCACGTAACTGGGAATACAGATATGCATCTGGTCACGTATACTTAAAAAAATAAAAAATAAATGTATGTAAAGGCGTGGATCAGAACTAGTCAGTATCTGGTGTGACCACCATACACGCTGTCTACTAGCTGCTCGGTACAGTTAACCTGGGATTGATCCATGAAGAGCACACTTCTCCAGTGGCCATTGAAGGTGAGCATTTTCCCGCTGAGGTCGGGGCCCTACATTCTAGAACAGCCAGGTCAAGACCCTGTGAGGACGACCAGCACACACATGAGCTTCCCTGAGACTGTTTCTGATAGTTTGTGCAGAAATTCTTTGGTTGTGCAAACCCAGTTTCACCAGCTGTCCGGGCAGCTTGTCTCAGACGATCCCGCAGGTGAAGAAGCTGGATGTGGAGGTCCTGGGCTGGCGTGGTTACACGTGGTTGAGAGGCCGGTTGGATGTACTGTCATTCTCAAAAACGTCATTGGAGGCGGCTTAGATAAATGAACATTCAATTCTCTGACAACAGCTCTGCTGGACATTCCTGCAGTCAGCATGCCGATTGCACTCTCCCTCAACTTGAGGCATTATGTTGCGTTACAAAACTGCACATTTTAGGTTGGCCTTTTTATTGTCCCCAGCATAATTTGCAGCTGTGTAATGATCATGCTGTTTAATCAGCTACTTGATATGCCACACCTGTCAGGTGGATGAATTATCTTGGGAAAGGAGAAATGTTCACTAGCAGGGATGTGAACACATTTGTGCACAATTTGAGAGAAAAAAGCTTTTTGATCTTTTATTTCAGCTCATGAAACAACACTTTTTACATGCATTTATATTTTTGTTCAGTATAGTTGTTAAATTTTCTAAATATTGAAATTGGAACTCCCCCCCCCCCCCTTTAATAATGGTTTGGTTGGTCTCTATTGGGCCATTGAAGATGAAGACAGTCATCTTACATGATTAGAGGACCTTGAGATGCTGGAACTGCTGCACTGCTAGTAGCTTCTGTTACATGTTCTGATTCTTCTGTAAAAATCCAATTGACATGAAACGTACACAGCCCGTGACCTGACAGTGGCCTGACAGTGGGCAGTCATAGAGTTTGAGGAACTAGACGATCAGGCACGTCTGAAACACGTCAAACAATTTTCATAATCCATTCTAGTTCAAAATGAGGAAACGCAACCCATTATTATTTACCTATTCACAGCATCTCTCATTGGAGATTAGTTCTAATTATTTAATGGGATAATGCCTTTTTAAAAGGGTTAGAAAAAACCCCTGAAATGACTTAAAGAAGGCATTAGTCTTTGTGAAGAACAGATGTTGCCGAGGCAAACGGGAGCATGCATTATGCATATAAAATGATTTATTTTGGTAGTGTGCACGGCTGATTTATCGAAGCCCCGTTCCATGCGCCTCGTTAATGGGTTTAAGGAGATGCCTTTTGTAAAGGTGATTTCCATAATTAATAAAGGGACATACATAATGCGCTGCTGCAGTGGAAGGAGGCATGCGTTATGTAGGCTAGGTCTAACGTGTGTACACACCAACACATTGATAACCTGCGAGGCCTATCAATGATAAAGAACACAGGAGGACTTGTTTAACCTAAATAAGATAAACAGGGTTTATTGAGGATGATATAAAATGTTGGTGTCTTTTGATGAAAGACATGTTGTGGTTTAGGCTAGTTCTGGAATAGAACTGCTCGATGGCCTATCGTATTATGTGAAACGTCATGATTTTTCTCTTTTGGTACTGTAGGACTGTAGTCTGATTTCCATGGCGTTGTAGTGTCAATATTTGTCACATCTCCCACATAGCGCTGTCAGTGTGAACATTCCCTGGGCTATCCTTGTTCCCTACTTTCTCCATGGAAGTGGTTGTTTTTGTGCACAAGTCACTCTGATTAGTATGTTTTCATTTGCATACACATTGTCATGTCAATTTACATAATGTTATTTTCCACTTCTTGTTCTTGTCCAATCTGTTTTGTTAGTGTAGGCTGTCAGCAATGTTTGAAAGCCACTCGGCACACATTACAGTAGTCTAAACTCCATGCAGCAACGAACTCAGTCATCAGATCTATCAGTTCCTCCTTCACTATTGTCTTGTTGAATTCCCTTCTAGTATTGTCTTGTTGAATTCCCTTGGTGTGATCTCAGTACTCAGGGATAGAGAAATACTAAGACTGCTTTTTTTGTTTTTGATCTTTGATTTCTCTTTTTGTCCTGCGTGTCCCTCTGTGTTGTTTCTCTCAGATAAACCTTCATCTGTCGTGAGTCTAAGCTGAGGAGAAACACATTGTTGTGACTGTAAGTACTGACATGGAACAAAGACAAAAAAGCCTAGGCCTGAAGCTTAATTGGATAAGAATATTCCCATTTTATACTGTTCTGTTTTTAATTGCTCAACTAAACTTCCTCCCACTCTTTCTATTATCAGATAAATCCTCCTGTTCTTGCTCTGTGGTGTGTTCAGTTACTCTATGGTAATTTTTTTTTTTTACTGCTGCAGTCATCTGTTTTTTCTGGATTAAAAAGGGGCTTAGGTGGTGGGCGTGGTAGGGGGTATGGCAATGGGTGTAATTTTAGAACATTTTATCTTGGTGTTTTAGCATTTTTAAACAAATTTCCTGCAATTCTCAGTTTCTCCTTGGAGCAGAGATGTATTTTTGCAGTTTTAAGGTTTTGCCATTCACCTGACATTTTGCCATTCAGCTGACAGAAAATGTAGCAGTTTTAAAGCTAATTTCCAGGGATTCTACACATTCTGCCATGGAGCTGAAATAATTTGTAAAGATAATTTCCTGCAGTTCTATGCATTTTGCCATAGCTAATGCTGTGTTCTTTTGCTCAAAGGGAAACTTCACAAGTATTCAACTTCATAGTCATCTCCAGCACCAGCTCAACATATGTGAAAATGATGCGTTTTTATGTATGTAGTAGAAAAGATGGAGGAAGATAAGTGTTTTTAATGACATCATCAGTGTGCATCATGTGATTTTTGACCAATTGTGAGTAGGCATTGCCTACTAATTGGTTGATGTCATTGGAAACACTTAACTTTCTTTTATATTTTTTACTACAAAATATAGAAACGTGCCATTTCACATATGTTGATGTTGGGCTGGTGCTGAAGCTGAGAAATTGTGAAATTTCCGTTTAACAAAATCAATACTATTAAATCGTTTTGGTAAAGTTCTATTCCCTGACTGTCTAGATTTTATTTTGATGACTATTAGTGCTCAAAGATTATTTTTATCAAAATGCTATACTGTAGGTCTATAATCTTTTCTACATACTTTATCTAGTTTTAGTCGTTTAAGTTTACACAAAGCGTTTTTTTGTTTGTTTGGACTGTTTTGGATTGTTTGTCGGTACCGAAAACCGCTTAGGCGGCCTGCCCAAGGCTTTCTATGGTAGAAAAATCCCTGCATCCTACTCTCGTTCTTGTTCTGTGGTACACGGGTAGTTCTAACCCCTCCTGTTGTTCTCATCACAGGTTCTGTTGGGTGGTGGTCATGCAGCACCCTAACTTTGAGACCCACCACCCTCTCCAGCCAGAGGGAGAGCAGGAGACTGGTTTTGACCCGCTCCACAACTTAAACCGGAATCTCAGCCGTGGTGAGTCGACATTTACAACCCATTCATTAAGGATTTATTAACATGTTATAAGTCTTATCATCTCGGAGGCTTAATTAAGCTCTTCTGAATATGAAAAGTTAATATCTAGTAATGTGGGGAAAAGTCGATAGTTACTTCTGTATGATAGTATATCGATATGACACCTAGTATAGATTAGTAAAATATATACAGTACCACTCAAGTTTGGACACACCTACACATTCAAGGGCTTTTCTTTATTTTTACTTTTTTCTACATTGTAAACTCAGCAGAAAAAGAAACGTCCTCTCACTGTCAACTGTGTTTATTTTCAGCAAACTTAACATGTGTAAATATTTGTATGAACATAACAAGATTCAACAACTGAGACATAAACTGATCAAGTTCCACAGACATGTGACTAACAGAAATTGAATAATGTGTCTCTGAACAAAGAGGGGGTCAAAATCAAAAGTAAGTAAGTATCTGGTGTGGCCACCAGCTGCATTAAGTACTGCAGTGCATCTCCTCCTCATGGACTGCACCAGATTTGCCAGTTCTTGCTGTGAGATGTTACCCCACTCTTCCACAAAGGCACCTGCAAGTTTCCGGACATTTCTGGGGGGAATGGCCCTAGCCCTCACCCTCCGACCCAACAGGTCCCCAGACGTGCTCAATGGGATTGAGATCTGGGCTCTTCGCTGGCCATGGCAGAACACTGACATTCCTGTCTTGCAGGAAATCATGCACAGAACGAGCAATATGGCTGGTGGAAATGTTATGCTGGAGGTCATGTCAAGATGAGCCTGCAGGAAGGGTACCACATGAGGGAGGAGGATGTCTTTCCTGTAACGTACAGCGTTGAGATTGCCTGCAATGACAACAAGCTCAGTCCGATGATGCTGTGACACACCGCCCCAGACGATGACGGACCCTCCACCTCCAAATCGATCCCGCTCCAGAGTACAGGCCTCGGTGTAACGCTCATTCCTTCAACGATAAACGTGAATCACCCCTGGTGAGACAAAACCACGACTTGTCAGTGAAGAGCACTTTTTGCCAGTCCTGTCTGGTCCAGCGACGGTGGGTTTGTCCCCATAAGAGACGACGTTGCCGATGATGTAAGGCAGGTCCTCACCAGACAACAGGCCTACAAGCCCTCATTCCAGCCTCTGTCCACAATATGCTGAGAGTCTGAGCACTGATGGAGGGATTTTTCGTTCCTGGTGTAACTCGGGCAGTTGTTGCCATCCTGTACCTGTCCCGCAGGTGTGATGTTTGAATGTACCGATCCTGTGCAGGTGTTACATGTGGTCTGCAACTGCGAGGACGATCAGCTGTCCGTTCTGTCTCCCTGTAGCGCTGTCTTAGGCGTTTCACAGTATGGACCTTGCAATGTATTGCCTTGTCCACATCTGCAGTCCTCATGCCTGCTTGCAGCATGCCTAAGGCACGTTCACACAGATGAGCAGGGACCCTGGGCATCTTTCTTTTTGTTTTTCAGAGTCAGTAGAAAGGCCTCTTTAGTGTCCTAAGTTTTCATAACTGTGACCTTAATTGCCTACCGTCTGTAAGCTATTAGTGTCTTAACGACCGTTCCACAGGTGCATGTTCATTTAATTGTTTATGGGTCATTGAACAATCATGGGAAACGGTGTTTAACTTCTCTATGGTAGGTGAGACGCTAACGTCCCACCAGGCCAACATCCAGTGAAACTGCAGAGAGCTAACATTCTAAATACACCATTCGTTATATTAAACATTCTTGTAAATACATGTATCTGACATCATTTAAAAGATAAACCCTTTACAATGAAGATCTGAGAAGTTATTTGGATTTCACGAATTCTCTTTGAAAGACAGGGTCCTGAAAAAGGGACGTTTCTGTTTTTGCTGAGTTTATAAGAAAACATGCCTTCGTCAGAAAAGGGTGCATTGATCAAGTATTCAAACATCCATTATGTTGGAGCTGAGCTTCACTGTTCCACATCATTGGTGTCTATAGCGCCTTCTAGTGGCTGCATGTTTAATGCTTTTCATAAAATGTGTGTTTAACAGGAGGATCTCTGGATAGTAGCACTTTGTCTGAGTCCACTTTCCTCTCCTACAGGTAATGTGTGTGTGTGTGTGTGTGTGTGTGTGTGTCTGTGATTTATGTTTTGGTCCACGTCACAGCCAGATCTAATTCTCTGCTTATTCCATATTAGATTAAATCAAATTGGAGAGGGCTGAAAACTCACTAAAACCTCTTCTCATCTCTCTCATTACTGCCCTCCCTCTAAAGGAAAGAATGGGATGACTTGTTTCTGAACAGTAATTACCTGACCAGGATCCGGCAGGCAGGCATCAACGGTCGATTGCGGAGCAGCCGATTCCGCAGTGTGTGCTGGAAGGTAAATCAGTCACAGACAAACATGGCTCTTGGGTGTCTGAAGGTAGTTCTACCATGTGAGTCCTGTGTGTTGTCTTCTAGTTGTACCTGGAGGTCCTTCCTGAAGATAAGAGTCAATGGATCAACAAGACCAAGGAGTTACGATCCCAGTACGAGAAGATCAAAGAGACAGTGAGTTGGTGTGTGTGTTTGTGTCATGCGTTCACTTGTTCCTGTGCCTGCTCGTTTGGGTGAGCATCAACTCCTACTTTTTACTCTGTCTGTGTGTGTGCCAGCCACTGACCACCTCTCCTCCTCTCAGCACATCACCAACCCCCGTAAGGCTGCAGGCCAGCAGGACTTGGTGGTCAACAACCCACTCTCACAGGACGAGGGGGTAGGTGTAGCCTCATAGTCTCTCTAGATACAACTCTTTATCCAGAACAGTGGGAATGTAAACATCTAAATAACTCTATCACAGGACTAAGGGGGTGTCCCTGTTGTAAATACCTACTTATTATAATACCTTTATGATGATATGTATACAGGTAACTGACAAAATAATGTAAAGCCGGATATAAAGTAGATTGCTTCCACACAGGTGTGTTTCCTGAGTTAACTAAGCAATTAACATCCCATCATGTTTAAGGTCAATAAAATGCTGGATATTATTTAGCGAACCATGGCTATGCCCCCATAGGATGACAATGCCCCAACCCACATGGCACAAGATGTGCCTGAATGGTTTGTTGAGCATGAAAACTATGTAAGCCATATGCCGTGGCCATCTGAGTCACCAGATCTCAACCCAATTGAACACTTATGTTTTCCACCTCCATCAACATTTCTCGTGGACGAATGGTGTCATATCTCTACGATATAGGTCCAGACACTTGTAGAATCTAGATGCATTAAAGCTGTTCCGGCTCGTTGTGGCCCAACACCCTATTAAGACACTTTATGTTGGGGTTTCCTTTATTTTGTAATTTACCTATATGTCCTTGTATTGACCCCAATGGGGAATGGGAACCGTGTACAACATGTCACCTAACAGAACAAACTCTGAAGCTAGGTGGGGGGCGATCAATTCACAGATGGTGTCCAGGGCACAGCTGGGAGCTGAGGGGGGTCGGTAGCAGTGAGAGACTTATTTCTGGAGAGATTAATTTTTAAAATTAGAAGTTCGAACTGTTTGGGCATAGACCTGGAAAGTATGACAGAACTTTGCAGGCTATCTCTGCAGTAGATTGCAACTCCTCCCCCTTTGGCAGTTCTATCTTGACGGAAAGTGTTATAGTTGGGTATGGAAATCTCAGAATTTTTGGTGGCCTTCCTAAGCCAGGATTCAGACACGGCAAGGACATCAGGGTTGGCAGAGTGTGCTAAAGCAGTGAGTAAAACAAACTTAGGGAGGAGGCTTCTGATGTTGACATGCATGAAACCAAGGCTTTTTCGATCACAGAAGTCAACAAATGAGGGTGCCTGGGGACATGCAGTGCCTGGGTTTACCTCCACATCACCCGAGGAACAGAGGAGTAGTAGGATGAGGGTGCGGCTAAAGGCTATCAAAACTGGTCGGCTAAAGGCTATCAAAAATATGTCACTGTGTTCTCCTCCCTCCTGTCCAGAGCCTGTGGAACAAGTTCTTCCAGGACAACGAGTTGAGAGGGATGATCAAACAGGACGTTATGAGAACGTGAGTCTGATTTAACATCTTAACTGTTAACCAGAGCTGTATTTAAAGGTTTAACAGACTGTCATTCTCATATCTACTGTACACCTCTGAAATAAACACCATCTCTCCTCTCTCCCCCTCTTCTCTTCTCTCTATTCTGTCTGTAGGTTTCCTGAGATGCGTTACTTCCAAGAGGAGGACGTAAGGACCAAGCTGACAGACATCTTGTTCTGTTACGCCCGAGAGAATGAGCAGTTACTGTACAAACAGGTACCATTCCAGCATTAGTTAAGATTTCTAGAGGCACACACTGTGTTAGATATGCCACTAGGCAGGCTAATGCACCCCATAGACTAGACAGTGTACTGTCTTCATAGTGCTACAGACGGTGAGAGGACGATGACCAGTCAGTGTTCTAACAGGAAGTGACACACGTCTAGCCACTGGGTAATGAAGTTTAATGATACCGGTCAATAGTGATAACACACCTCATGCATCACCCTGAAAGAAACAGGCCATTCGCGCTCTCTCGCTCCTCTCTCTCGCAATACAGATAACACACCTCATGCATCACGCTGAGAGAAACGGGCCATGTTCGTGCTCTCTCGCGCGCTGTCTCTCTCTCTCGCACGCGCTGTCTCTCTCTCGCGCGCGCTGTCTCGTGCTCTCTCACTCTCTCTATCCCCCTCTCTTTCTGCAGGGAATGCATGAGTTGTTGGCTCCTATTGTGTTCGTCCTACATTGTGACTATCAGGCCTTTCAGCACGCCAGCGAGACCGCCCACCCCAGGTCAGTCACACCTGCACTCCTCCTCCACATCGACTTCCCTTCAGTTTAACCCTATCCTGTCCATTCCTCCAAACTGGTCTGTGTTGATCTAATGCTTTTGTCTCTGGTCCACAGTGAGGAGATGATGTCTCTACTGAATCCTATGTTCCAGGAGCATGATGCCTAGTGAGTTAAATATTCATTCCATATTCTTCACATCCTAGGTCAGGGATGGCCAACCTGCCCCCCTTTTGTCGGCCCGTGGACTAATTTCACTATTTTATTATAATAATAATTATTATTATTATTTTTATATAAATATATATTTTAGGAACTCAGTCAGGGTCTCAACATACTATTGAGAGTTAGAATAGTACAATACACAAGGTGCAATTTTGAAATTTGGTTGTGCATCCACAGTCACTAAATTAGCAAGTGTCAGCTAAATGTTTTTTGATTAGATAGCTGGCTGCTTGACTAACTTACCAAACTTGAATTATGGGTGGGGTCCATTGATCATCATTTACCTCAACCCTATGGCAAAATGTGTAGAACTGAATGAAATTAACTTAAACACACATTTTGTTTTTATCTTCGCTTTCACGAGGGGGGCTGCTAAAATATTTTGCTCGCGGGGGGGCCTCATGATGATTTCTGTTTTTTTGTGGCCCCCACCCCCATCAAAGTTACCCCTCCCTGTCCTAGGTGGTGGTAATAATATGGACAAGTCAGAGAGACTTCTAACATGAGACAATTCTCCTCTTTGTGTCTTTGTTGTGCAGTGCCATGTTTTCCCAGCTGATGGAGACAGCAGAAGCCTGGTTCTCCAGCTTCCAGAGGGAAGTCAGAAGGGTCAGTAGTAGTACTCCTGGTAATATTCTCTTTAGTTGTAACACTCACCTGTCAAACACTCCGCCAGTGGCTTAAATGAGCTCAATGGAATACATTTTCTTTACGTTGCATCTATAAGAATGCTGAAGCTTTGTTAGGGATTTAACACATTGTCTCGACACTTGTATCACAAGAAAGAGAAGAGAGAACTTTTATTTTGGTGGTTGTTCCTTTTTTGCGGAATAGAGAATAATTATCATTTAATACAGTTGACAGATTTACAAATTTAAATGCCCTGAAATGAAAGCAACTTCCGAAAATGAACACTCAGATTATAATGATATTATGTCTGATCTCACAAACAATGTAGAGTATTAATAGATCTGGAGCCAGGCGTGTTGATTTTTAATCTGAGGGTATCCTGCTATTGATACACAACAACAGTAATTATTTTTTACATTTTATTTCACCTTTATTTAAAACCAGGTAGGCCAGTTGAGAACAAGTTCTCATTTACAACTGCGACCTGGCCAAGATAAAGCAAAGCAGTGTGACACAAACAACAACAGTTACACATGGGATAAACAAACATACAGTTAATAACACAATAGAAAAATCTGTATACAGTGTGCAAATTAAGTAAGGAGGTAAGGCAATAAATAGGCCATAGTGGTGAATTAATTACAATTTAGCAAATTAACACTGGAGTAATGTCTAGGTAGGCCTAGACAGAGCAGGTAGGCCTAGACAGAGCAGGTAGGCCTAGACAGAGCAGGTAGGCCTAGACAGAGCAGGTAGGCCTAGACAGAGCAGGTAGGCCTAGACAGAGCAGGTAGGCCTAGACAGAGCAAGTAGGCCTAGACAGAGCAGGTAGGGTAGACAGAGCAGGTAGGCCTAGACAGAGCAGATGAGTGCAGGTAGACCTAGACAGAGCAGGTAGGGTAGACAGCAGGTAGGCCTAGACAGAGCAGGTGAGTGCAGGTAGGCCTAGACAGAGCAGGTAGGGTAGACAGCAGGTAGGGGTAGACAGCAGGTAGGGGTAGACAGCAGGTAGGGGTAGACAGCAGGTAGGGGTAGACAGCAGGTAGGGGTAGACAGCAGGTAGGGGTAGACAGCAGGTAGGGGTAGACAGCAGGTAGGCCTAGACCAGGGGTGTCAAACATACGGCCCGCGGGCCGGAACCGGCCCCCAAGGAGGTTCGATCAGGCCCGCAGGATAATTTGAAAGTGGAAAAAATGCATAAAAGACATGGAATTAATATTTTTAATTCGCTGCAATTCATGGATTATCCGCTAAGGGGCGCACTCTTTCCATCAGAGTAGAAGACAAGCCGCATCACTGAGACAGACTGAAAACAGCAGACGGTATCAATGCGCCATCTGCTGCTTGTTACGACGTTGTTAATACCTTGGTCTCTACCTCTCCGCTACACCCTCATTAGCCAAAATGTCGTTATCCAAACGGAGAAAAGTAGATAAGGAGTGTAGAATTTTCAAAGAAAAATGGACCACGTCCTATTTATTTACAGAGATGCACGGAAAACCTTCGTGCTTGGTGTGTTTGCAACAAGTTTCGGTATTGAAGGAATATAATATTCGACGCCACTACGAGACTCATCACAGCGAAAAATATGACGGCTTGCAAGGACAACTGAGAAGAGATAAGATTAACGAATTGCTGGCGGGTCTGAGGAAACAGCAGTCAACTTTCATCCAGAGCCGAGAAGTCAGTGAAGCAGCGGTAAAAGCCAGCTACCAGTGTGATGCAGATTTGAAGGGCAAATTTGCCTCTGTAGGTCTGGACAGATTTTATCAGTATCTACTACCAGGGTACCCCAAATTAACAGCCCTGGCTGCTAAAATGTTGTGCATGTTTGGGACAACCTACCTTTGTGAACAAATTTTCTCAGTGATGAATATCAATAAAACAAAAATGCGTTCAAGGCTCACAAACAAGCACTTAAATGACATTCTGAAAGTGACAGCTAGTCAGGACATGACACCTGGTGTTGATGCACTTGTACAGGCCAAAAGATGCCAAGTTTCAGGAACAAATACAAGTCCAGACTAGACTAACACCTTTAAAATGCTGCCTTAGATACTGTTTGCATTGAAAGAATACAGCTCTGTGAAGATGAATCCTTACTGTGGTGATTTAAAAAATGTGCACTTTAATGTTAGTCAGCAGCTTCAAAACAAAAGTTGTGTGATGGAATTCTACTGTTCATACAACTCCATAAATTTTCAGTATGTATTGTATGTGTATGTATGTTTCATGTATGAAGTTTACAGATTTACAGGACAGGCGAACACTTTCTTCATTACACATTTAAAATCACTCTCCTTAGTTTGTAAGGTGTACGCAGGGATTACATTTAGATTTTATATGCGTATGTGTAAGTGGTTTAAAAATTCCTTTCTTTAAAAGTCTCATTTAATCTTAAAGTGCATTACTATATTTTTCAGTACCAATTAAAGTTTTGTGCCTTTGTACAATCAGTGGGATCAGTTGCAATGCATATTTGTGAATGATAAAAGTAAATTGCACATTTGTCTAAGGAAATATGAGGTGTTTCATGAAATGTTTTGTAAAAGGATAGTTCATTAAATTTCAATATTTTCCTAATGTTCTTGTGCTTCTTTACACCAAAACAAAGGAAAGACATGATATTTTGGTTATTTATAGCAGAGTATGGTATAATTTTAATGGTCCGGCCCACTTGACATCTCCCTAGGCCGTATGTGGCCCACGATGCGAAATGAGTTTGACACCCCTGGCCTAGACAGAGCAGGTAGGCCTAGACAGAGCAGGTAGGCCTAGACAGAGCAGGTAGGCCTAGACAGAGCAGGTAGGCCTAGACAGAGCAGGTAGGCCTAGACAGAGCAGGTAGGCCTAGACAGAGCAGGTAGGCCTAGACAGCAGGTAGGCCTAGACAGAGCAGGTAGGGGTAGACAGAGCAGGTAGGGTTAGACAGAGAAAATGTTTGGTGGTTGCAGCCCTGTTCCACCCCTTTATGTTAACGTATTCATATATGCAAATACACCCAGTGTATTGATGCAAAACGGGCACATATAATTTTCTTTATATAAAAAAGATACTATTATAAAATGTATGTATGAGTGCATTCTAAGAAAGAAAAATTTGACAAATGTAATACTTAAATTCCCACAAATCCCTGAACTCTATTCATTATTTGTCCGTGCCAGTAAAATGTTTTAACCTAATGGATTTAAAACAAATTCAAAAAGTTTGGAGTATCTTTATCCATTGTCCAACTGTTGCATTCATTAGAATTGTTTTTAAACCTAACACTTTTGATGACGTTGCTAGTTCTAACGTATTCCAGCATTGTTATGTTCATGTTTTCATGTTATTCCAATGCTGTGACGACGCCGTCTAAACCTCATGTCGGCGACGCCGTCTAAACCTCGTGTTGATGTTCTCCTCAGGGCAAGGAGGAGATGCTGACCAGCATGCCGTTCGCCCGGCCGCAGGACTTGGGGCCGCCTGTTGCCATAGTAACCAAAGTGAACCGCATCCAGGACCAGCTGGTGAAAAAGCACGATGTGGAGCTGCACATGCATGTCAACCGCCTGGAGATCGCCCCGCAGATATACGGCATGTGAGTATCGCCACCTGTGTTTGTGTGTCTGGGTCTAAGTGCATGTGCGTGTCTGTTTAATGTGTGTGCGTGTCTGTTTAATGTGTGTGCGTGTCTGTTTAATGTCGTGTCTGTTTAATGTGTGTGTGCGTGTCTGTTTAATGTGTGTGTGCGTGTCTGTTTAATGTGTGTGTGCGTGTCTGTTTAATGTGTGTGTGCGTGTCTGTTTAATGTGTGTGTGCGTGTCTGTTTAATGTGTGTGTGCGTGTCTGTTTAATGTGTGTGTGCGTGTCTAATGTGTGTGTGCGTGTCTAATGTGTGTGTGCGTGTCTAATGTGTGTGTGCGTGTCTAATGTGCGTGTGCGTGTCTAATGTGCGTGTCTAATGTGCGTGTCTAATGTGCGTGCGCGTGTCTAATGTGTGTGCGCGTGTCTGTTTTAATGTGCGTGTCTTTATTGTATGTGTGTGATGTGTGTCCGTCTGTCTGTGTGTGTGTCCGTCTGTGTGGTGTGTGTGTCCCTCTGTATGGTGTGTGTCCCTCTGTATGGTGTGTGTCCCTCTGTATGGTGTGTGTGTGTCCGTCCGTCCCTCTGTATGGTGTGTGTGTGTCCGTATGATGTGTGTGTGTGTGTCCCTCTGTATGGTGTGTGTCCCTCTGTATGGTGTGTGTCCCTCTGTATGGTGTGTGTCCCTCTGTATGGTGTGTGTGTGTCTGTCCGTCCCTCTGTATGGTGTGTGTGTGTCCGTATGATGTGTGTGTGTGTGTCCGTATGATGTGTGTGTGTGTGTCCGTATGATGTGTGTGTGTGTGTGTCCGTATGATGTGTGTGTGTGTGTGTCCGTATGATGTGTGTGTGTGTGTGTCCGTATGATGTGTGTGTGCGTGTCTAATGTGTGTGTGCGTGTCTAATGTGTGTGTGCGTGTCTAATGTGTGTGTGCGTGTCTAATGTGTGTGTGCGTGTCTAATGTGCGTGTGCGTGTCTAATGTGCGTGTCTAATGTGCGTGCGCGTGTCTAATGTGTGTGCGCGTGTCTGTTTTAATGTGCGTGTCTTTATTGTATGTGTGTGATGTGTGTCCGTCTGTCTGTGTGTGTGTCCGTCTGTGTGGTGTGTGTGTCCCTCTGTATGGTGTGTGTCCCTCTGTATGGTGTGTGTCCCTCTGTATGGTGTGTGTGTGTCCGTCCGTCCCTCTGTATGGTGTGTGTGTGTCCGTATGATGTGTGTGTGTGTGTCCCTCTGTATGGTGTGTGTCCCTCTGTATGGTGTGTGTCCCTCTGTATGGTGTGTGTCCCTCTGTATGGTGTGTGTGTGTCTGTCCGTCCCTCTGTATGGTGTGTGTGTGTCCGTATGATGTGTGTGTGTGTCCGTATGATGTGTGTGTGTGTCCGTATGATGTGTGTGTGTGTCCGTATGATGTGTGTGTGTGTGTCCGTATGATGTGTGTGTGTGTGTGTCCGTATGATGTGTGTGTGTGTGTGTCCGTATGATGTGTGTGTGTGTGTGTCCGTATGATGTGTGTGTGTGTGTGTCCGTATGATGTGTGTGTGTGTGTGTGTGTCCGTATGATGTGTGTGTGTGTGTGTGTGTCCGTATGATGTGTGTGTGTGTGTGTGTGTCCGTATGATGTGTGTGTGTGTGTGTGTCCGTATGATGTGTGTGTGTGTCCGTATGATGTGTGTGTGTGTGTGCGTGTCTGTTTAATGTGTGTGTGCGTGTCTAATGTGTGTGTGCGTGTCTAATGTGTGTGTGCGTGTCTAATGTGTGTGTGCGTGTCTAATGTGCGTGTCTAATGTGCGTGTCTAATGTGCGTGTCTAATGTGCGTGCGCGTGTCTAATGTGTGTGCGCGTGTCTGTTTTAATGTGCGTGTCTTTATTGTATGTGTGTGATGTGTGTCCGTCTGTCTGTGTGTGTGTCCGTCTGTGTGGTGTGTGTGTCCCTCTGTATGGTGTGTGTCCCTCTGTATGGTGTGTGTGTGTCCGTCCGTCCCTCTGTATGGTGTGTGTGTGTCCGTATGATGTGTGTGTGTGTGTGTCCCTCTGTATGGTGTGTGTCCCTCTGTATGGTGTGTGTCCCTCTGTATGGTGTGTGTCCCTCTGTATGGTGTGTGTCCCTCTGTATGGTGTGTGTGTGTCTGTCCGTCCCTCTGTATGGTGTGTGTGTGTCCGTATGATGTGTGTGTGTGTGTCCGTATGATGTGTGTGTGTGTGTCCGTATGATGTGTGTGTGTGTGTGTCCGTATGATGTGTGTGTGTGTGTGTCCGTATGATGTGTGTGTGTGTGTGTCCGTATGATGTGTGTGTGTGTGTGTCCGTATGATGTGTGTGTGTGTGTCCGTATGATGTGTGTGTGTGTGTGTGTGTGTGTCCGTATGATGTGTGTGTGTGTGTGTGTGTGTCCGTATGATGTGTGTGTCCGTATGATGTGTCCGTATGATGTGTGTGTCCGTATGATGTGTGTGTCCGTATGATGTGTGTGTGTGTCCGTATGATGTGTGTGTGTGTGTGTCCGTATGATGTGTGTGTGTGTGTGTCCGTATGATGTGTGTGTGTGTGTGTCCGTATGATGTGTGTGTGTGTGTGTGTCCGTATGATGTGTCCGTATGATGTGTCCGTATGATGTGTGTGTGTCCGTATGATGTGTGTTTGTGTGTGTGTGTGTCCGTATGATGTGTGTTTGTATGATGTGTGTGTCCGTCTGTATGATGTGTGTGTGTGTGTGTCCGTCTGTATGATGTGTGTGTGTGTGTGTGTCCGTCTGTATGATGGTGTGTGTGTGTCCGTCTGTATGATGGTGGGTGTGTGTGTCCGTCTGTCTGTATGGTGTGTGTCCGTCCGTCTGTCCGTCCGTCTGTCTGTATGGTGTGTGTCCGTCCGTCCGTCTGTCTGTATGGTGTGTGTCCGTCCGTCTGTCTGTATGGTGTGTGTCCGTCCGTCTGTCTGTATGGTGTGTGTCCGTCCGTCTGTCTGTATGGTGTGTGTCCGTCTGTCTGTATGGTGTGTGTCCGTCTGTCTGTATGGTGTGTGTCCGTCCGTCCGTCTGTCTGTATGGTGTGTGTCCGTCCGTCCGTCTGTCTGTATGGTGTGTGTCCGTCCGTCCGTCCGTCTGTATGGTGTGTGTCCGTCCGTCTGTATGGTGTGTGTCCGTCCGTCTGTATGGTGTGTGTCCGTCCGTCCGTCTGTGTGCGTGCGTGGTGTGTGTCTGTCCGTCTGTCTGTCTATGGTGTGTGTCTGTCCGTCTGTCTGTCTATGGTGTGTGTCTGTCCGTCTGTCTGTCTATGGTGTGTGTCCGTCCGTCTGTCTGTCTATGGTGTGTGTCCGTCTGTCTGTCTGTATGGTGTGTGTCCGTCCGTCTGTCTGTCTGTATGGTGTGTGTCCGTCCGTCTGTATGGTGTGTGTCCGTCCGTCTGTATGGTGTGTGTCCGTCCGTCTGTATGGTGTGTGTCCGTCCGTCCGTCTGTATGGTGTGTGTCCGTCCGTCCGTCTGTATGGTGTGTGTCCGTCCGTCTGTATGGTGTGTGTCCGTCCGTCTGTATGGTGTGTGTCCGTCCGTCCGTCTGTGTGAGTGCGTGGTGTGTGTCCGTCTGTGTCCGTGTGTGTGCGTGCGTCCGTCTGCGCGTGTTTGCGTCCGTCTGCGCGTGTTCCGTCTGCGTGTGTTCCGTCTGCGTGTGTTCCGTCTGCGCGTGCGGGTGTCTGTATGATGTCCGTGTGTCCGTCCGTCCATATGTATGGTGTTTATCCGTCCGTCCATATGTATGGTGTGTGTCAGTCTGTGTCTCTAGTCGGTGGGTGCTTCTGTATGTGTCCGTCTGTATAATGTGTTTGTGCCCATCTGTTTAGCGTGTGTGTGTGTGTGTGTGTGCGCCCGCCCATCTGTTTAGTGCGTGGGTGTGCGTCTGTTTAGTGTGTATCAGTCTCTCTAGTCTGTGTGTGTGTGTGTCCGTCTGTATAATGTGTGTGCGTGCGTTTGTTTAGCGTCTGTGTGTATCCGTGTATATCTCTAGTCGCTGGGTGCGTCTGCTGTTTGGCCGTGAGTTCCCCCTGCAGGACCTGTTGGTGGTGTGGGATGCCCTGTTTGCTGACAGCATCACTCTAGACCTGGTGGACTATGTCTTCGTAGCCATGCTGCTCTACATCAGAGATGCCTGTAAGGACCTGCCTCACTGCCCATCAATCAGCTGTCAATCAGTTAGTCAGTCACACAAGTTGGTTGGTCGGCCAGCTTGTCTGTCAGCCAACTAGTCAGCCAGCCAGTCAGTCATTGAGCCCTGCTAACTGTTTGTGTTGTTCCCCTGTCTGTCTCAGTGATCGCGAGTAACTTCCAGACCTGTCTGGGCCTTCTAATGCACTACCCACCTATAGGAGACATCCACACCCTACTACACAAGGCTTTGTTCCTCCGAGACCCCAAGGTAAGAGCTCACACACATTTCCGAGAGACATGAGCAACACACACCTCTACTTTGTTGTTTTTCCACCCTGAAGGTGTGTGTTGAAGACGACAGGGTCGCTGCCCTGCCCTGACAGTGTTCTGGTTTGTTATGAGCTGTCCTGACTTATGTCCCTTCACTGCCCAAATGACATCCAGACAAATTGACACAATTGTGGGAAGCTTTGTAGTCAACATGGAACACTTTTGACACCTTGTAGAGTCCATGACCTGAAGAATTTAGTCTGTTCTGAGTACACAATATTAGAAAGGTGTTCTTAATGGTTTTGACTCCGTGTGTATTGGCGAGGCCTGCTAGTAGTCAAAGTAACCTTATTAGAGTTAAATAAATATGCTATAGGCTATGCAGCGCTGTGGTCGGGTCCATTCAGGTCTATCAGCTGTAGTTACATAGGCCAGAGACCTGACAACAATCAAACAGGACCTGACCCAGATGACAAGTTAGAATTTCAGAACCTGGTTCGGGTAATATCAGGTCCACCCGGACCCATGAAGACCTCTAGTTCGTAGTGTGGCATGACGACGGTATTCAGAGTAGTTGGCTCAACCACATGGAGATCTGGGACCATGTGAGACCACCCACCCACACACACAACACTATTTGTCACAGCGTCTCTATTTTATCACTATTTAAGCTGAGCTGTATTCACTGTCAATGCCTTTTCCTTTAGAATAATCCTCGGCCGGCCAACTACCAGTTCCAACAGAATCTGGACTATTACAAGACCAGAGGGGCAGACCTGGTCAACAGCACCCGGTAAGCTTGCTTGCACACTCACACGAGCATGAGGGACAATGATCGTAACAACCACACACACACACACACACACACTTTGTTGTTTCACAATATCTTGCTAAACTATAACTCTTTCTTTCTCTCTCTCTCCCACCCCCTCAGTGCCAGTGCCAAGACGGCTCCTCTCAACATCAACAAAGTCTCCAGCAGCCTGCTCAGCTTTGGGAGGAAGCTCATCGCCCCAGCCATGTCAGGGGGTGTTGCCAGCGTTATATCTCCAATCAACAGCGAGATTCGTTCTGCCCCCTCCCCCCTCACTGCAGCCCCCCGCCCGCAGGCCGAGCCCCTGTCTTCTGGCCACGCCCCCCTGCAGACACACTCCCAGCACCAGCACCAGCGCCTATGGAAGTCTGAGAGCATGCCAGTCTACCTGAGCCAAGGTGAGGGTTGGGAACACATACACACTCTTAATCTAACAGGTATACTAGGACATTGATGCTCACACATCCATCCAGAATCTTAGATAAAAAAAATAAAAAAAAGCACCTTTATTTAACCAGGTAAACTAGTTGAGAACAAGTTCTCATTTACAACTGCGACCTGGCCAAGATAAAGCAAAGCAAATAACACTGGAGTGATAAATAGCAGATGATGTGCAAGTAGAAATACTGGTGTGCAAAAGAGCAGAAAAGTAAATAAAAACAATATGGGGATGAGGTAGGTAGATTGGGTAGGCTATTTACAGATGGGCTATGTACAGCTGCAGCGATCGGTTAGCTGCTCAGATATCTGATGTTTGAAGTTAGTGAGGGAAATGTAAGTCTCCAGCTTCAGCGATTTTTGCAATTCGTTCCAGTCACTGGCAGCAGAGAACTGGAAGCAAAGGTGACCAAAGGACGTGTTGGCTTTGGGGATGACCAGTGAGATATACCTGCTGGAGCTCGTGCTACGGGTGGGTGTTGTTATCGTGACCAGTGAGCTGAGATAAGGCAGAGCTTTATCTAGAATGGACTTATAGATGACCTGGAGCTAGTGGGTCTGGCGACGAATATGTAGCGAGGGCCAGCCGACTAGAGCATACAGGTCGCAGTGGTGGGTAGTATATGGGGCTTTGGTGACAAAATGGATGGCACTGTGATAGACTGCATCCAGTTTGCTGTGTTGAGTATTGGAAGCTATTTTGTAAATGACATCGCCGAAGTTGAGGATCGGTAGGATAGTCCGTTTTACGACGGTATGTTTGGCGGCGTGAGTGAAGGAGGCTTTGTTGCGAAATAGGAAGCCGATTCTAGATTTTATTTTGGATTGGAGATGTTTAATATGAGTCTGGAAGGAGTGTTTACAGTCTAGCCAGACACCTAGAATATGTGGACAACTACAAATACCGAAGTCAGAACCGTCCAGAGTAGTGATGCTAGTCGGACGGACGGGTGCGGGCAGCGAACGGTTGAAAAGCATGCATGGCCCCATCACCATATAATAGCAATAATCAACTATGAAGTGTGTGTGTGTGCGTGCACCCTTTTTTTCAGACTTTTTCCACATTTTGTTACGTTACAGCCTTATTCTAAAATTGATTAAAACTTTTCCCTACTCAATCTACACACAATACCCCATAATGACAAAGTAAAAACAAGTAAAGACATTTTTGCTAATTGTATAAAACTGAAATCACATTTACGTAAGTATTCAGACCCTTTACTCAGTACTTCGTTGAAGCACCTTTGGCAGCGATTACAGCGTTGAGTCTTCTTGGGTCTGACGCTACAAGCTTGGCAAACCTGTATTTGGGGAGTTTCTCCCATTCTTCTCTGCAGATCCTCTCAAGCTCTGTCAGGTTGGATGGGGAGCGTAACTGCACAGCTATTTTCAGGTCTCTCCAGAGATGTTCAATCGGGTTCAAGTCCGGGCTCTGGCTGGGCCACTCAAGGACATTCAGAGACTTGTCCCGAAGCCACTCCTGAATTGTCTTACCCGTGTGCTTACGGTCGTTGTCCTGTTGGAAGGTAAGCCTTCGCCCCAGTCTGAGGTCCTGAGCGCTCTGGAGCAGATTTTCATCAAGGACATGATGTTTGGCATTCAGGCCAAATAGTTCAATCTTGGTTTCATCAGACCAGAGAATCTTGTTTCTCATGGTCTGTGAGTCTAGGTGCCTTTTACTGAGGAGTGGCTTCCATCTGGCCACTCTACCATAAAGGCCTGTTTGGTGGAGTGCTGGAGAGATGGTTGTCCTTCTGGAAGGTTATCACATCTCTACAGAGTAACTCTGGAGCTCTGTCAGTGACCATCGGGTTCTTCGTCACCTCCCTGACCAAGACCCTTCTCCCCCGATTGCTCAGTTTGTCCGGGCGGCCAGCTCTAGGAAAAGTCTTGGTGGTTCCAAACTTCTTCCATTTAAGAATGATGGAGGCCACTGTGTTCTTGGGGACCTTCAGTGCTGTAGAAATGTTTGAGTCCACCTGAATTTACCACAGGTGGAATCCAATCAAGTTGTAGAAACATTTCAAGGATGATCAATGGAACCAGGATGCACCTGAGCTCAGTTTGAAGTCTCATAGCAAAGGGTCTGAATAATTATGTAAATAAGGTATTTCTGTTTTTAATATTTAACACATTTGCAAACATGTGTGTGTAGATTGAGGGGGGGAGTAATTTAATACATTTTAGAATAAGGCTGTAACGTAACAAAATGTGGAAAAATTCAAGGGGTCTGAATACTTTCTGAATATTAGTGTCTATCTTTCACAGTTCAAACGTTTGGGGTCACTTAGAAATGTCCTTGTTTTTGAAAGAAAAGCAAAACATTTTTGTCCATTTTAAAATAACATCAAATTGATCAGAAATAAAGTGTAGACATTATTAATGTTATAAATTATAATTGTAGCTGGAAACGGCTGATAAAAATTGAATATCTACATAGGCATACAGAGTCCCATTATCAGCAACCATCACTCCTGTGTTCCAATGGCATGTTGTGTTAGCTAATCCAAGTTTCTCATTTTAAAAGGCTAATTGATCATTAGAAAACCCATTTACAATTGTTAGCACAGCTGAAAACTTGTGCTGATTTTAAAGAAGCAATAAAAAAACTGGCCGTCTTTAGTCTAGTTGAGTATCTGGAGCATCAGCATTTGTGGATTCGATTAGTCTCAAAATGTCCAGAAAAAATACCTTTCTTCTGAAACTCGTCAGTCTATTCTTGTTCTGAGAAATGAAGGCTATTCCATGCGAGAAATTGCCAAGAATCTGAAGATCTCATACAACGCTGTGTACTACTCCCTTCACAGAACAGCGCAAACTGTCTCTAACCAGAATAGAAAGAGTGGGAGGCCCCGGTGCACAGCTGAGCAGGAGGACAAGTACATTAGTGTCTAGTTTGAGTAACAGACGCCTCACAAGTACTCAACTGGCAGCTTCATTAAATAGTACCCACACAACACCAGTCTCAACTTCAACAGTGAAGAGGTGACTCCGGGATGCTGGCCTTCTAAGCAGAGTTGCAAAGAAAAAGCCATATCTCTGTCCAGTGTCCTTGCCCATCTTAATATTTTTATTGGCCAGTCTGAGATGCCCAGAAGGCCAGCATCCCGGAGTCGCCTCTTCACGGTTGACGTTGAGGCAGGTGCTTTGAGGGTACTATTTAATGAAGCTGCCAGTTGAGGACTTGTGAGGCGTCTGTTTCTCAAACTAGACACTAATGTACTTGTCCTCCTGCTTAGTTGTGTACCGGGGCCTCCCACTTCTCTTTCTATTCTGGTTAGAGCCAGTCATTACCACGAGCCTGTCCTCCCCAATTAAGGTGCCACCAACCTCCTGTGGTGTGCTTGAGCGATAGACTCACCCTCCTGTATGTTAGATGTAGTTTCAGGCGGAGTCTCTCGGGTCTCTCCACATTTTCTCTGACACACAAGGTAACTGCTACTATAGCAACCGCTTGTGTGCATATGTGTGTGTTGCCGTGTTTTTGCGTCCCCTTTCAACAGTTTGATTCAACCCTGATCTCTGAGCATCACAGCACTGTTGGCTTTGTAAAGTATTTTCCTCCTGGTTATCACCAAAGAATCCATCAGTGAATGGCATTGCTCTTTCATAAGGTCCACATTCACACTGGTCTTAACCAATCACTGAAAGATGCAAGCAGCAGAAGTGTGGTAGTCCAGAGTTGAATAGTATAGTGCCTTCTTGGATGCATGTTATACCACTAGTGTAACCAACAGCAGGAGCCAGAGAGACTGGCTCTGACTCAAAACATTCTCCTTCGCTGCAGTAAGTAGGTTGAACCTGAATACAGTCATCACACACTCATATGTTGAGGAGATTTGAACATTGAGGTAAGAACAGGATCAAGGTTGGTGACAACTGGACTGGTTCATCGGTTCTCTCTCTGCTACTCACAGCCCTCATCTGTTTGTGTCTTTGTGTTCATCTTTTCTCTCTTCAGGCCAAACCTCCAGGACAGTTAGCTCCTCCCCTAGCATAGAGAGTCTCTCTGGGGGACAGGGTCACACCACAGTGTCCCCGCCCCTTCCTGTCTCCAGGGGAAGTGACATCAGCACCTCGTCCCCACCCCTCTCAGCCACCAAGAAGGACTCCTTCTTCAACATCACTCGCTCCCACAGCAAGACCATGGGCAAGAAAGAGGCTGTGAGTATCTCTTTCTCTTCCCCCTCTATCTTTCTCTGCAGGTCTCTTTCCTAGCTCATATTCCTCTCACGCTCTCTCACTCACACTAAGTTGTTCCCTCTGTGTTGTCAGGAAGAGTTGGAGGCCCAGGTGTCCTTCCTGCAGGGTCAGATCAATGACCTAGAGGCCATGAGCAAGTATTGTGCCAAGATGATGAACACACACATTGGTAAGTTTACCTACCAATACATATATTAACATGCACATTGAGTTCAACAACCCTGACGCATCAGTGGATAGATTGCAAATCCAGTATCAACACACGCATCTATGAGGTTCCAATGATAGCCTGTGAGTTGCGCTATAACCACAATGATGTTTTGAACAATCTAGTGATTGAACCAGTAAACAGGTGTAATCAGTTGTTAAAACAAAGGCTTTTGTTTACTGTCTGTTACTGCTGTATCAAATTGTTTGTCACATGCTTCAGTGAAATGCTTACTTATCGGCCCTTTTCCAACAATGCAGAGTGAAAGATAAAATGACAAATTAAATAGAAATAGTGACACGAGGAATAAAGAAACAGTGTCTGAATACCCATGCTTGAGTCCTAAATAGTAGGCCGTTTGAGTATGCGAAAAAAATCAAGTGAACTTTAAATGCCCGGATGTCGTACTCATTTCAGCTTTGACAACAGTTAGACATGGGGGTGTGCTACTGAAATCAACAGCTGATCAGTTAGACATGGGGGTGTGCTACTGAAATCAACAGCTGATCAGTTAGACATGGGGGTGTGCTACTGAAATCAACAGCTGATCAGTTAGACATGGGGGTGTGCTACTGAAATCAACAGCTGATCTGTTAGACATGGGGGTGTGCTACTGAAATCAACAGCTGATCTGTTAGACATGGGGGTGTGCTACTGAAATCAACAGCTGATCAGTTAGACATGGGGGTGTGCTACTGAAATCAACAGCTGATCAGTTAGACATGGGGGTGTGCTACTGAAATCAACAGCTGATCTGTTAGACATGGGGGTGTGCTACTGAAATCAACAGCTGATCAATTAGACATGGGGGTGTGCTACTGAAATCAACAGCTGATCTGTTAGACATGGGGGTGTGCTACTGAAATCAACAGCTGATCTGTTAGACATGGGGGTGTGCTACTGAAATCAACAGCTGATCAATTAGACATGGGGGTGTGCTACTGAAATCAACAGCTGATCTGTTAGACATGGGGGTGTGCTACTGAAATCAACAGCTGATCTGTTAGACATGGGGGTGTGCTCCTGAAATCAACAGCTGATCTGTTAGACATGGGGGTGTGCTACTGAAATCAACAGCTGATCAGTTAGACATGGGGGTGTGCTACTGAAATCAACAGCTGATCAGTTAGACATGGGGGTGTGCTACTGAAATCAACAGCTGATCTGTTAGACATGGGGGTGTGCTACTGAAATCAACAGCTGATCTGTTAGACATGGGGGTGTGCTACTGAAATCAACAGCTGATCAGTTAGACATGGGGGTGTGCTACTGAAATCAACAGCTGATCTGTTAGACATGGGGGTGTGCTACTGAAATCAACAGCTGATCAATTAGACATGGGGGTGTGCTACTGAAATCAACAGCTGATCTGTTAGACATGGGGGTGTGCTACTGAAATCAACAGCTGATCTGTTAGACATGGGGGTGTGCTCCTGAAATCAACAGCTGATCTGTTAGACATGGGGGTGTGCTCCTGAAATCAACAGCTGATCAGTTAGACATGGGGATGTGCTACTGAAATCAACAGCTGATCTGTTAGACATGGGGGTGTGCTACTGAAATCAACAGCTGATCTGTTAGACATGGGGGTGTGCTACTGAAATCAACAGCTGATCAGTTAGACATGGGGGTGTGCTACTGAAATCAACAGCTGATCTGTTAGACATGGGTGTGCTACTGAAATCAACAGCTGATCTGTTAGACATGGGGGTGTGCTACTGAAATCAACAGCTGATCAGTTAGACATGGGGGTGTGCTACTGAAATCAACAGCTGATCTGTTAGACATGGGGGTGTGCTCCTGAAATCAATGAATAGCAGGAAACTACGCAATCGCACATGACGCAGTTTCAGTATGATAAAATCTGTTTTATAGTATGTGCATTTAAAAAAATCTAGTATGGTTTAAAAACCAGGATGTTATACTTTCAGCTCTTCTAGTAGAATTCAATGCAGACTTTTCCACAATGCATTGGAAGAGCTGGGCTGTTGGCGAGCCATAGTTCTCTTCAAGTAGCCAGACAACAAAAGTATACAGTTTTTGTTCTCCTAAAAATTGTTGCAGATCTTTTTTATATGTTTTTACCCCAAAGTGGATTTCTGTTTTCTCATTAAATTGTTTGTTCTCTTGGCAATCATCAGAGCTTTTAAACTAAATACTAAACCATGTTTTGATTTCTGAATGTCGGCACAGAGGACTCATTCCCAATGATCACTCCTTTAGTATGTTGCTGTCCAGTGGTTCTGAATTCGCGATGCACCTGACTGTCAACGTTTTTCTGTGCCTTTTGATTTGAAAAGTTTTAGAGTGTGTACTAGGCTATTTGGTTTTAATTCATATATGTTACAGCACTTTGGTTTCACTAATAAATAGGCTATGTTGAAATGGAACCAAATTCTGTTTCTGTCTTCAGTCCTTTTTAAATAGGATATACAGTTGAAGTCGGAAGTTTACATACACCTTTTATTTCTTTCATCACATTCCCAGTGGGTCAGAAGTTTACGTACACTCAATTAGTATTTGGAAGCATTGCCTTTAAATGGTTTAACTTGGGTCAAACGTTTCGGGTAGCCTTCCACAAGCTTCCTACAATAAGTTGGGTGAACTTTGGCCCATTCCTCCGGACAGAGCTGGTGTAACTGGGTCAGGTTTGTAGGCCTCCTTGCTCGCACACGCTTTTTCAGTTCTGCCCATACGTTTACATTGGGGTCAGGGCTTTGTGATGGCCACTCCAATACCTTGACTTTGCTGTCCTTAAGCCATTTTGCCACAACTTTGGAAGTATGTTTAGGGTCATTGTCCATTTGGAAGACCCATTTGAGACCAATCTTTAACTTCCTGACTGCTGTCTTGATGCTCTTAAATATATCCACATAATTTTCCTGCCTCATGATGCCATCTATTTTGAAGTGCACCAGTCCCTCCTGCAGCAAAGCACCCCCACAACATGATGCTGCGACCCCCGTGCTTCACGGTGGGATGGTGTTCTTCGGCTTGCAAGCATCCCCCTTTTTACCCCAAACATAACGATGGTCATTATGGCCAACTAGTTCAGACCAGAGGACATTTCTCCAAAAAGTACGATCTTTGTCCCCATGTGCAGTGGCAAACCGTAGTCTAGCTTTTTTATGGTTTTGGAGCAGTGGCTTCTTCCTTGCTGGGTGGCCTTTCAGGGTTATGTCGATATAGGACTCATTTTACTGTGGATATACAGTGGGGCAAAAAAGTATTTAGTCAGCCACCAATTGTGCAAGTTCTCCCACTTAAAAAGATGAGGCCTGTAATTTTCATCATAGGTACACTTCAACTATGACAGACAAAATGAGAAAAAAAATCCAGAAAATCACATTGTAGGATTTTTAATGAATTTATTTGCAAATTATGGTTGAAAATAAGTATTTGGTCACCTACAAACAAGCAAGATTTCTGGCTCTCACAGACCTGTAACTTCTTCTTTAAGAGGCTCCTCTGTCCTCCACTCGTTACCTGTATTAATGGCACCTGTTTGAACTTGTTATCAGTATAAAAGACACCTGTCCACAACCTCAAACAGTCACACTCCAAACTCCACTATGGCCAAGACCAAAGAGCTGTCAAAGGACACCAGAAACAAAATTGTAGACCTGCACCAGGCTGGGAAGACTGAATCTGCAATATGTAAGCAGCTTGGTTTGAAGAAATCAACTGTGGGAGCAATTATTAGGAAATGGAAGACATACAAGACCACTGATAATCTCCCTCGATCTGGGGCTCCACGCAAGATCTCACCCCGTGGGGTCAAAATGATCACAAGAACGGTGAGCAAAAATCCCAGAACCACACGGGGGGACCTAGTGAATGACCTGCAGAGAGCTGGGACCAAAGTAACAAAGCCTACCATCAGCAAGGGCATTGAAGATGAAACGTGGCTGGGTCTTTCAGCATGACAATGATCCCAAACACACCGCCCGGGCAACGGAGTGGCTTCGTAAGAAACATTTCAAGGTCCTGGAGTGGCCTAGCCAGTCTCCAGATCTCAACCCCATAGAAAATCTTTGGAGGGAGTTGAAAGTCCGTGTTGCCCAGCAACAGCCCCAAAACATCACTGCTCTAGAGGAGATCTGCATGGAGGAATGGGCCAAAATACCAGCAACAGTGTGTGAAAACCTTGTGAAGACTTACAGAAAATGTTTGACCTCTGTCATTGCCAACAAAGCGTATATAACAAAGTATTGAGAAACTTTTTTGTTATTGACCAAATACTTATTTTCCACCATAATTTGCAAATAAATTCATAAAAAATCCTACAATGTGACTTTCTTTCTCATTTTGTCTGTCATAGTTGAAGTGTACCTATGATGAAAATTACAGGCCTCATCTTTTTAAGTGGGAGAACTTGCACAATTGGTGGCTGACTAAATACTTTTTTGCCCCACTGTATATACTTTTTGTACCCGTTTCCTCCAGCACCTTCACAAGGTCCTTTGCTGTTGTTATGGGATTGATTTGCACTTTTCTCACCAAAGTACGTTCATCTCTAGGAGACAGAATGCGTCTCCTTCCTGAGCGGTATGACGGCTGCGTGGTCCCATGGTGTTTATACTTGTGTACTATTGTTTGTACAGATGAACGTGGTACCTTCAGGCGTTTAGAAATTGCTCCCAAGGATGAACCAGACTTGTGGAGGTCTACAATTTTTTTTTCTGAGGTCTTGGCTGATTTCTTTTGATTTTCCCATGATGTCAAGCAAAGAGGCACTGAGTTTGAAGGTAGGCCTTGAAATACATCCACAGGTACACCTCCAATTGACTCAAATGATGTCAATTAGAAGCTTCTAAAGCCATGACATTTTCTGGACATTTCCAAGCTGTTTTAAAGGCACAGTCAACTCGGTGTATGTTACTTCTGACCCACTGGAATTGTGATATAGTGAAATAATCTAGTCTGATAGTCTATAAACAATTGTTGGAAAAATGACTTTTCATGCACAAAGTATATGGTCCTAACCGACTTGCCAAATCTATAGTTTGTTAACATTTCAGTTTAACATTTCTTGTTATCTGTCAAACTGCTTGGCTGCTGTTTGACAGATACAAATATGGCTCTTATCCATAATAATCTCATGTAGGTAGCCTACCCACACTGTATCTGCCAGCTGTTGGCTAGAGAGCATGTACCAAGACGAGTGGGCACATTCTCTATATAACACAACAGTTTGTGACAAAACCATCAGTAGAGCGATGGTTTTGGTACATCGAAAATGCAATGGAAACCTATTTAACTTGCATTTTTCATTCGGTATAGAATTTAACCGCAACAATTCGATGGAAACATTTGTGGTGGGAAAATGCACATTTGTTTTTATGGGTATTGTAGAATATTCAGCATGAAAATGGGTCACCAGTTGGATGGTTGTGATCTGATGTCTGTCTCCTCAGGTAAGATCCAGGAGGTGATCCTACAGGAGCACCTGGAGAAAGAGGATGAGGTGTTGGTGTCACTGGCTGGACTTAAACAGGTACTGGACAGCAGCACCACATAAGAGTGGGTGGGGGGGTGCATGTTAGCACCTCTGAGTGAGAGTTAGCATTTTGACCATGTGTGTAGTACGTGCATGTGTACTGTACATTGTCTGTGTGTGTGTTCTCAGTACATCCTGTGTGTGTTCATCATGACTTGCTCTGTGTGTTTATGAATGAATCCGTCAGATCAAGGACATCCTGAAGGGAGCTCTGCGTTTCAACCAGAGCCTGCTGGAGGCTGAGGAGAACGAGGAGATCACCATCGCTGATGACCACTATGACCACGCCTCCGCCGCACAGCAGCAGCACGCCAACAGTCACCATGAAGACCAGCCTTACCTGGCCGCGCCACAGCGTGTCGACGGTGGTGGAGAACAGGAGGAAACCCCACCAGAGCAACAGGTGAACACGTGGTTGTATTAATACGTAGACTCATGTTTGCAGTGTACCTACCCTTGCATACTTTGGTATCATTCCCTATGCTTCAAAATCTGTGATGAATTGTGGGTATATTGTGACTGACTGATCTACAAATAATACTAGTAGTTATTTATGATGGAAGGTGATTTGTTGAACAAGGCCCTTGTCTCTCTGCCAGGTGTCTCCCCCGGAGTCCTCTCTGTGTGTGGGCTCGGAGGGGAGGAACTGGGATGACTACATTCTGGTCTCGCAGGACGGAGAGCTGCAGCCCACCGAGGGAGGGGCGGAGAGGACCCCTCCAATCAGACAGCTCCACGGCTCGGTCAGGGTGGAGCCGTTCCAGGACCCCCTGATGGGTGCAGCGTCGGGTTCCTCCAGCCCAGACGAGGGCAGCATTCACAGCAAAGACTCAGACTTCGCCATGGTCAACTCCCAGGACCTGTGAGGGATTGGACTTTACTGATATGGGTGGGAGTTACCACTAACCAGAGATGTAGGATCAGTTTATCTACTCCCTAATCACCCACCTTAACCATTTGGAGGGATTCATCCCAACCTGGAGCATATGTTGCCCCACACGGGAAAACCAACTCGCCACTGCTGGATCAAACTTGCCAATGTGGACTGGACTATGGCAGCCTAGCGTTAGGCAGTCGCCAATACCTTAATCTACCTGCTCTGTATTCCTTCATGAATACCATAGATCTCTTTTATGCCTATAGCCTCTTCTCCTGAAAGCTTTGGCCTCCAACCCCACCTGTGACTTTAATGGTGATACCCATTTCTGCCACATGAGGGTGCTACAAGACAGTTCACCACAGGCTACCCTCAGGAACTGGAATTCATAGTGCATTTATCAGTGGGGGATGCCTTTCCCTTCTCTGTATGTAGTAATGGTAGGGTAGTACCCTGTTTCTCCAGGTAGGGGAGCTGTCTGTCCCATACCTCTGTCTGTATCTAATGCCTGTGTCTAAAGAGCTTCTCTTGTCTTACCTCCATTCACCGCCTCTGATTGTCCTTTAACTGTTTCGAGGTAGAAGTTGCTCCTAACCAATCGGCAGTCCTACACCTAGCATTAGGGGGGATGGTACAATATCTGATCCTGTATCAGTTGTTAGGAGGCAACTTCTACCTACTCTTAACCAGTGCCTGGAAACCATTGACAGATTAACTGACTCTCACTTCTTTACATTTTGTTTAAAGATACAATTGTAACCCAATACAGCTGCACTACAATGTGAAATTATGAAATTAAGGAAAACAGGCTTTAAAAAAATATATATATTCCATGTAATAAGATTTCATTATTTCTGATGTCCTTGTATTTATCTTGCTTCCTGGGGTAGCCAAGTAAAGCATTGCACACACGAGGGATGTCCCTACAGCAGAGATGATTATCTATAGACCAATAAAATGCTTGTTACAGTATGCCTGTGTCATGTTCAGAGGGGGGAGAGAGTGGTTTTTCAACAGGACAGTATACAAGTGCTAGCAACATGCTGAATTGTGAGTACAACTAATATTTAAATTGGCAATGCTAACTAAAAACACACAAAAAATGCAATGAAGGGTAAACAATGCTCATAAGTGGAGGATGCTGAGGGGAGGACGGCTCAAATGGCTGGAATGGAGTGCAATGGGATTTGATGGCTGGATTGGAATGAAAGGAATGGTATCAAACACAAAAACATGCTTGATTCCATTCTGGCCATTCTGAGCCTTCCTCCCCTCAGCAGCCTCCACTGTTGTAAGTGACATTTGAAAATGTCAGTTGATATCCAATACTTTGGCTTCTCTTTGATGTCAGGCCCTGGTTTGATGTCTCTGATTGCATGTGTGGCCAGCTGGCTATCAGTCGAGCAAATGGTCAAAGCAACAGGGTTTTATGATTGAAGTAACTGGTTTATTTGGTTGGTTCTGGTAATGAAAATGTAATGGATATTGACGTCAATTTACCATGAAACAAGGAATCATCCTACAGCATCCAGGTTTTCAGGAGGACAACAATTGTCTTCTGACAGGTGGAGTCTACGTGATGCTCAGTGCAGACTGATTCGTCACGCTATCTGACGGTAAACCATGGAGGACATCAGTGTCAGGAATGTTTTATTTTATTATCGGAAGTCACCATTTTGTAAAAATCCAGTAACATTTTACAGAATGAGGATAATACTGTAATATGACACAACCACCTAGAAAAGCATTGGTCAAGGTGCTATAGAAGGAGTACTTGAAATACTGTTTTTGATCATACAGTTGAGTTCTATCATTAACCCTATCCCACCAATATACACATCCACAGGTGAGGAGTTCCTTACTAATCAGCACCCTTAATTCGTCAGTCAAGTACAAGGGAGTGAAAACCTGCAGACAGACGCGTACATTACGGCATAATTGACATGAATGGGGATTCCCATTCTACTCTGTACACATCTTACATTCTTTTGTTCCGCTGTACCCGGAGAAGCTGAAGTAGCTCAGTTGGTGTTTGCAACTTCAGGATCGTAGGTTTGATTCCCGCTGAGGCCACCCATACAAAGACAAAATGTATGCATGCAGTACTGTAAGTCGCTTTGGATAAAATTGTCTGCTAAATAGCATATTATATTGGTAGCAGTCACACTTTCACACACATTCTGAATCAGCCTCCTCCCACACGTACGTTATCACTTCTGTCTCACTTTGTTCTGTAGTTTTGATCGCCCTGAAAGCCCTCCACTCCCCCCAACAAAAAACAAGGACTACATTCAATCCATAGTGCTGAAGAGATGCTTTATAGCGCGATTGACAATTAGTCAATATTCCCACGGTCGACTCAAACATTTTAAAACGGATCTTCATCGATACAGATTGAATCCAGCTCCAAAAAGAACAAACACTTCAGAGAGTAGGATTAAAAACATATTTCCAGCAACATTCAGGAACAGGGACAGGCCATTCTGATTCTGACTAAATTCCTGTCTCATGTCTTTGACGTTACTCCTCCCTCCTGACAGTGGTATAACAGGAGTATTTTTCTTTTAATTGTTTTAGTCCATCTTCCTTTCTTTTCTTCATCGTTGTGTGGAGAGAATGGCCAACTAGACTCCAACAGCCCCTAACCGGGTTAGATGCAGAAGGAGACATTCACTTTTGAGTGTACGTAGCAACTTGGTTGTCAGTTCTGGCCTCAGAAGGATGACGGTGCCCTTAGAAACTGACCTAAGGCCAGATTTGACATTTCCCCACTTTTTGATTTAATATATAATTTGAGGCGGGTAAGCTGGTCCTAGACCTGTACCTAAGGGGAACCTCTAGCCGGAGCTGTAGCTCTCTCCTGGATGGTGTCCAGGCTGCGTCGGGGGCGGGTCGCCTCTCCTGTCACACCCTTACTAAGGTTAGAGGTCAGGGCAGCATAGTGTACCTGCTTCATGTTTTCCTGCACCTCGGTCATAGCTCGTTTCAGAAGGTCTGCCTGCCCCTGAGAGAGAGAGAGTGGGAGAAGGGGGAGGATAGGAGAGAGAGCGGTTTGTCGGAGTTGGCTAATATGGAAACAGACTGGCACTGTTCTGTGGTTGTCTTTGGTCTGCTGTGCGTGACTGTGTGTGTGTGTAGATTCACCTTCAGTATGGTGATGGTATGTGGTTGTCTTTGGTCTGCTGTGCGTGACAGTGTGTGTGTGTAGATTCACCTTCAGTATGGTGATGTTCTGTGGTATGTGGTTGTCTTTGGTCTGCTGTGCGTGACTGTGTGTGTGTAGATTCACCTTCAGTATGGTGATGTTCTGTGGTATGTGGTTGTCTTTAGTCTGCTGTGCGTGACTGTGTGTGTGTAGATTCACCTTCAGTATGGTGATGTTCCAGCTGAAACTCTCCACAGCTCTGGTGACCTTACGATCCTTAAGCCCCTCCTTCACTGCAATGGAATGCAACGTCTCATGGAACTTCATGGCTAGGGGACGACACACTTATTAGCAATGTTGAACCTTTCCCTCTTTGTCAACCTCTCCAGGTCTTAACCAAGGTCCAAGACCGGCTCAGGTCTGTGGTTTGGTGGTGTCTGGTATTTGTGGTTGAACGATCAAGTCTTAACCTTTCTCTGTGTAGTGTAATAGACTGGTTAAGAGATCTGAATATAAGAAAGTGCATTGATTTTTTTTACTTTTAAAGGTAGTTTTACGGTTGCGCCGAAATCTAGTGTTTATCCGTGAATGCAATCTCTGCATTGTCTACAGTGAAATGTGCTTTTCTACAAGGTGCCTTTGGTTTAATCCTGGCCTCAATTAAAGAGTGATAGATAGGGAAAGAGAACAAGAGAGATTCAAGAGTGACAGGCAGACTCCTTGTCCTCTCTTCCCTCTGGCCAGATTGAGTATGTGTGGTGTTGTGTCGCTTTCTCTGTCTGCCCCGGGACACTGTCACACTCTGTCACCATCTCCATGGAGACTAAGAAGTGGGTTAACACAGAGCACGCGCTGTAAGCTCTCCTAACCTGCTACGAAAAGTACCTTCCGTCCATAGCTGTATACCATCTAGTCAAAACCAGCGATAATGTGAGGGGACTTTTAGACACAGCATCCTGAACAACAACACCGCCACCACAGACCTGAACAACACCACCGCCACCACAGACCTGAACAACACCACCGCCACCACAGACCTGAACAACACCACCGCCACCACAGACCTGAACAACACCACCGCCACCACAGACCTGAACAACACCACCGCCACCACAGACCTGAACAACACCACGCCACCACAGACCTGAACGCAACTCAGTATATTTTACTTCAATTTTCTCTCTCTCTCTCACACACCTGAAAACTCACTAACTTCAACATTCACTAGTACACAATTACACAGAATTTCATATATACTGTAAACACACACACACACACACCACATTGGCTGCCTGCCAGTGCAGTTGCTAGGCGACTTGAGGCTTGAGTGCCAGGGCATTCCGTTGTGCATGTGGGAAACGTTCCATTTCCCTGTGTAACCGAGCAGAACTGACAGAACGGAGAGAGAACATCAGCACTGTCCAGAACTCTGTCTGATACTGCCCAAACATCAAAATCATGCCCCTCCCCCCCAAAAAAAGTACTGAGCTCCCGGCCATCTATACCAGGCTGTGTCAAGGAAGGCCCAAAAATTGTCAGACTCCAGCCACCCAAGCCATAGGCTGTTCTCTCTGCTACCACACGGCAAGCAGTACCGATGCACCTAGTCTGGAACCAACAAAACCCTTGAACAGCTTCTACCCCCAAGCCATAAGGCTGCTAAACAGCTAATAAAATGGCTACCCGGACTACCTGCATTGAACCTTTCTTCCACTAACTCTCTTGCTTGGACTCTATCCACACAAACTGGACTTACACACACGCTGCTGCTGCTACTGTCTATTATCTATCCTGTTGCCTAGTCACTTTACCACTATGTACATATTGTATCTACCTCAATGACCTCGCACATCAACTCGGTACTGGTACTCCCTGTATATAGCCGTGGTATTTTTACTGCTTATTGTTATTCACCGTGTATTTATTCCTCGTGTCACTATTTCTATTTTAACTCTGTATTGTTGGAAAAGGACCCGTGAACAGTGAAATGCTTGTCTAGACCTGGTGTTTACGAAGCATGTGACAAAACATTTCATTTTATTTGACACACACACAATTTTCATATTTATCTGAGAATAAAGGGTTGAACTCAGGTGAGCTGAGATAAAATCTCAGAGGAGACTGGGAGCAGACTATGGTGTTTTGCCATATCTACATAATCACTCCATTTTCTATCACCGGTCTTCCACTCTCTGAAATACATCCATTTATCAAACTTGTCATCTCTCCTCTAGCTATTAGAGCGAGAGATATATGAATGGCTTCTCTCTCTAAGTCTTATGGAACAGGGACTGTGAAGCAACACAAACACAGGCACAGACACATACACATACACACACGATAACATACGCACACGTACACATGGATTTTGTGCTGTAGATATGTGGTAGTTGTGGAGTAGGGGCCTGAGGGCACACTGTGTTGTGAAATCTGTGAATGTATTGTAATGTTTTTAAAATTGCATAAACTGCCTTAGTTTTCCTAGGGTCTTGCAAAATTATCTGCTGCCTTGGCAACAGCTAATGGGGATCCATAATAAATACAAACACTAATCTACAGTGCCTTCAGAAAGTATTCACACCCTTTGAATTTTTCCACATTTAGTTGCATTACAAAGTGGGATTCAAATTAGTCATTTTTTGTCAACGATCTACACAAAATACTCTATCAAAGTGGAAGAAAAATTCAAACATTTTGTAAAAATGTATGGAAAATAAAACACTATCTTCATTAGATAAGTATTCAACCCATGTTAGAATCCCATTTGGCAGTGATTACAGCTGTGAGTCTTTCTGGGTAAGTCTCTAAGAGCTGTCCACAATTGGATTGTGCAACATTTGCCCATTTATTCTTTTCAAAATTCTTCAAACTCTGTCAAGTTGGTTGTTGATCTCCTATTGTCTGGTGGAAAGTAGACAACCAGGTTTTCCTCTAAGATTTTTCCTGTGCTTAGCTCCATTCCGTTTCTTTTTTTATCCTTAAAAAAAAATGATTTAACGATTACAAATCATACCCATAACATGATGCAGACACCACTATGCTTGAAAATATTAAGAGTGGTACTCAGTAATGTGCTGTATTGGATTTGCCCCAAACATAACAGTTTGTATTCAGGACAAGTTAATTGCTTTGGCACATGTATTACTGCCTTGTTGCAAACAGTGTCATGACGTCGCCTGCTTGGGTATTGCAAACCCCATCCCCCTCTCCCTGCCTTTCCCTTTCCTCCTTTAACCCATGCTGTGATTACAGAGAGACGTCGTAAATTCCTGAGAATCTCCTCATGGCCAAACAGTATTAAGAGAGAGGGTAAACTTTCAGGACAAAGGAATTTTCTCCCACCTCACAGAACTTGAGGTACGAACATATTTCATGTTCCTGCAAAAGTATAAAAGATCGGTGGAGAGTCCAGCTATTAACATGCCCATTGGTCACCATGTGGGAAACTCATGAGAGACTGTGGGACTACATTACCATACCGCTGTTTATATAATAACCTCAGATATGAGGTTTACATCTGTTTGTTGTATAAAATGAATGAGTGAGTATGATACTGTTTGTATAATTGTGTAATATGATTTTGGACTTAACTTCTTGTCAATAGGGGGAGCTGTTAGCACTTTTTTTCTTGGTGTTCCCAAATTAAACTGCCTCGTACTCAATTCTTGCTCGTACAATATGCATATTATTATTACTATTGGATAGAAAACACTCTCTAGTTTCTAAAACCGTTTGAATTATATCTGTGGGTGAAACAGAACTCGACTTAGAGCAATTTTCCTATGTGTATGTCAGAATGCAGAATTTTGCTGGCTGTTCTGAGACCTGTGTATTAATTTGCCTGTCCTCTATTGGTTGAGATGCACTGCATACGCCTTCCCCTGGTTGTTAGCGAATAGGGAGACTTGAAATGGAGTTTCTACGCAGAGCCGAAAGTCTATAAATTGATTGGAATCGATGTGTCCACCCTTTTGGATCTTCGCGCTGACGCAGAGAGGGTCTTGGCATGTCGTTTTAGAAGCTCTGGTTTTAACTCCTAGATATATCCGGCTCTGTTTTTATTCGATATAGGCTTTAAAGACATCATAATCTTGTTATTTTAAACCGATTTATATCAGTTTATGTCAGTATATTGCGATTTTCGGGCATTTCATTTTCTGACGTTGTATTGAGTTGGGTATCTCTCTCTCGCATGCCATTGTGTACTGCTAATTGCAACGTGGAAGGAAACATTCTCCAACCCAGCAACGATTCTTTTGGACAAAGGACACCTTTCCCAAGATTCTGATGGGAGTTCAGCTAATAGTAAGAACTATTTATGCTGATAATTCGTTGTTCTGTTGAAAAAGTAAAATGCATAAGACGCCATTATTTGCCGTGTAGCCTTGCGTTATCGCACCCTGTATTGCACCCTGTATTGCACAGTAAGGTTAATTTTAAAAATGTAATTCAGCGATTGCATTAAGAACTAATTTGTCTTTCAATTGCTGTCCAACCTGTATTTTTTTAGTCAAGTTTATGAATAGTTTTCGATAAGAATAGGTGTCTTTCCAAGATGGCGCCGGACAGATTGCTTGAGTATTTGGACACTATTTTCATTGTATAAGCACGATTTGTGCCGCTAAATATGCACATTTTCGAACAAACTCTATATGCATTGTGTAATATGATGTTACAGGACTGTCATCTGAAGAATTCTGAGAAGGTTAGTGAAAATTAATATATTTTGGTGGTGAATACGTTATCGCTATGTTTGGCTGGAATCAATGCTGTTGTTTGGTTTGCTACTGTGCTAAGCTAATATAACGCTATATTGTGTTTTCGCTGTAAAACACTTAGAAAATCTGAAATATTGTCTGGATTCACAAGATCTGTCTTTCAATTGCTGTACGCTGTGTATTTTTAAGAAATGTTTTATGATGAGTAATTAGGTAATACACGTTGCTCTCTGTAGTTATTCTAGTCGAGTTGTGATGGTGGCTGCAATGGTAAACTATGATTTATACCTGAAATATGCACATTTTTCTAACAAAACATATGCTATACAATAAATATGTTATCAGACTGTCATCTGATGAATTTGTTTCTTGGTTAGTGGCTATTTATATCTTTATTTGGTCGAATTTGTGATTGCTACTGATGGAGTAAAAAACTGGTGGAGTAAAAAAAATGGTGTCTTTTGCTAACGTGGTTAGCTAATAGATTTACATATTGTGTCTTCCCTGTAAAACATTTTAAAAATCAGAAATGATGGCTTGATTACCAAGATGTGTATCTTTCATCTGGTGTCTTGGACTTGTGATTTAATGATATTTAGATGCTACTATTTACTTGTGACGCTATGCTAGCCTATGCTAGTCAGCTTTTTTACTGGTGGGGGTGCTCCCGGACCCGGGTTTCTGAGGAAGTAGAGGTTAATTAAGAAAAATACAAATCCCTTTTTGATTTGAACTAAACCCGAGGACCCGCCCCTGAGCCAGTTGGGTCAGACATCCAAGGACAGCCCCTTCCTGCTATCTGAATAAAAGTAAACTGAGAAATTACCATTAGACCATGTTTATCCTCCATGGGGAGAACGAAGGTTACCATTGCTGAATCTTTAACCATACCACGTGGTTAAACTCTTATACGAATAAGAACAAGTTTTGATATTGACTACTAGTCTGCAGCTAGGAATTCGGTATCATTGAACGCGAAGAAAGACAACTGCCGAAACATCCATTCTATAACGAATGTCACTGAACTATCCACAATAACCGAGACAGAAGGAACTCCAACAGAAACTAACTTCTCTCCAACGATCAAGACGACACACACCGAGCGTAACTATATATATATTGATTGCAATTGTTCCCGAATGAGTGAGCGTTCATGTGTAAGGATTTGCATGTCAATTGTTATAATTGTGAACTCTGTAGTGAATTCTTAGTCGAACGCAATTCTCCCTTTTGTCTAACGAGCCGCCATGCCGGTTCAGCCACTAGGGCATATTTCTCCCATTTCATGTAACCCTTTTTAAGTTTGTTTGTTTGTTTATACATTTCTGTGAATTAATTAGTTAGTAATAAATAAATGATTTAAGACAATTGATGTATGGATGACTCATAGTGAAGACTGGGTTCGTGCAGATAATCAACAATTTACGACGTTTGGAATGAGACTAATGTGAGGTAAAAAAAAAAAAAACATTAATTAGAAGACTATTGATCAGATATGAAAATATCTGAAAGGTTATATTGGGAAATTATAACTTTGTAATCTAATAACTTTCCCTGGTGCCCTCGAATTCATAGTTAATTAGTTACGTTATTACTCAAGTGATCGCGTAATCCCTAATTACAGGAATCTTTGAAAAAAAACTATAAGTCTTCAATTTAACGATAGCAAAGACACGACAACAGGATGCATGTTTTGGAATATTTTTATTCCGTACAGGCTTTCCGTCTTTTCCCTTTGTCAATTAGGTTAGTATTGTGGAGTAACTACAATGTTGTTGATCCATCCTCAGTTTTCTCCTATCACAGCCATTAAACTCTAACTGTTTTAAAGTCACCATGGTGAAATCCCTGAGCCGGTTTCCTTCCTCTCCGGCAACGGAGTTAAGGACGCCTGTATCTTTTGTAGTGACTGAGTGCATTGATACATCATCCAAAGTGTAATTAATCACTTCATTTTCCTCAAAGGGATATTCAGTGTCTGCTTTTACAATAGTTGCCCTGCTTTGCGAGGCATTGGAAAACCTCCCTGGTCTTTGTGGTTGAATCTGTGTTTGAAATTCACTGCTTGACTGAGGGACCTTACAGATAATTGTATGTGTGGGGTACAGAGATGAGGTAGTCATTCACAAATCATGTTAAACACTTATTGCACACAGAGTGAGTCCATGAAAAATGTATTATGTGACTTGTTAAGCACATTTTTGCTTGGGAACATATTTAGGCTTGTCATAACAAAGAGGTTGAATACTTAAGACATTTCAGCTTTTCATTTCAAATGAATTTGTAAACATTTTGACAATGGTGTATTGTGTGTAGGCCAGTGACACAATCTCAATGTCATCCATTTTAAATTCATGCTGTAACACATGTGTAGAAAGTCAAGGGGGGTGAATACAGTACATTCAGAAAGTATTCAGACCCCTTGACTTTCTACACATTTTCCCCCTCATCAATCTACACACAATGTCACAATGACAAAGCAAAGTATTTTTTAGAATTGTTTGCATTTTTTAAAATGAAATATCACACTTACATAAGTATTCAGACCTTTTACTCAGTACTTTGTTGAAGCACCTTTGGCACCGATTACAGCGTTGAGTCTTCTTGGGTATGATGTTACAAGCTTGGCACACCTGTATTTGGGGAGTTTCTCCCATTCTTCTCTGCAGATCCTCTCAGGCTCTGTCAGGTTGGATGGGGAGCGTTGCTGCACAGCTATTTTCAGGTCTCTCCAGAGATGTTTGATCAGGTTCAAGTCCGGGCTCTGGCTGAGCCACTCAAGGACATTCAGAGACTTGTCCTGAAGCCACTCCTGCATTGTCTTGCCCGTGTGCTTACGGTCGTTGTCCTGTTGGAAGGTGAAGCTTCACCCCAGTCTGAGGTCATGAGCACTCTGGAGCAGGTTTTCATCAAGGACCTCTGTACTTTGCTCCGTTCATCTTTCCCGCAATCCAAACTAGTCTCCCAGTCCCTGCCACTGAAAAACATCCCCACAGCATGATGCCGCCACCACTATGCTTCACCGTAGGAATGGTGCCAGGTTTCCTCCAGACGTGATGCTTGGCATTCAGGCCAAAGAGTTCAATCTTGGTTTCATCAGACCAGAGAATCTTGTTTCTCATGGTCTGTGAGTCTAGGTGCCTTTTACTGAGGAGTGGCTTCCATCTGGCCACTCTACCATAAAGGCCTGATTTGGTGGAGTGCTGCAGAGATGGTTGTCCTTCTGGAACATTCTCCCATTTCCACAGAGGAACTCCGAGTGACCATCAGGTTCTTGGTCACCTCCCTGACCAAGGCCCTTATCCCCTGATTGCTCAGTTTGGCCGGGCAGCCAAAGTCTTGGTGGTTCCAAACTTATTCCATTTATGAATGATATAGACAGGTGTGTGCCTTTCCAAATCATGTCCAATCAATAAAATTAACCACAGGTGGACTCCAATGAAGTTGTAGAAACATCAAGGATGATCAATAGAAACAGGATGCACCTGAGCTCAGTTTGAAGTCTCATAGCAAAGGGTCTGAATACTTATGTAAATAAGGTATTTCTGTTTTCACTTTGTCATTATGGGGTATTATGTGATTGATGCCAAGTTGTCAGCCTTCCCATGATGCCCAGCAAGCAGAGTCGCCGCAGGGTAAACAAACCTTGCTCTGCCAAGTTACACCACGAGACTGATCTAAGGTCAGTTTTGTATTTCCATCCCTATTGGTTAAGGATGAGATTTGGGGAGGATAAACTGATTCTTGACCTGTACTCAGAGCTTACGCCAACACAAACTACATAAATCAAGAGCTCAGTCAATAAACAAACTCATCTAATATTAACATATGGACAAATCACCCTCAGAGCCAGGATGAAAATAGTTCCTGTGATGGATGAGGTAGAGACATGGTGTGCATTCCAAATGGCCCATAGGACTCTGGTCAAAAGTAGTGCACTATATAGGGAATAGGGTGCCATTTGAGACAACCATGGAAGTCTCAGCAGACTAAAGGCTGTTGTTGATGAGGTCTTAGCTGGAGAGTCGGTTGGCAGGGCCTGTAGGCAAGTCTTTCTCACGACTACTGGACTGTTGACATGGAGTCAGATCAGTGAAGAAAACAATCGTGCTCTCTAACCACCTAACTAGCCATAGCCAACTCCAATTTCATCACCGTTGATGTTGCTTTGAGGCACGTGATGAGGCCTGCCTCTCTCAATTCAATTTAAGGGCTTTATTGGCATGGGAAACATATGTTTACATTGCCAAAGCAAGTGAAATAGATAAAAGTGAAAGTACAAAAGGGAAAATAAATAAACAATTATGATTTGTATTTACAATGGTGTTTGTTCTTCACTGGTTGCCCTTTTCTTGTGGCAACAGGTCACAAATATTGCTGCTGTGATGGCACAGTGTGCCATTTCACCCAATAGATATCGGAGTTGGTCAAAATTGGGTATGTTTTTCGAAATATTTGTGGGTCTGTGTAATATACACTGCTCAAAAGAATAAAGGGAACACTTAAACAACACAATGTAACTCCAAGTCAATCACACTTCTGTGAAATCAAACTGTCCACTTAGGAAGCAACACTGATTGACAATACATTTCACATGCTGTTGTGCAAATGGAATAGACAAAAGGTTGAAATTATAGGCAATTAGCAAGACACCCCCAATAAAGGAGTGATTCTGCAGGTGGTGACCACAGACCACTTCTCAGTTCCTATGCTTCCTGGCTGATGTTTTGGTCACTTTTGAATGCTGGCGGTGCTCTCACTCTAGTGGTAGCATGAGACGGAGTCTACAACCCACACAAGTGGCTCAGGTTGTGCAGCTCATCCAGGATGGCACATCAATGCGAGCTGTGGCAAGAAGGTTTGCTGTGTCTGTCAGCGTAGTGTCCAGAGCATGGAGGCGCTACCAGGAGACAGGCCAGTACATCAGGAGACGTGGAGGAGGCCGTAGGAGGGCAACAACCCAGCAGCAGGACCGCTACCTCCGCCTTTGTGCTAGGAGTAGCACTGCCAGAGCCCTGCAAAATGACCTCCAGCAGGCCACAAATGTGCATGTGTCAGCATATGGTCTCACAAGGGCTCTGAGGATCTCATCTCGGTACCTAATGGCAGTCAGGCTACCTCTGGCGAGCACATGGAGGGCTGTGCGGCCCCACAAAGAAATGCCACCCCACACCATGACTGACCCACCGCCAAACCGGTCATGCTGGAGGATGTTGCAGGCAGCAGAACGTTCTCCACGGCGTCTCCAGACTCTGTCACGTCTGTCACATGTGCTCATGTGCTCAGTGTGAACCTGCTTTCATCTGTGAAGAGCACAGGGCGCCAGTGGCGAATTTGCCAATCTTGGTGTTCTCTGGCAAATGCCAAACGTCCTGCACGGTGTTGGGCTGTAAGCACAACCCCCACCTGTGGACGTCGGGCCCTCATACCACCCTCATGGAGTCTGTTTCTGACCGTTTGAGCAGACACATGCACATTTGTGGCCTGCTGGAGGTCATTTTGCAGGGCTCTGGCAGTGCACCTCCTTGCACAAAGGTGGAGGTAGCGGTCCTGCTGCTGGGTTGTTGCCCTCCTACGGCCTCCTCCACATCTCCTGATGTACTGGCCTGTCTCCTGGTAGCGCCTCCATGCTCTGGACACTACGCTGACAGACACAGCAAACCTTTTTGCCACAGCTCGCATTGATGTGCCATCCTGGATGAACTGCACTACCTGAGCCACTTGTGTGGGTTGTAGACTCCGTCTCATGCTACCACTAGAGTGAAAGCACCGCCAGCATTCAAAAGTGACCAAAACATCAGCCAGGAAGCATAGGAACTGGGAAGTGGTCTGTGGTCACCACCTGCAGAATCACTCCTTTATTGGGGGTGTCTTGCTAATTGCCTATAATTTCCACCTTTTGTCTATTCCATTTGCACAACAGCATGTGAAATTTATTGTCAATCAGTGTTGCTTCCTAAGTGGACAGTTTGATTTCACAGAAGTGTGATTGACTTGGAGTTACATTGTGTTGTTTAAGTGTTCCCTTTATTTTTTTGAGCAGTGTATGTGTCTCTAATATGGTCATACATTTGGCAGGAGGTTAGGTGCAGCACATTTTGTGGGCACTGTGCACATCGAGAAGACAGGCTTTCTCAATAGCAGGTGTAACGCAGGTCAACTGATGTTGAATACTTATCGTTACTAGTGAGATTCCAGTAACCAATCATATTATACTATATTGCTATTGATATGGTTAAGTCGACAGCTATTACAAATCAGCTGTCAAGCTGTATGACGAGCAGTTTATTTTGAGCCAATCAAAACTCAATATTCTCTTAGTCGCTCTACTAGAAACTCACATTATAAACAAGTTGGTGCCAAAATTCTGAAAAAAAAAGCTTGAACGTGACGAGCTCCCGCCATTCCATGGAAGAAAAAGTTTCAATTTGTGAGAAGTTGTATAAAACTGAACCAAACAGAGAAGTAGACATTAACACGCATCTATACAAACTGTGAGGGACTGAGGGAAAGATTGACGCCAGGATTTGGTCAGATTTTTTGAGTATGGATTTAGTTCCACCAAGGATGGTGAGCCGCCCGAACCGAGGACATCAATAAGAAGGTTTGCATGTGCAGATGTCTTTTCCTTGGAGAACAGTGAATTTGCACTGCCATACTACGGTGTGGTAGGATTTTTCTTGCAAGACATCATTGCAGTGGGATTGTTATAAGCACATGCTACACTTAAACACCTGACAGTGTTTATTGTTAGGCACAGTCACTCACATTTGATTCCATCTCATAGAGGTTTAGAAGTCAGTATTTGTGAAATGGGTTGTGTTTTTCTGTGGATTCATGTTTACTGTATTGCTATTGAACTTTGACATCTGAGAGACCCTCAGATTAAGATAGACTTGGGTGCACCATAGTAAACTATAGGCAGGAAATATGGCTGATATCTAAGTCTATTGTACTATTGATGTATTTCATTCACATTGAGCTCATTGAACAAATTTCCCATATCAATATTTACTCAAGGTGATTCATTTTTTGTAAGTATTGTTATTTACAAAATACAATCCGGCATTCTTTTCCTAAATGATTCAGTTGTGTGGTTTTCATTTCTCCCTACTGGTCCAGTAGAGAACCCAACTGGCCCAGTAGAGAACCCAACTGGTCCAGTAGAGTTTAAGCTTAAACATACAGTAGCCAATAGTGTTAAGCAATTGTTACACAAGGCTATGCTCACTGAGTCTGTACATACTGAAAGATTTCCATAATGTTGGGTCAGTCACAGTAGTCAGGTATTCTGCCACTGTGTACTCTCTGTTTAGGGACAAATAGCATTCTATTTTGCTCAGTTTTTTTGTTAATTCTTTCCAATGTGTCAAGTAATTATCTTTTTGTTTTCTCATGATTTGGTTGGGTCTAATTGTGTTGCTGTCCTGGGGTTCTGTGGGGTCTGATAATGTTTGTGAACAGAGCCCCAGGACCAATTTTGATTAGGGGATTATTCTCCAGATTAATCTCTCTGTAGGTGATGGCTTTGTTATGGAAGGTTTGGGAATCGCTTCCTTTTAGGTGGTTATAGAATTTAAGTGTTCTTTTATGGATTTTGATCATTAGCAGGTATCGGCCTAATTCTACCCTGCATGCATTATTTGGTGTTTTACGTTGTACACAGGATATTTTTGCAGAATTCTGCATGCAAAGTCTCAATTTTGTGTTTGTCCAATTTTGTGAATTCTTGGTTGATGAGCGGACCCCAGACCTCACAACCATAATGGTTTCTCTCCCCCCCCCCCCATGGGAAACATATGTTTACGTTGCCAAAGCAAGTGAAATCTCTCTCTCTTCAAATGTCATATTATGTCTATTTACAGTACAAAATGGAAATAAATATAGGTTGTATTTACAATGGTGTTTGTTCTTCACTGGTTGCCCTTTTCTTGTGGCAACAGGTCACAAATATTGCTGCTGTGATGTCACAGCAATCTCTTCCTCTTTTTACCAAACAGTCCTGCTGTTTACAGTTGAACAGTCAAAGGGGCTTTTCATTGGTCATGCCTGACTAGCCAACCAACCTTTGACCCTGATCAATGACATAGTCATATCGTATATATGGCACGTCCTTTTATCTAACGCTTCCGAACAAGGTTGACGCAGATGAAGGAGATAGATGGGCCCATAGAAATACATTCAGGAGGCTGTGCAGCGAAGATTGCTCAGGTCCTACACCTATTTGTTTGGTGCATTTCTCTATGGGTGTTTGTGTGGGTTCAGATTCTACATTGGTTCTATTTTGATTCTACATTGGTATTTCACCCAATAGATATTTATCAAAATTGGATTTGTTTTGGATTTCTTTGTGGGTCTGTGTACTCTGAGGGAAAAATGTGTCTCTAATATGGTCTCTCTCTCTCACCTGTTGTCTGTATCTGTAGGATCCTGTCGTAGACTCCGTCTGACAGCTCCATCACTGCTCTGCTCGCCTGGATCATCTGTAGACAGAGTACACAAGATCAGTCTATTATACACACACACATCAAAATAACATTTCATTAATAACCCCAGAGAGATTCAGACCCCACGTCTGATTAAATAAACACTTCTCGCTGCAATGCCTTTTGGGACACGACCCCACTTTGTGAGTCTGGTGTTCGACAAATGAGGATGAACACTACTGCTCCTAGAGGTCTGTCCAGATCCAACACACACACACACCACAGCTTCCTCCCATTCATTTCTCCCCCAAGCATTCAAGTCAAGGCGTGAGATCCACTTAGCGAAATAAGATGCTCATTTATGCTAATGCTATTCAGGGCCATGGTGAGCTCTCCCTCACTCTGATTCATCAGGAATGAGGATGCACTCTCAAAGCACACACATTCTACTTTGGGGGCATCTATGAAAGTAATCACTTTTAAATTAAATCAGTGACAGATGGTGGCAGGGAGAGAGAGGGAAGTAGAGAAAGAGGTTAAAAACAAGTCAAAGAATCAATCAACTTATATACTGCACAACTATTCTCAATGGAAACCCAAAGCGCTACATAAATAAAATGTGAACGATTGACTAGAATTGATTGATCGCTCCTCACCGTTTCATAGGTGGAGACCACCCTGCGTAGGACGTCCGGCAGGGGCCCCTGGGGCTCCATGGAGGGGTACTGCTCCCTCAGCTCAAACAGCATCAGTGGGTCCCCATCGGCCCCCACCACACGGGATCCCAGGGCCAATACACACTGCATGAGGTTAGCCACCGCTGACACCCCACACAGCTCCCTGAACACTGCCACCGAGTTCTACAGGGACAGAGAGAGATACAGAGGGTCGGGGGGGTTATGCAAAACACACACCCACACATCTATATAAAAACACACACAGACACACGCACTCACATACTGCTTGTCCTGTATTAGTGATGTAGTGTTCTGTGGATCATACTGTAATCCTCTACTAAGCGATTAGTTTCTGGGGTTTAATCATGGAACAAACTGTGACATGGTTTCCTGGGATACCATCACTGAGAACATCTGATTGAATTAGAGAAGCTTTATTGGGAGATGGTTAAAGTGACAACCACAAAGCGACCGTATCACTGCCGTACTATTGAATTAATGTTTTATTGAGGTCATTGAACCGCTAAAATCCAATCAGTTTTATTTAACAGCACAGGTTAGTGTTTTTCATCATGAAACCTAACCCTAACCTTAACCACACTGTTAACTCTAATGCCTAACCCTAACATTAAATTAAGACCAATAAATCACATACATTTTTACAATATAGAAAATTGTTCTAATCTCTTCATGATGTCAACGTGCTTGCCTTCAGTGTTTACTTCTGTTTAGGTGTGTGTGTGTACAAGACTGTGTGTGTGTGTGTGTGTGTGTGTGTGTGTGTGTGTGTTCACGGCCTCTTTGCATTAGTGCATCAGCCTACTACATCAGGGTGACATAGTCTGATGACTCATAGCATGAATCCCATGTATCTCCAGCCTAAACACATCAGAGGTCCTTAACATAATTTCGACAGCCAGACTAAATGCTTATGTAACCGATGTGAAATGGCTAGCTAGTTAGCGGTGGTGCGCGCTAATAGCGTTTCAATCGGTGACGCCACTCGCTCTGATACCTTGAAGTAGTTGTTCCCCTTGCTCTGCAAGGGCCGCGGCTTTTGTGGAGCGATGGGTAACGATGCTTCGTGGGTGTCAGTTGTTGATGTGTGCAGAGGGTCCCTGGTTCGAGCCCAGGTAGGGGCGAGGAGAGGGACGGAAGCTATACTGTTACACTTACAGGGACCATCACCTTACCATCAGCTTACCATAACCATAACCTGTCAGTCTAAAGCAGATCTTCATAGATCAGACTAACTAGCCAGTTTAGATGCAGTAAACAATCTCTCACTGGTTCTGTGTTGTCTACCGCCACTCGGTCTCAAAATGACCTTTATTTAACTAGGCAAGTCAGTTGATGTCTCTGGAGGAATGATCAGCCATCTTTATGGTCATAGTTTAGTGATCACTGAGATGAACCCAACCCATGGAGGGTTCAATCTACCATAAATTGACATGTCTATTCTGAGTTAGACATCATCTGTTGTGAATACAGGTATACAGGCATTTCAGTCATGAAATGTGAAAATGGTGATTGATAAATTACTGTTTATCCTTCCGCCTCACCTGCATGTTCTCCCGCAGGTCCGTGGCCTCCTTCAGTTGTGGGCCGGCCATTTTGAAAACCTCGTCCACTTCTTTGATCCCCAGGTCCCGGAGTGCAGCGTAGTCCCTCCCTCGCCTCGCCTTCCGCACAGACAGCCCCCGCTTGTAGGGCTTTCCCCCTCCTCTCCGGTTGGTGAGGGCCACATGGATGAACAGCATGGCGTACGGGAGGTCCTCCCCCATCAGTGACTGTAATGGTATGTGCCGGTAGCCTGGCTGTAGGCACTCCAGGGGAATGGTGTACTGACCTGTGGTAAAACAGGGGGGATTACAAATGATGTACAAGAGTGTTAGACAATGAAATTACCATGAGAAGATAGTGAATGTTCACTCACTCTTTAACTGCTACCAAGTGTTCTTTATCTTAGCTAGTAATACTTGCTTGTGAGCTAGCAATAACCTTCACATGGCTGAAAAGTTGTTGTAGTATCAAATCAAATATTTATTGGCTTCAGACAAGCTCAACCAAAAGCAGACTGGACACCGGACTAGCAGTCAGTGCAGAACTGACCTTCGCCCTCCCTTCACTACTAACCTATGAACTCGTCCCCTATGAATTCGTCATCCAGCACCACGAAGCGCACCATGGCCAGCTCTGGCAGGTTGATCTGGAACTCAAAGCTCTCGTCAAAGATGGGGTTGTGTCCGTTCTGCATCACCGTGCGGGTGCGGCGCTCGGCACAGTCGGCAGGGATACCGTGGATCTCCACGTAGACATACGGGTCCACCACATCTCCTTTAGCTCCAGAACCCCTCGGACGGGGAAGGTTCTGACCACTGATCACCTGCATGGATGGATCCGGTTTATTGATTGATTGATTCTTAGTTTGTTTGATTGGTGCAAGTGTACTGAATAACGGAACCGATACCATTCAACCATTAAGAGAAGTGTACTGAATAACGGAACCGATACTATTCAACCATTAAGAGAAGTGTACTGAATAACGGAACCGATACTATTCAACCATTAAGAGAAGTGTACTGAATAACGGAACCGATACCATTCAACCATTAAGAGAAGTGTACTGAATAACGGAACCGATACCATTCAACCATTAAGAGAAGTGTACTGAATAACGGAACCGATACTATTCAACCATTAAGAGAAGTGTACTGAATAACGGAACCGATACCATTCAACCATTAAGAGAAGTGTACTGAATAACGGAACCGATACCATTCAACCATTAAGAGAAGTGTACTGAATAAGGGAACCGATACCATTCAACCATTAAGAGAAGTGTACTGAATAACGGAACCGATACCATTCAACCATTAAGAGAAGTGTACTGAATAACGGAACCGATACCATTCAACCATTAAGAGAAGTGTACTGAATAACGGAACCGATACCATTCAACCATTAAGAGAAGTGTACAGAATAATGGAACCGATACCATTCAACCATTAAGAGAAGTGTACTGAATAACGGAACCGATACCATTCAACCATTAAGAGAAGTGTACTGAATAACGGAACCGATACCATTCAACCATTAAGAGAAGTGTACTGAATAACGGAACCGATACCATTCAACCATTAAGAGAAGTGTACTGAATAACGGAACCGATACTATTCAACCATTAAGAGAAGTGTACTGAATAACGGAACCGATACCATTCAACCATTAAGAGAAGTGTACTGAATAACGGAACCGATACCATTCAACCATTAAGAGAAGTGTACTGAATAACGGAACCGATACTATTCAACCATTAAGAGAAGTGTACTGAATAACGGAACCGATACCATTCAACCATTAAGAGAAGTGTACTGAATAACGGAACCGATACCATTCAACCATTAAGAGAAGTGTACTGAATAACGGAACCGATACCATTCAACCATTAAGATAAGTGTACTGACTAACTGAAACGATACCATTCAACCATTAAGGAGCCAACAAGCCAGGCAGTGAATAGGAGCCTCCATTAAACAGATATAAATAAGCACCGCTGTCTATCTGCTAGCCACTCACCTTAACATGGAGCAGCTGAGGGGACACACCCGGCACAGAGTCTCTCGTATCGGCGCTGAAATACGACACCTCCTGTCGCATGATGGCGGGTCGCAGCACGTACCCACAATTCCCGTTCTGGCGGAACCAGGCGATGTTAAGGTCCATCATCAACCCGGGCGTCTGGTAGTTCAAAGCCACAATCTGACAACCGCACTTCCACAGGTCCTGTGGGTTCATGTTGCTGGAGTCGATGCGCATGGCGCTGGGGTAGACCCGCGACAGGAAGCGCTTGTTGTAGTTGACAAAGTCTCCTGGGCGCTCGCTGGCGCAGCGCACAGCCAGGGTCTCGTTGAACGAGCAGAGCTCCCAGGGTTTCTGGATAGAGAACGACATCTGGAAGTCTGTGAAACGTACTGACTTGCACAGAGTCACCAAGTCAGAGAGCTCCTTTAGGAGCTGGAACCGTTTAGGGGTAGTAGGAGGGGTCAGGGATTTAATGCTACTAGTACCACCACCCCCTCCACCTTTCTGCCCCCCCTCCCCCTCTCCTTCTCCACTGTTACCAGCCTTCATTCTCTGGCACATCTCCGCCCCCTCGTCTTCGTCAGTCACGTCCCCCTCCGCCCCCCCGCATCCCTCCAACTTCTGCCCCTTCAACAGGATCTTGCCCCTCAGGGCATTAGGCGAGGGCAGGTACCCCTCCCCTTCCCTGAGGGGCTCCGTGTACAACCTCTCCCCCAGTATCTTCCTCAGGTGCTGGAGCATGACTCTCTGCTGACAGGGGGAGCAGTGGTTCTCCACACACAGGATCAGTGGAAACTCCGAAGCCTCGAACGCAAAACGACCGATCACATCCAGGACACAGTGGAACTTGACGGGCGAGGTGAGGGTGTGACCAGTATAAACCACGGGTTCGTCGCTAGGGCCATCCCAGACATCCACCTCCACACACCTGCAGCCCATCTTTAAAGCGCGGATGTAGCCGGTGATGTCAGCGGGCCCCCTGAACTGGTCCTCGATGAGGTAGGTGTTGTGGGAGGAGTTGATGTAGTAGTGGGATAAGGGCTGGCTCATGTCCTGGCACACCTGGCTGTGCTCCGAGTCAAAGAGGTGGCACTCCAGGGAGGTGAGATATCTGGTGAAACCGTCCAATGAGAGGCAGCCTTGGCGACGTCCCTCCTCCGACGGCTCGTGGGATTGGATGAGCTCCAGACTGGTGTCTTCAGTCACCTAGACACGGAGGGCAGAGGAGAACAGAGAAATGAGCATCTCTTGAAGTGAAATTGTTATTTGTATTTCTAAATCGACAACGGTCTATTGGAGAGACACTTTATTTCTTATCAGCTAGACAGAGCTAAGGAGGGACAATAGAAGAGAAAAAGGGAGAGGAAACCCATTCAAACTGTCCTACTGGCAGAACAGAAAACCCATGAAACAGTCCTACTGGCAGAACAGAAAACCCATGAAACCGTCCTACTGGCAGAACAGAAAAGTGGTCCTCTTCGCCATCCTTACCTGAGCCATGCCCTGCTCAACCTCCAGGAACCTCATTAGATCCTTGGTATCCAGGTACTCCTTGTTGCTAGAGAACTGCACCAGCAGGAAGTAAATCTCCGGTCGGGTGCAAAGGTCGTGAAAGACCTCAATGAACTCCTCCTTGGTTACCCTGTCCTCTATCCCTCCTCTTCTGTTGTCTGCGTTTGCTCCAGTCCCAGCTCCAGATTCACCCCCATCCCTTTCCTCAGCTTCAGTCACAGCTGGAGCCCTATCCACATCGCCAGCTCCTGAGCCAATCACAGTTACAACTGAAGCCCCAACCTTTGCTTCAGCTCCAGCCACAGTTCCAACTCCAGATGTCCCGGGCCCATTCATCCTCTCCTTGACGCGATGGAGCTCCTTAAACCGGTGTTCCACTTTCTCACTCCTCACCCCAGGGTTAACACTCCTGATCAGACCTACAGCCGACCGCAAACTGATCCCCACCTCCTCTCCTCCACCCTGTCCATCTGAGACAACCATAGAGGAAAATGTCTCTGCTAGCCATGCGAGACGAAGGCTGTCCTCACTGCTGGCCATCATGTCTATGGCATGCTTCCCATACAGAATCAGATACCTAGGATGAGACAGACGGATTGCACAGAGATTGTCATAATTAAAAGATACCAGGGTAGGAAATACTATGGGAGTCATCTGTTCCAGTTGTTTTCATTCACTTCCATTGTCTAACTGTGAGTTCCATTTGGGTGTAAGTCTAGATTTACATCTTGAAGGATCTTGACATCCTTTTGACATGACACCTCTTAGCCATGGAGAGTTGTTTAAACTAAAGCACAACCAGATCTGGCAACCCAGCAAGACATTGTGGATATCTATCCTACCTCAGGCCAGTGACCCAGACGTTGGCCACCTCTGCAGAGTTAGCCACCAGGTCCAGAGCTTCATAGGTCTCTCCATAGATGATAGAGAAGGCACAGTCCTCAGAGATCTGGTCATAGACACCGTTGGTCCTAAAGGTCTCTGTGTTGCGGCCGGTGCGGACCTAGAAAGACACAAAGAAGGATCCAATCAAATGAGACCAAGTACAGAACAGTATACATGGGAGTCAACAGTTCTTATTGTTTCACTCAGTTCCATTCACTGACTGAGTTATATTTGGCTCCAAGACAGTGCTGAAGAATAGTCCATTCCTGATGAGTGCAAACTCCATTTAAATGTATTGCAGATCATTCAATTTAATTGCTCTGTTTTTTACAGGAAACCAGACGTCATTGCATTTATCAGGAGTTAACTCCATAAAGATTCATAACATCGCTGTCTCCACTTTGGTCTCCTCCTAGGTGTGTACCTACCTCTCTGATGGAGGGGACGGCGATGCGGGTGTAGCTACCTACCTCTCTGATGGAGGGGACGGCGATGCGGGTGTAGCTACCTACCTCTCTGATGGAGGGGACGGTGATGCGGGTGTTGCTACCTACCTCTCTGATGGAGGGGACGGTGATGCGGGTGTTGCTACCTACCTCTCTGATGGAGGGGACGGTGATGCGGGTGTTGCTACCTACCTCTCTGATGGAGGGGACGGCGATGCGGGTGTAGCTACCTACCTCTCTGATGGAGGGGACGGTGATGCGGGTGTAGCTACCTACCTCTCTGATGGAGGGGACGGCGATGCGGGTGTTGCTACCTACCTCTCTGATGGAGGGGACGGCGATGCGGGTGTTGCTACCTACCTCTCTGATGGAGGGGACGGCGATGCGGGTGTTGCTACCTACCTCTCTGATGGAGGGGACGGCGATGCGGGTGTTGCTACCTACCTCTCTGATGGAGGGGACGGCGATGCGGGTGTTGCTACCTACCTCTCTGATGGAGGGGACGGCGATGCGGGTGTAGCTACCTACCTCTCTGATGGAGGGGATGGCGATGCGGGTGTTGCTACCTACCTCTCTGATGGAGGGGACGGCGATGCGGGTGTAGCTACCTACCTCTCTGATGGAGGGGACGGCGATGCGGGTGTTGCTACCTACCTCTCTGATGGAGGGGACGGCGATGCGGGTGTTGCTACCTACCTCTCTGATGGAGGGGACGGCGATGCGGGTGTTGCTACCTACCTCTCTGATGGAGGGGACGGCGATGCGGGCCTTGTCTGACTCCTTCTTGGAGGGCTCCCATCGCAGGGCCTGCAGACCTGACTCCAGCAGGTAGTAGCGTTGGTAGACTCGTGAGTTGGAGCGCACCTTCCGAAACTCAGTACCCTCCATCTGGAGACAGATGAGACGTCAAACATGCACACACCTTGATCCTATTCACTAGGAAGGGACTACCTGCACTTGAACAATAAGAAACAATTTTATTTTTGTTTTCCGTTGTGAAACGTTTTGCTACGGTGTGCACTAACGAATACCCCCAGTTATATTTCAGTCACTTATATAAAAACCAAACCAACAGACACTGCCACTGCAGAACTGTACAACTACAATGTAACAAGTGTAACTAGTGTAGTAACTGGTTTATAACTAGTGTGTGTAACGGGTGATGTTCTCCACCATAGCGCTGATGCAGTCTGCAGCGCTGCTGATCTTCCTCTCAGAGAGACTGCTGCTGAAGGAGACCGTCTTCTTCCTCTCACGACCAGCACGAGACCCATCCTACAGAGAGATAGAGAGAGAAGGAGAGGATGTGTGGGGAATCGATAAGAGGAAATTGGGAAAGTGGAGAGAGAGAGAGAGAGAGAGAGAGAGAGAGAGAGAGAGAGAGAGAGAGAGAGAGAGAGAGAGAGAGAGAGAGAGAGAGAGAGAGAGAGAGAGAGAGAGAGAGAGAGAGAGAGAGAGAGAGAGAGAGAGAGAGAGAGAGAGAGAGAGAGAGAGAGAGAGAGAGAGAGAGAGAGAGAGAGAGAGAGAGAGAGAGAGAGAGAGAGAGAGAGAGAGAGAGAGAGAGAGAGAGAGAGAGAGAGAGAGAGAGAGAGAGATTTATTAATCCAGATAAACCTACACTCCTACCCTGCCCAGCAGCGGCTCATTTCACTTTGCTGGTGTTCTTTCTGATAACATGTGTCAGAATGCCTTCGACCTTCACCAATAACCCATTAATCAAACACTGACGGGCTTTGAACATTCAAATTCCATGCCCCCTTGATGACTTTGGCCTCCGAATGATCTGAGTTCTATCACTGTTCCGCTCGAGGAGAGAGAGAGAGGGGTGGGTTTATTCAATTACGTGTATATCTAGCTCTAGATTTTTTTTTAACTGTCAAAGGCAATCTGTGGCAGCATCGGCGCTGGAGTCTGACAGAATGATGGAGAACCGGGGAAGAACAGAGGGCACGGTCACGTTCTGTAATCCAATCACGTTAACACACATTAAAAGGTTCCTCTAACGCAGCCAATGAATACCTTGGCAATCTTATCAATCAGCCTAGCCGATACCCAAGAATAGGTCTAACGCTGGTAAACATTCAACTTAAATCGGAGTAATGTAGAATCAATGTAGAATCAATGTAGAATCTGAACCCACACAAACACCCATAGAGAAATGCACCAAACAAATAGGTGTAGGACCTGAGCAATCTTCGCTGCACAGCCTCCTGAATATATTTCTATAGGCCCATCTATCTCCTTCATCTTTACTTTACTGACTTTATTGTCTCCATGGGGACATTTTGTTGCAGTGTCATGTACACGTTTAAAGTGGCATTTAAATAACAAAACAAATTGACAATACAACTTTCATAACAGTTACTGAGTCGATAGGAACATTAGCCCGAGCTATTTAGGAGGGATATCACACCTGGCACAAATGACTGTCTAGTTGTCTGCGCCCAGAGGGGAGTAGTTCAAAGTCCGGGTACAGGGGGTGGCTTGGGTCTAAAATGATTTTGTGAGCCTGCTGAGGGCCCTGACCTTAAAGATCTCATCCAGGCCTGTCTGTTTGACTCCAAGTACCTTGCTTGCTGTGGTGATAATCCCTCTCAGCATATTTCTCTGGCTGACAGTGGCATTGCCAAACCAACAAACAATACAAAAAGTTGAAATACTCTCAATGAAAGATTTGTAAAACAGAGTCAGTATAGTACAGTCTGTTAAAAGATCCCAGCTTTTTGAGAAAGTACAGTCTCGGTTGACTCTTTTTGTTGATAAGGTCTGTACATTTACTCCACTGAAGCTTATTGTCCAAGAGGACACCCAGATACCTTGTTCAGAAGCTTCAGTCATTTAGCACATCCTTTTATCTATGTCATATTGTTAAGGTTGACTGCATCATACACTGATCAGGGTCAAATGTTAGTTGGCTAGTCAGGTATAACCAATAACCTTTGACTGTTCAACTGTAAACAGCAGGACTGTTTGGTAAAAAGAGGAAGAGAGATTGCTGTGACATCACAGCAGCAAGATTTGTGACCTGTTGCCACAAGAAAAGGGCAACCAGTGAAGAACAAACACCATTCTAAATACAACCTATATTTAATGTTTATTTTCCCTTTTGTACTTTAACTAATTGCACATTGTTACAACACTGTGTATATATATACACATAATATGACATTTGAAATGTCTTAATTCTTTGGGACTTTAGTGAGTGTAATGTTTACTTTATTGAATATTATCCATTTCACTTGCTTTGGCAATGTCAACATATGTTTTCCATGGGGGGGGGAAGAGAGCGAGAGAGAGAGCTAATCTGTTAATCAATAGGCTCTCCTTCCTGAGAACCAGTGCACCTTTTTAATCACTCTTGTTGAAATATAAGCATATTTGCTGAACGGTAATTAAAGGTTGTGGAAAGCATTATTAGGTCTGTTGGGTTTGGCTGGGGTGAGTGTATTGCTATCCAGAACCACTAGGAATGGAAATGGAGACAGACACACAAACACAAGGGCAGTGGGCTGACAAATGAAGCGAAGTTAAGAGAGAGAGAGAGAGAGGGGACAAGGAGTTCGGAGAACACCGAAGGGCAGCAATGTTTTATCTGAGGAGTATGACTGAACGTGTGACCCGGGGGGATAGCAAGAGAGAGAGAACAGTGGTAGTGGGTTTTAAGTCCCTGTTCCTTCATGTAACTCCACCTCAAACAGGTGTTCTCCCAACAGGGATCAGGTATGTCTGATCATCATGCCTCCTTTATTCATCAACTCATGCTTCCCTTTTCTCTCTTCTCTATTCCCACTCTTTTTTTTGTTCCTGGAAGATAAAAAAAAGGGTATCCCTTTCCTCTCTGCTGCGTCTTTGAGAATATCTTTGGAGAAACCCTGGTTACACGCCAGACAGACAGACAGACAGACAGACAGACAGACAGACAGACAGACAGACAGACAGACAGACAGACAGACAGACAGACAGACAGACAGACAGACAGACAGACAGACAGACAGACAGACAGACACTAGCTCCAGTGATGCCAAAGAAAATCAATGTGGCACTAAATCTACAGTACTTCATCAGTACCAGTGTGGTTTCTCCCGGCCATTCACACCCAGGTGCACATAAAGCGCCTTGAGACCAAGTGATAATGACTGGACATAAATACCATCTAAATGCAATCAATGACTTGTTTATCTTGCAGTCTAAAGGCCTGTGTCTGTACCATGTATAGCTTAGACACAAGACTTCCGTTACTGATACTTCCCCAATCAGAGGTGTCCCAGATGGCACTCTATTCCCTATACAGTATAGTACACCACCTTTGACCAGAGCCCTATGTGGTGCCATTTCACACATAGCCAGACAATGGCCGTGTCCTAAATCTGGCTTGCCTACTACTTATTTAAACTGCAAACTTTGTACTAATCGTACTGCATACTATTTAGAACGTACTGTTTAGTTAGAACGTACTGCATACTATTTAGAACGTACTGTTTAGTTAGAACGTACTGCATACTATTTAGAACGTACTGTTTAGTTAGAACGTACTGCATACTATTTAGAACGTACTGTTTAGTTAGAACGTACTGCATACTATTTAGAACGTACTGTTTAGTTAGAACGTACTGCATACTATTTAGAACGTACTGTTTAGTTAGAACGTACTGCATACTATTTAGAACGTACTGTTTAGTTTAGTTAACTAGCTTGTCCTGTGTTGCATATAATCAATGTGGTGCCTGTTAATTTATCATCGAATCACAGCCTACTACGCAAAATGGGTGATGATTTAACAAGCGCATTCGCGAAAAAAGCACAATCATTGCACGAATGTACCTAACCATAAACATCAACGCCTTTCTTAAAATCAATACACAGAAGTATATTTTTTTAAACCTGCATATTTAGTCAAAAGAAATTCATGTTAGCAGGCAATATTAACTAGGGAAATTGTGTCACTCTCTTGCGTTCATTGCACACAGAGTCAGAGTATATGCAATAGTTTGGGCCACCTGGCTCGTTGCGAACTAATTTGCCTGAATTTACATAATTATGACATAACATTGAAGGTTGTGCAATGTAACAGCAATATTTAGACAATGGCTTGTATTTCTGTGTTTATTATATTATAATTAAGTATATGATTTGATAGAGCAGCCTGACTGAGCGGTGGTAGGAGGCAGCAAGCTCGTAATACCCTGACTGCTCGCGTGAGTGAGCGTTGCAAAATAAATTTAGAAATCTGTTATTCAGTTATTGCGCTCGCGCGCGTCAACAGGCGTCTGCGTTGCCAAGGGCTAAAATAGAAGTCCTTTCAATTTCTGACACAGATCACGCTGTAAGTCCAGTCTCTCCCATCTCCTCATTGGTTTATAGAAGCAGGTACCCACGTGCCATCTCCTCGTGGGTGATTGAAAGACGAAAAGTGTTGCCGGTTGTCGTGGTAAAACTATGAAAGTTTAAATGCCATTCACCATATAAGTTCAAAGATGAAAAAGGCCAGAAGTGTTTTATGTGTGGAACAATTGTCGGAGTAGAGGACCTTGTGCATTTCAGGTAAAATAACAACCTAATGTTTATATCCCAGGGCAAATTAGCTAGCAACAGCAAGCTAGCTAAATAGGACAAATTAGCTAGCAAGTGCAAGCTAACTAGCTAAATTGCCATAAATGTTTAATGCTTTTCAATCGGTCCCCAAATTAATGTTATTGGTTTAGTTTGTTTTGATATTTTAACCTGCGTGTCGTGATCGCGTTTGGTGTGGGGGGACAAAATAAATGTATGCACGATGGCGCACGCGCGCAGCGGTATGGGTTCCGTGTTATCAATGCTTGCTTCACAGTGCTGTTTATGTCGTCAAGCCTATCAACTTCTGGGATTAGGCTGCCACTACTAAGGTGCCTATTAGAACATCCAATAGTCAAAGGTATATGAAATACAAATGGTATAGAGAGAAATAGTCGACGCGTCATAAATCCTATAATAACTACAACCTAAAACTTCTTAACAGGGAATATTGAACCACCAGCTTTCATATGTTCTGAGCAAGGAACTTAAAGTTAGCTTTTTTTACATGGCACACATTGCACTTTTACTTTCTTCTCCAACACTGTGTTTTTGCATTATTTAAAACAAATTGAGCATGTTTCATTATTTGAGACAAAATAGATTTTATGTATTATATTAAGTTTAAAAAAAGTGTTCATTCAGTACTGTTGTAATTGTCATTATTACAAATATAATATATATTTTTTTATATATATATTTTTTTAATCGGCTGATTAATCGGTATCGGCTTTTTTTGGTCCTCCAATAATCGGTGTCGGCGTTGAAAAATCATAAAATCGGTCGACCTCTTGTTTTTGCATACTATTTAGGAGGCAAGTGTGGGTATTGGGACAAGGCCAGTAACAAGTCTCTAGAGCATGATATGTAGTTCTATGAGGATATCGTCTCACAGAGGTTTGTGTTGATCTGGAGGAGCAAATGCCATGTGACCTATTCAATAGACTGATTCAATTACAGTCTCTATAGGGCCACTTCATTTGTCATATGTCTACACACAACCTCAGTGCACGTATCAATATACACACACACACACACACACACACACACACACACACACCTCGTACGTCAATATAGACCCTAAACAAATGACCTTGAAAAGAGAGTACCTGGGCACACAAACACACTCATTCAGTTGTACACAAGTGACCGATGTGCACCTGTACGCAGGCTTATAAAGACAAGCATGGTGAGAAAAACAAACAAGCACACACACAGTGTACACTGTCTTCTAAAATGTTTGCCAAAGAGTCATGTAGCCTTTACCGATCTGTAACCTCTGCTTGAATGATAGAATTAGCCACGCTACCTTAACCACACTCAGTCTGTGTGTGTGTGTGTGTGTTTATGCGTCGGTGGGAGAAAGAGAGAGAAAGAAACAAAATCTTTGTCCTCAACAGTTCTCTCCTTGTCGCCAGTGTTTCTCATAGATTCGAGACATATGGTGAAAACCTCCCATCGCCACTCTGAAGCCTTCAAAACAGGAAGCTTGGAAGCAGTGGTCAGTCACAAAGCAACTTCCTGTGGTGGTCTGGGGCATCACAGGAAGAACTGAACTGAAGAGCCAAGCTCCTAGACATGAGACAAAGCTGCATCCAAATGGCACCCTATTCCCTACGTAGTGCACTACTTTTGACCAGGGCCCATAGGGCACAAACAAGATTGTAGATGCATTGAAACCACAGAGTTGTGTTCTCTGAAATGAAGTTGTTGGGAAGCCTTGTGAATGTTTTTTTATCACAGATGTATGTATCTACACTAAATATGCAAAAGTATGTGGACACCCCTTAAAATGAGTGGATTTGGCTATTTCAGCCACACCCGTTGCTGACAGGTGTATAGAATCGAGCACGCAACCAAGCAATCTCCATAGACAAACATTGACAGTAGAATGGCCTTACTGAAGAGCTCAGTGACTTTCAACGTGGCACTGTCATAGGATGCCACCTTTCCAACAAGTCTGTTCATCAAATGTCTACCCTTCTAGAGCTGCCCCAGTCAACTGTAAGTGCTGTTATTGTAAAGTGGAAACATCTAGGAGCAACAACGGCTCAGCCGCGAAGTGGTAGGCCACACAAGCACACAGAACAGGACCACCGAGGGCTGAAGCTCAGAAAAATCCTCTGACCTTGGTGGCAACACTCACTACCGAGTTTCAAACTTCCTCTGGAAACAACGTGAGCTGAAATGGGTTTCCATGGCCGAGCAGCCGCAAACAAGCCTAAGATCACCATGCTAAGCATCGGCTGGAGAGGTGTAAAGCTTGCCGCCATTGGACTCTGGAGCAGTGAAAACGAGTTCTCTGGAGTGATGAATCACGCTTCACCATCTGGCAGTCCAACAGACAAATCTGGGCTTAGCAGATGGCAGGAGAACACTACAGTTGGCACTATGCATTGAGGCAGGTAAAGTTTGGTGGAAGAGGAATAATGATCTGGGGCTCTTTTTCATGGTTCGGGCCCTTTAGTTCCAGTGAATGGAAATCTTAACACCACAGCATACACTGGCACTCTAGAAGATTCTGTGCTTCCAACTTTGTGGAAACAGTTTGGGGAAGGCCCTTTCCTGTTTCAGCATAACAATTCCCCCGTGCACAAAGCGAGGTCCATACAGAAATGGTTTGTCGAGATCGGTGTGGATGAACTAGGGATGAATTGGAACACCGACTGCGATCCAGGCCTAATCGCCCAACATCAGTGCCCGACCTCACTAATGCTCGTGGCTGAATGGAAGCAAGTCCCTGCAGCAATGTTCCAACATCTAGTGGAAAGCCTTCCCAGAATATATACATGTAGGTCCATCATAATTTCTACATATTCTATCTAGTTTTAGACGTTCAAGTGTGGCCTGAGCAGACAGGAGAGATCCATTTTACTGGATTATATGGGTGAATGAACAGATGGAGAGAGAGAAAGATGGAGAACAAGAGAAGGAAACGGCAGATAGGCCTTGAGAAGCAGGGAGAGGTTGAGGTTCTGAGGGGAAGTATGAGGAATAAACAGGGGATATAGCTAAAATGAAAGGTTCATCTGTGATAGATAGAGGTATGGCGAAAGAGAGCGAGGAGAGAGATAGACGTGGGGGGATGGAGGTCGGAACAGAGAATACTGTGTGTGCTAAATAAATCCAAGCCTTTCCTGGAATGCATTAATACTGAAAGCTTTGGCACACGGACAGACCACATTCCTAAATCACAGACCCTTTAATCAACCATTCTCTAACCTCTGACCTAATTCCAGAAGATAAAGCTGTGTGTGAAAGTGTGTGAGGGTGTGTGCGCGTTGTATGGATAGGTGCCTTGCAGCAGGTAGTCTCTAGTCGATCTATGCTGTCACTTAGCAACTTCAGATGCAAACATGGTGTTCAAATCATGGTCTCAGAACACAAGTGTGTAATCAACACCCACCCAGAATGAGCCTAATTCCAGAACACTCCAGTCAGCAGAATTAGAATGTTTTCAGAATACTGTAAAATCTCAGGATATAAAAAAATTCTAATTAAATAATGGCAATAGGAATTATCCTTTAAGTGGAAGACAAAAAATAATAAATACTTAGGATGCTTAAGAAGTGACAAAGAAACAAATATATAAAGATAACTTTATCCCATTAGCAGATTGAATGAAATGGAACAACCCTCCCATCAATTGTACAGGTAGAATAAACCTCTTCAGAATGGCATGGCTCCCAAAAGTATCCTCGGTCATAACAGACTTCATATGGGCAAATAAAACTCATAGAATAAAATAGGAAGGTTTTACATCTTCCTCAGTCTGAGGGTGGCTTTAACCTTCCAGATGTGGAACTTTAACCTTCCAGATGTCAACTCGCCACCCAACGAGACTTGAGATGTATAGTTAAATGCAGCAGAAACTGGAACAATGGGTACATATTGAAGATGCGCATGCTCAATCACAGATTATTTTGACATGTTTGTTTTCAAAGGATGGAGCTAAGAACATGAACAACTTCCCAGTTAGAATACTATAACAACATGGAAGATTAAACTGATTCTACAAGAATCAATATCACTCCTAAAAACACTCCACTATTGAACAATCCTTGGAAAGCTTTACAGAATTCACTAATAAACTCACCCACATGGAAAACTAAAAGGTATAAAATAAATGACTTGGTAACAGGAAATACAGTTATTTCCATGACAGAATTAAAAAGCCATTTTGGACTGACCAATGTGACATTTTCAAATACATGCAACTTAAAAGTTGTATATCACAACATTTTTATTTAAATCTTTTGGATATCAGAGCAATGTTGAAGTAGTTCTATTTTAGTCAGAAAATGAAATTCATATGACAGTTAAGATATATAAAATCTTGCAGAGAACATATCCAACTGACAATCTCTTAGAAAAAAATATAAACTAAACTATTGGAACCAAGACCTAAAAATAACTGATATAAATGGCACAAGATGGAGGGAGTGTTGGAACATAACGAAATAAATTACAATGAAAGAAAATGTACGCTTAATCCAGTATAAACTAATGTACAGAATGGATTATTCAAGAAACAAAATCGACAGCACAACGGCAGAGTCATAGCTTAAGTGTAAAACTACAAATTACTCAATAATTAATGCCTTCTGGGAGTGGTATAAAGTCCAAAGGTTATGGGCGGAGTTAGAAAGTTGTCTGTCAGAAGTTTTACAATGTAAATGTACTTTTAATCCATCTATCTGCATATTTGAAGACACGGCATATGAGGGTGCGGTGAGATACCCAATGGGTTGGACCATACTTTTCTCATCAATTATTTTGAAAAAACTTTACTTAACTGGAAATCAAATGATTCTCCATCGTTAAAACAGAGGATTAATCAAATTAGTTATTTAAATATTGACAAAAGGTGGGCTACAGAGAGAAACAAAACAGTGCAATTTGAAGCCATATGGCAGAAAGTGTTACAAGCACTGAAGATATCCCAAAAATGTGAAATGAGAAGGGATGTTATGAGATGGACAGGATGGGTATGAATACAGTGGGAGCATGTGGGTCTGAGCAATTATGTCATTAATGTTTGTTGAAATGAATGTATGTCTGAGTTGGTGTTTTTGTCTTTATTCATCTTTTTTTCTCTGTATGCTGAAGGTTGGGCAGTCCCAGCCAACATCATGTCTAGTTTAGTGGAGCTATGTTTGTGGAATGTTAAGTTGTCTTTGTATATTGTTTATAACATAAAACAAATTATTTAAAAAAGAATTAGGATGTACAGTAGGTCATTAGTGGGCAGACTACTAATTAAGAGACGATCAAGAGACACACAGTAGGTACCAGCAGGCGTAAACACATGGCTATCTGAGATCTCTGTGCTAAAAACAAACACACACACAACCAAACCCATCACGCAAAAAAATGAAATCAATGTTCTGAACAAGGAGTCAAAGTGGTATGTGTAGGCCTAACTATGATCATTCTTGTCCCACTTCCTCAACTGTGTGTGTGTGTGTATGACATTCATGCACTTTGTGTGCGCATGCGTGCGTGCGTGCGTGCGTGCGTATGTACATGATACAGTATGGGAAAGGAAGACACTGTTACAACGGGGAGGAGAAACAGGAAGTGTGAAGTGGTTGTGTCATTCCCTCAGCAACAACATGATTCAACACACCATTTACTTCACAACACCCACACCAATCCATAACCAGCAGATGGACTGTCAAGTCAAAACCACCAATTAAGAGCTCACCAGAAGTATCTCTCCTCAAGTCAAAACCACCAACTACGAGCTTACCAGAAGTGTCTCTCCTCAAGTCAAAACCACCAACTAAGAGCTCACCAGAAGTATCTCTCCTCAAGTCAAAACCACCAATTAAGAGCTTACCAGAAGTGTCTCTCCTCAAGTCAAAACCACCAATTAAGAGCTTACCAGAAGTGTCTCTCCTCAAGTCAAAACCACCAACTAAGAGCTTACCAGAAGTGTCTCTCCTCAAGTCAAAACCACCAACTAAGAGCTCACCAGAAGTATCTCTCCTCAAGTCAAAACCACCAATTAAGAGCTTACCAGAAGTATCTCTCCTCAAGTCAAAACCACCAACTAAGAGCTTACCAGAAGTGTCTCTCCTCAAGTCAAAACCACCAATTAAGAGCTTACCAGAAGTATCTCTCCTCAAGTCAAAACCACCAACTAAGAGCTTACCAGAAGTGTGTCTCCTTCTGTACAAATCTTTGATGTTCCAGATGAGATGCATGTTTTAGGATGATTCTCAGGTAAAAGGCGGACATGATGAAGGTCATTCAGACAGCGAGTTAACCACAGTTTCTGCTTAAAACGTGACAGCAGCCCTCAGCTGTCATGTAGGCCCTCAGTTCAACCCCAAACCTACTGAACCACCAGAGGCTGGAGGGTAGTGGAGTTTGAGCTATCAAGCACATTGTAAATATTTGGTTGTTTGGGCATGAGCAGGGTATTTGTTTGGTTGTTTGGGCATGAGCAGGGTATTTGTTTGGTTGTTTGGGCATGAGCAGGGTATTTGTTTGGTTGTTTGGGCATGAGCAGGGTATTTGTTTAAAATGTAGGACGCCTCAGTGAAGCCTTGGTGAGTTAGGGGGAATCTGGTGATTGTTATTACACACACACACACACAGTTGAAGACGGAAGTTTACATACAGTACACTTGGGTTAGAGTCATTAAAACTCGTTTTTCAACCACTCCACAAATTTCTTGTTAACAAACTATACTTTTGGCAAGTCGGTTAGGACATCTACTGTGTGCATGACACAAGTAATTTTTCCAACAATTGTTTACAGACAGATTATTTCACTTATAATTCACTGTATAACAATTCCAGTGGGTCAGAAGTTCACATACACTAAGATGACCGTGCCTTTAAACAGCTTGGAAAATTCCAGAAAATGATGTCATGGCTTTAGAAGCTTCTGATTGACATCATTTGAGTCAATTGGAGGTGTACCTGTGGATGTATTTCAAGGCCTACCTTCAAACTCAGTCCCTCTTTGCTTGACATCATGAGAAAATCAAAAGAAATCAGCCAAGACCTCAGAAGACAAATTTGTAGGCCTATGTAGCCAAATTGTATCTATGATCGTATGCTATCCATGTTTTTGGTATGTTATTTTGATATCTGAAGATTAATCAATGATATCAAGCCACACCTGGCCATGATTACAGACACCTGTGTGTGTCCTTTGATACTATATAAAACTAGTGAACTGCAGTGTTTGTCATTATACCCTGATGAAGACAGCTTGTCTGTTGAAACGTTGATTATTAAGTTATTGCATCTGAGCTCCTAGAGCATGCGGCTCTCCTTAAATTGTTAAAGTGTTCTACTCCGCTAGCCAGCGCCTCGCCTACACAGGTGTACGTTTCTTTTGCCTCTAGATGGTTGTACTGATACACCATCCAAAGTGTAATTAACTTCACCATGCTCAAAGGGATATTCCATGTCTGTTTTTTTACCCATCTACCAATAGGTACTCTTCTTTGCAAGGCATTGAAAAAACCTCCCTGGTCTTTGTGGTTGAATTCACTGCTCAACTGAGGGGCTTTACAGATACTCCTATGTGTAGGGTACAGAGATGAGGTAGTCATTCACAAATCATGTTAAACACTATTATTGCACACATAATGAGTCCATTCAACTTATTATGTGACTTGTTAAGCACATTTTTACTCCTGAACTTATTTAGGCTTGCCATTACAAAGGGGTTTAAAACTTATTGACTCAAGACATTTCAGCATTTCATTTTAATTCATAAACATTTTTAAAAACATAATTCCACTTTGACATTATGGGGTATTGTGTGTAGGCCAGTGACATAGTCTGAATTTAAAATTGATTAAATTGAAATTTAACACAACAAAATGTGGGAAAAGGGGGGGGTGAATACTTCCTGAAGGCTCTGCATGCACGTATGTATGTGTGGAAAACAGGATTAGCTGTGTGATTCAGAAAACGTAATTTGTTCCTTCGTAACCACTGAAGGAAAAATATTTAAAGTTGTTGGTTTGCTGTGGTTACTTGCTCTAAAACAACCTGAAGCAACCAGAAGTGGTCTAAAGTAGGCCAAAGCATGCTAAAGTGGGCCAAAGATGTCAATCAATGTTAACCAAAGTAGCAGGTTGGAGGAGCTACAATTCAAACCATATCCTTCCCCAGCTGTCTGCCAACCCCCCAGGCTAACACTGTTCTCACAGTCAGAACACACACACACACACACACACACACACACACACACACACACACACACACACACACACACACAGGGCAAGCATTAATACTCATACAATACTACAAACACAGACCAGATTTGTCATCCAAACAGTTGAAAATATACCACTCAAGTTCCAAACAAACTCACTACACCTAACCACCTCTGCTGCCCCTCCATACGCAGAGACAGGGTGCTAGACATATACAGGGTACCTCTCAGAGACAGGGTACTAGACATATACAGGGTACCACTCAGAGACAGGATACTAGACCGGCTACCCCACAGAGACAGGGTACCCCTCAGAGACAGGGCACCCCTCAGAGACAGGGCACTACCCAGAGCACCCTTACATACCTACTCAGCCTGCACGTACACCAGACAAGAAGAGAGGATTAAACAGGCCTCTGTCCCAAAGAAGTGAACCATGTAGGGAATAGGGCACCATGTGGGATGCAGCCCAGGAGGCCAAGGATGGAGAGAGGAAGAGGGGGTAAGAGGAGGATAGGAGGGAAGAGGAAGAGAAGAAAAGCAATAGGGAGGAAAGACAGAAAAATAGGAGAGGTGATCTCCAGGCATATGAGACAGACAGTTAAACTCTCCCCTACATGCCCCTATCCAAACACACACACACAGCCAAATGCTCGGAATTATGTTCAAAAGGTCAATAATGTCATATCTCCAGTTTTCCTACATACTGTACCACATAGGGATTGATCTTATCCCGAGGATCATGATCCAAACACACCAACACAGTCGTGAGGATGGCACGACAACACCTCTCCCCCCCCAGGAGGCTGAAAAGATTTGGCATGGGCCCTCAGATCCTCAAAAATTCTACAGCTGCACCATTGAGAGCATCTTGACTGGCTACATCCCCACTTGGTATGGCAACTGCTTGACATGCGAGTGTAAAGCACAACATAGTGTAGTGCGTATGGCCCAGTACATCACTAGGGCCGAGCTCCCTGCCATCCAGGACCTCTATACCAGGCTGTCAGAGGATGGCCCGGAAAATTGTCGAAGACTCCAGCCACCCAAGTCATAGACTGTTCTCTCTGCTACCACACGGCAAGCAGTACCGGAGCACCAAGTCTGAAACCAACAGGACCCTGAACAGAGCACCAAGTCTGGGAACAAAAGGCTCCTGAACAGAGCACCAAGTCTGGGACCAAAAGGCTCCTGAACAGAGCACCAAGTCTGGGAACAAAAGGCTCCTGAACAGAGCACCAAGTCTGGGAACAAAAGGCTCCTGAACAGAGCACCAAGTCTGGGACCAAAAGGCTCCTGAACAGAGCACCAAGTCTGGGACCAAAAGGCTCCTGAACAGCTTCTACCCCCCAAGCCATAAGACTGCTGAACAGTTAATAAAAATGGCTACCCTGAATATTTACATTGACCCCCTTTTTATTTGCACCGACTCTATGCACACTCACTGGACTCTACCCACACAAATCACTGGACTCTACCCACACAAATCACTGGACTCTACCCACACACTCACTGGACTCTACCCACACACTCACTGGACTCTACCCACACACTCACTGGACTCTACCCACACAAATCACTGGACTCTACCCACACAAATCACTGGACTCTACTCAGGCAGGTCACCCATGACACAAGTCAGCATTCGACATCCATCCATGTCTGAGGATGTCGGGCGATGAAGTGGAAACCGGCCGCTAGGGGAAACAGTGAGCGCTGTTACCTTGAAGGAGGCTTTGTGGACAGGGATGGCGGATGGGTGTAAGCATCTGCCTGTGGTTCCAAATGTTGCATGTTCGAATCCAGCGATAGTAAGTTGTTTTTGATATTTTTGTTTTGTGCCTATCGCAAACCTTAACCCTTACCTTAACCATTCAGAGCTAATGCTTAATCTTAACCTTGGAACGATAAAGAGAGGTAACCAAACACTTTGAAATGTGATGTTTGAGAAACATGGATGAACATCTAATTGTGATGTGAGACTGTGAGAGCTGGTGGCTCTACCCACACAGTCACACATATTACACACACACACCCACTCACACTTTCACACACGCTGCTGCTACTATGTGTATTATTTATCCTGGTTGCCTAGTCATTTTCACCCCTACCTACATGTACATATTACCTCGTACCCATGCACATTGACTCGGTACCGGTAATCCTTGTATATAGTCTCATTATTGTATTGTGTTACTATTTCCTCTTTTTGGGGGGGGGGGCTTGTAAGTAAGCATTTCACAGTAAAGTCTACACCTGTTGTATTCTGCACGTGACAAATAAAATTGTATTTGATTTTAATTCTTGAGATGAACCATACAGGTTGTTTTCATGTGGGCAGCAGCAGTGTGCAAAGAAGAATGGGCAGGGGAATGAGATGAGCAACTAGGGTGCTAGCTAGTGAATGATAGTCAACTGACTACTTGTGGCAAACTTAAATGTGTTAGACATCAGTGTGTAGGCTACGTGGCTCACTTTAGTTGGTAGAGCATGGCGCTTGCAAAGGCAGGATTGTGGGTTTGATTCCCACTGGAGACACCCATATAAAAATCTATGCATGCACTACTGTAAGTTTATTTATTTATTTCCAAAGTGACTTTGGATAAAAGCGCCAGTGAAATATATGTATGTATGTACAGTGGGGCAAAAAAGTATTTAGTCAGCCACCAATTGTGCAAGTTCTCCCACTTAAAAAGATGAGAGGCCTGTAATTTTCATCATAGGTACACTTCAACTATGACAGACAAAATGAGAAAAAAAATCCAGAAAATCACATTGTAGGATTTTTAATGAATTTATTTGCAAATTATGGTTGAAAATAAGTATTTGGTCACCTACAAACAAGCAAGATTTCTGGCTCTCACAGACCTGTAACTTCTTCTTTAAGAGGCTCCTCTGTCCTCCACTCGTTACCTGTATTAATGGCACCTGTTTGAACTTGTTATCAGTATAAAAGACACCTGTCCACAACCTCAAACAGTCACACTCCAAACTCCACTATGGCCAAGACCAAAGAGCTGTCAAAGGACACCAGAAACAAAATTGTAGACCTGCACCAAATTTCTTGTTAACAAACTATAGTTTTGGCAAGTCAGTTAGGACATCTACTTTGTGCATGATACAAGTCATTTTTCCAACAATTGTTTACAGACAGATTATTTCACTGTATCACAATTCCAGTGGGTCAGAAGTTTACATACACTAAGTTGACTGTTCCTTTAAAAAGCTTGGGAAAGTTCCAGAAAATGATGTCATGGCTTTAGATGCTTCTGATAGGCTAATTTACATAATTTGAGTCAATTGAAGACCTCAGAAAAAAAATTGCAGCCCTCCACAAGTCTGGTTCATCCTTGGGAGCAATTTCCAAACGCCTGAAGGTACCACGTTCATCTGTACAAACAATAGTACGCAAGTATAAACACCATGGGACCACACAGCCATCATACCGCTCAGGAAGGAGACTCGTTCTGTCTCCTAGAGATTAATGTACTTTGGTGAGAAAAGTGCAAATCAATCCCAGAACAACAGCAAAGGACCTTGTGAAGATGCTGGAGGAAACAGGTACAAAAAGTATCTATATCCACAGTAAAGCTCAGCAAGGAAGAAGCCACTGCTCCAAAACTGCCATTAAAAAAGCCAGACTACGGTTTGCAACTGCACATGGGGACAAAGATCGTACTTTTTGGATAAATGTCCTCTGGTCTGATGAAACAAAAATAGAACTGTTTGGCCATAATGGCCATCATTATGTTTGGAGGAAAAAGGGGAATGCTTGCAAGCCAAAGAAAACCATCCCAACCGTGAAGCACGGGGGTGGCAGCATCATGTTGTGGGGGTGCTTTGCTACAGGAGGGACTGGTGCACTTCACAAAATAGGTGGCATCATGAGGCAGGAAAATAATGTGGATATATTGAAGCAACAGCTCAAGACACCAGTCAGGAAGTTAAAGCTTGGTCGCAAAAGGTTCTTCCAAATGGACAATGACCCCAAGCATACTTCCAAAGTTGTGGCAAAATGGCTTAAGGACAACAAAGTCAAGGTATTGGAGTGGTCATCACAAAGCCCTGACCTCAATCCTATAGAAAATGTGTGGGCAGTACTGAAAAAGCGTGTGTGAGCAAGGAGGCCTACAAACCTGACTCAGTTACACCAGCTCTGTCAGGAGGACTGGGCCAAAATTCACCCAACTTATTGTGGGAAGCTTGTGGAAGGCTACCTGAAACATTTGACCCAAGTTAAACAATTTAAAGGCAATGCTACCAAATACTAATTGAGTGTATGTAAACTTCTGACCCACTGGGAATGTGATGAAATGAATAAAATCTGAAATAACTATTATACTGACATTTCATTCTTAAAATAAAGTGGTGATCCTAACTGACCTAAGACAGTGAATTTTTTACTAGGATTAAATGTCAGGAATTGTGAAAAACTGAGTTTAAATGTATTTGGCTAAGGTGTATGTAAACTTCCGACTTCGTATGTATGTATGTTGCTTTGTGTTCAGTTGTCCCATGCCGTGTCGTTCTTTGCTGCCCTTTGAAGAGTTTGTGTTGCAAGTTAGACGTGTGCTGTAGCTATCACCACCACATCAAACAAACGCAGCAACGGCAGATAGCAGCGCTGTGGCTCCACACTCTGCTGCATACGTCGAGCAGCACCGCCCTTGCAGAGAAGTCATTTAACACCACTTACAGCCCAGCGTGGGACAGAGCTGGTTATTTTAGGCGCCACACAACTTTTCTGAAGCATGACAGAAAGGGAAACACATTTGTGTTTCTGACTATCCTTTACTGGCAACGCAGAAACAAATAAAGTCAACGAATAGAAAGAGAAAGAGAAAAAAGGAGAGAGGAAGGAAGTTAGAGAGAGTATGAAAGTGACAGCAACAAAACATGAGAGAAAGTTAGACAGAGGAGAGAGAGAGGGCGAGAGAGTGACAGCAACAACACATGAGAGAGAAAGTTAGACAGATGAGAGAGAGAGGGCGAGAGAGTGACAGCAACAACACATGAGAGAGAAAGTTAGACAGATGAGAGAGAGAGGGCGAGAGAGTGACAGCAACAAAACATGAGAGAGAGTTAGACAGAGGAGAGAGAGAGGGCGAGAGAGTGACAGCAACAACACATGAGAGAGAAAGTTAGACAGATGAGAGAGAGAGGGCGAGAGAGTGACAGCAACAAAACATGAGAGAGAAAGTTAGACAGATGAGAGAGAGAGAGGGCGAGAGAGAGGGCGAGAGAGAAGGCGAGAGAGAGAGAGCGAGAGAGTCATCAGTATCTCTAACTGTTCGTGACTCAAAGCAACATTGCAACATCAAATGTGAGGAAATTGGCCAACCTCCTGCCCTGCCAAGCGCTGGGAGCGAATCAGACCGGCACAGAGCCAACATTGACGACAAGTCATTCCTCTGTCGGGAGCAGTTTTATACAAAACTGGCAACGTAAGAGATCAATATAAGGCCTAATAAAACATTCAGCAAAACCTACAACACAAGATGAACTGTTTGGACAAGCCCAAAGTTGATGAATTACATTAAAGTCCCATAAAGAAACATGAGTCTTGCTATGATCACAGATCAAGCAATGATTTCATCACATACTTGAGTCCTTCTCAACAGTTGTCAGATTACCTTCGGGATGTGAAGATGAAGGACTTATTTCAAAGTTTAAAAGTCAGTCTAAAGTAGAAGAATAAAGAGGGAGGAGCTGGGTCAGATGGGTCATTCCATCCAGCCCAGTCCAAAGATCTACGAATAAGTCTCTGTCTTGACGACGAAGGCAACGCAAAGCTAGTTTAGTGATAGGCATTAAAAACACTGCCAAATAGTAGCCTAATTTATTTCAAGCAGCTGGAGCTCAAGTATCTGGGGTGCATCTCAATAGTCTAAAGGCGCTACCTCTCCTTGTATCCTTCCCTTTATCTGCATTGATCTGGAAAGACAGAATAGGTGAAAGCAATCACCTGTCCAGGTCTTGCCAATCAGTGTGGTCTAAAGAGAGGGACTGGAAGAAGAAGAGGCAACGGGAAGAAGGAGAGGAGACTGGGAGAAGGAGAGGGGACTGGGAGAAAGGAGAGGAAACAGATAGGAGACCGGGAGAAATAGTATTTAATACCCCCCAACCTTTGCCTTGATAATACTGCTCCGCCTAGGGATTCCTTTGGCATCTGTAGTTTCTCCCGCTCCCGGTTTGTCAGTCATTGGGGATCCGGGACCAGTTTCGGGTTGGACAGCAGTCACCGTGTCTGACATCCCGCAGCCTCCGTTGGACAGCAAGTCCTCTCGATGCGTCTCGAGGCTTACCCCATTGCCTGGCGAGGGTTTCATCCCAGCAACAGGTGGGCGCGCACCCTAACGGTCTTTAAATCCGCTATAAATGTGGATTTCCGTTCACGGTAGCTGTGTGTAGGTCTTGATTGGTGATCGCCTCGCTACGTGAAATAACTGACAATAACACGATGCTTCAGCACGCCAAAGCGACTCAAGGCTTTAACAGACAGCCACACAGCCCGTGTTATCTTGCAAAGTAGACTACCCAAAAGATATCCTCTACAAATCTTGATTCTCCGTCGGTAGACATTGCTTTACACGAGAATGGGAATGCCAATGATACAAATAATCTGCAGCATCACCTTCTGCCGGCGACTCACCAGAATGGAAATTCAAAAAGAGATTTATGTTACAATGAACCGGATGGCACACCTCAAGTGCCCTGCGCAGTTGTAACCACTCCTGACGGCGCTATAGTCATCTTCATAACAGGGAAGTGAAGGCAACTGGCTTCAGGGTCATGTCTAGATGGGATACAGCTTTTGTCAAATTGACGTCAAAAGTATTTATTGTGCATTTTAGCAAACCTTAATCTAATTATCCTAACATGCTGCGTAAATTCTCCTAAACCTGCTACGAAAAGTCAAGTTTGACAAGAGCTGTATCCTTTATAGACACAACTGCTTCAGGGGCTTGACTTGTCAGTTCTCACCACCTAACGGTTGTAGCCTAGGCATAGTCTATACTACTACCGTAGATGAGCAGCATATTTCCAGCTGTTGTCGAATTTATTCACTGTCTGCGTGGAAACAGTGGCGCGAGTGTTACACTTTGGGCACCTACCTATTGATGGTTTTTCATACAACAGCCTAGTACGGATGCAATATTGGCTACGTTTCCATAAACATGCCCACTTCTTCTTGACTGGTAAGTGTGAACCGTGGTGATCCCCACATGGCATTAAACAGCATATCCTCCTGAGACCCAGCAATTCATTTTTGTCCTCTCTAGTGGACATCAGTTATTGGTCAGTATCTCTGAGTCCATTCAAGCCACTGTGTTAAGTCCTGTAGTCCCTTTGAGAAGACATTCTGGGCTTTCCAATATCACATGTGTGTTACCTTGACAACTTTACCTTCCTGGTTCTTAAAAAAATGTCTGCCTATAAAATTAGCACATTTTATGGAAATTTGAAAAGTAGTGTGTAAGTATTACCTATTTTGATATTCAAGTTGTTTATAGTAAGTAAGGAATAGTTAAGTGAGTTGTCAGGACTGTGTATATATTTTTTCATATTAAATAAGAGATTATGAAGAAATGTCCTCTGTAGTGGACACCCAGATGTCACAGCGATGCTTTCATCTACTGTACCCATTGACAGTAATGTAAATGTTTTTAATCTACTGTACCCATTGACAGTAATGTAAATGTTTTTCATCTACTGTACCCATTGACTGTAAGGTACTTTTTGTTTCTTATTTATGTCCTAATGACAACTACAGAGGACAATTTTGCACTTACAATAAAAGATAAATAACAATATTTTTCTAATTTCTTTCTTGGTAACATGTTTTTCTTCCACCCCAAACACTTATGTTATATTACATTTTTTTTTTTATCAAAAAATTGTGTCTCATGAGAATATAACATTTACATTTTAGTCATTTAGCAGACGCTCTTATCCAGAGCGACTTTCAGTAGTGAGTTTTTAATTTTTTTTATTATAATGATTGGAGTTCCCATAAAAAGTTATTGGGCAAACAAATGTAATTGTGCCAATATTCCAATGGACATATCCAGGCTACGGATGAATAAACACTATTCTATTCTGTAAGACAAAACCTGTAGGGAAAATTGCACAAGTGGCTCTTTTCTGATCTGCAGCAAATGTCCTTGTTGTCTTTTGTATAGCAACCGATATTGGATGCCCTTTTAAAAATAAGTTGAATTGAATGTCATGGGATGAATAACACAATAAATTGCATTAGCTGGGCTTCCGAGGGGCATTATTATGGAGCCTTTCTTCTTCATGGGTAAATACCAGCCAGATGCATTGAATGAATATCTGTGCTTTATTTTGTTCTTCCTTCAAAACAAAAAAACACCAACCTATTCCTGCAAAGACAAGTTGCAGCAAGGGTATCCAGGACCTATAAGTGCAATAGGAACAATCCATGTTCTGCCCCTTGCAGTAACTTGTTTGTACACCTGGATGGGCTCGATGATCAGTTATGTCCATATGAATTCATGACACACTTCAAAATACAGCTAGAGAGCCTCCAATATTCTATAATGTCATAATTATTACACTGTCTTTGGTAATATGCTGACATCTGTATCAGCCTTTTAACTTTTAGGCCTACAAAATAATTCCATATAGGAGTACTGATCTGGGATCAGGTCTTCCCTGTCCATGTAACTTTTTTCATTGTGCTCTAAAAAGCTAAACTGATGCTAAATCGAACTCTTATTTTGAGACGCTTGATACATACGGACCCTAGATATTCCATGCTCGCTCATATTTATTTTATTTTATTTATTTCACCTTTATTTAACCAGGTAGGCAAGTTGAGAACAAGTTCTCATTTACAATTGCGACCTGGCCAAGATAAAGCAAAGCAGTTCGACACATACAACAACACAGAGTTACACATGGAGTAAAACAAACATACAGTCAATAATACAGTAGAAAAATAAGTCTATATACAATGTGAGCAAATGAGGTGAGATAAGGGAGGTAAAGGCAAAAAAAGGCCATGGTGGCGAAGTAAATACAATATAGCAAGTAAAACACTGGAATGGTAGATTTGCAGTGGAAGAATGTGCAAAGTAGAAAAATAAATAATGGGGTGCAAAGGAGCAAAATAAATAAATATCTGCTGCATTATTGCATCATAGTCTGTACTGATGAAGGAGAATGGAATGCTAATTAGAGCATGTTGACAAATATGTCATTAGTCTACGTGGGTCTCAATTCCAAATCAATAATCAATAGACACCTAGTGTGTGATCATTTTCCTAAGGGATTTCACTCCCACACTCCTTTTTGGCACTTATGCTTAAAAGGCAATGGGCTGATGTGTGTGTGTGTGTGTGTGTTTACTCCAATCTATATACTCCACCCAGTCCCTGGTGTGTCATTGAGAGAGGGAGATCTCAGGGGAACTATCAGTATGGCCTGTTTGACATTTGGAGAACATCCATCCCACTGGGCACACACTGGATGAATCAACGTTGTTTCCACGTCATTTCCAATATGGAACAAAGGGGGCTTGTGAAGTGAATGGAAAAGATGAACAGTTCTTTACTTTTTTATTTCACCCAGAGAAGTTGACTGATGGAGAATATGTACATAGAACACATACTATATAGGTTCTCTATGAACTTAACGTCTGGCAGTAAAACAAGAGGTTTGCTAGTGATGCTACTTAGATGCAGTTAAGTTATGTGCAGTGAATTCTAAATAAATACAACATGAAGCATCAAAAAGGTTTTACATAAATCAAAGTAGTTTGTGATTGGGAACCCCCCTCCACACACACACACACACACACACACACACACACACACACACACACACACACACACACACACACACACACACACACACACACACACACACACACACACACTAACTAACACGACACATTCAACAGTGATTCTATAGTGAACTCTAGTGGCCATTGTTGGGAGCTCTGATAGAAACTCAACCGTATGAAATGCAGACACAAGGGGACACCCTAACCCTGTCTAGACTAGAGTCACGCCTGTCCTGCATGTCACCATAGATAGAACAATGAGACAGATATTTAAATCTGTGAATGTACTGTAATGTTTTTAAAGTTGTATAAACTGCCTTCATTTTGCTGGACCCCAGGAAGAGTAGCTGTTGCCTTGGCAGCTGCTAACGAGGAAAAAACAAATATTTCACCGGATGTGTAAATGTGAAGCATCTGCTTGGCGTTTCCACTCACTACCATATATGGTGATGAGCGGGAGCCTAGTGACCGGCAGTGGGAGATGATGGAGCGAAATTGAGTTTTGCTAAGATTCTGCCAATTTTCTCACCGATTAAACATTTGATGTCCATACAGTTTTCTATTTCCAAAACTACAATCTGTAACAAACAGAGTGAACTGCATTTTGTGGACTTTACCCTTTGCCAAAGTTACCAAAAAAATGCGTTTATGAGTGCAAGGGCGAATTGAGTTATTGCACCCGCGCACTTGACATAGTAGGCGTTCCCTAACGGGAATGTCCAAATAAATGCTGGAACGCGCAAATAGGATCTCAATAGCGCGTGCTTGGCTCTGCCCATCTTCTTCCTTGTTCTGCCCAGTATGATTAATTTGCTCATTGGAAACGTCCGGTTATGGTCTATCTTGTGTTAGTTGTAAAAAATCTTTGATTTTACTCTCCCTCAGCAATATCATGTGGTAGCTCGATTGATCATAACCTAACTATGTCATCAAAGGAATGGATTTGATAACTGTACTTAATGTCACATTGTAGTTAATTAGTTATTTGTTGCAATGGAGCTGCTGCTGAATGTCAACACAGGCGCCATTTGTGAACAATCCTATACTTTCACACACTTTAAACAGCTAACGTGAGCTACATTCTTGATCTTTGTGAAACTTATTGTAACAACCCTGGATTTATAAGCGTGGATATCGACTCTGCCGCTTGAGCATGATTTTTGCAGCACAGTCGATAGCCCGCTGGACTTCGGGCTAGAAGGTCGAGGGTTCGTGACCTGCTCCCTGCTGTTTCATTACATTGGTGTCAGAAGTGATCGGACCTTGCATCCACGACTGTGCGTGTGCTTGACCGGTGAGCGCGTTCCTATAAGACGTTGAGTCGCAGGCTAGCGAGGACGCGCTATTTGAAAGGAGGGAGTAGTGTAACGACTCTGTATAAGGGCGGATATAGAATCTGCCACTGGAGGATGCTTTTGTGGCACAGTCGACAGCGCGTTGGACTTCGGACTAGAAGGTTGAGGGTTCGAGCCTGGTTCATTATATTTTATTTGCGGAGGGAGATGAAATCTAGACGCTTGATATCAGATGTCATTATTTAAAGAATACACCCCAAAATACACCCAAATACACCCCTTTAAAACAAAGTTTTACTCGTAACGAAATTACGCGTAAAAAACAACAGAATAAAAACACACAAAAGCAACCAATGTACTTTTTGGAACATCCCAATTAGGTTCAGCAAATGTAAGCTTGCGCGTGGCGCATCGCTTTTGACAATCGGTTCAACGTTTTTTCGTGCACTTCAGGCGGGGAAAGTTTGCGCGGCAGTGTGTTTCATTTATTCTGTTTTAACGGTTTTAGAAATGGTGAGTAGCTAGCTACATCTGTGTTTTGAGAATGACCCAAACATATGTATAATTTTTAAGTAAGGAATAAATCACCCTCGACCACAGCGAGTGTGAGAAAAAAAATCGCTGTCCAATTTCTCAGGAGTGAGTTAGCTAAAGTCAGCAAGCTATATATCACATTTCTAGGTTAGCTAGCAAGTTAAAAATACTTAACATGAACGAAGTGTATCGCCTGTTCTCATGCTTGATAAATTCAGCTCATAACATTATAGCTAGGTCTTTTAGTTAACTAGTTAATAATTTTCCCTCCAATAAACGACCACGTTTCTAGTTAATAACATAACGTGCCTAGCTAGCTAAAGTTAGTTGCTCCTCTGCGTCTTTGTTACGCTAGCAAGCTAGGGCCCGGCCATCCAAGATAGGCAATCGTTCATTACCTGGCTGGCAAACTAGCTAGTTTTGTCACATGAATAATAATAATTTGGTATAGTTAACTTTAGCTAATCAAGTTTTTCTATAGGTAAGTTAGTTAGGAACTAACTGGCCGGGAAAGGGTGGACAATGACAGTACCCTGATGGCTGAAATAGAAGTGGATTGCCCTCTGAGAGTTCCCCTTGCCTTTTTGACGTCCTTATCCTGGATAGAATGGTTGAGCACAGGGTATAACTAATTCCTTTCACCTGTGATTGAGCTAGCTAGCTGGATCAATAGATTCTCCATCTGATGATGAGGCTTACTCTGAGATGGCTACAATCTTTCTGCCCACTTGAGCATGTTGTGATTGGAAGTTGTAGAAAAGTGAAAGGCAACTGGTATGACCAATGTCTAGCTACTTTAATTTCTTCCAGGATATCCAGAAACAGAGAAACGGATGTCAGACTTCCGCAAGTTTGAAGCTGTCAAATGGTTATATTTTACCTGAAGGTAAAATGACTCCAAACACACTTTTTGTTGGAGGAATCGACATGAAGGTGAGTAGCTCAAATCATTTCCAAACGGATTGGGATACATCGTCATCATCTAACTTGCTCATATTGTCCTTTCTAGGTGGATGAGAACGAAATCCGGGACTTCTTTGCGAGATTTGGTGCCGTGAAGGAAGTGAAAATCATCACTTACCGTGGAGGTATCTGCAAAGGGTAAGTCCCAAATTAGTAGGCTTCACCTTTATTCAAGAAAAGTGCATCCCCATAAACATTGTCTTATGGAACAATGTCACTCTTTGACTTTGTGTAGTTATGGATTTGTTTACTTCAATGAAGACGTCGACATCCAAACCATCGTTGAAGTAAGAGTCATTTATTTAACATGGTCACATTCAAGTCTTTCAAACTTTGCCTTCACTCTACTCACAAGCTAATGTGTTTCGTCTTCACCATGTTTACTCTGTAGCAACAGATCAGTTTTAAAGGGAGGAAACTCAAGCTGGGTCCAGCAATCATGAAAGAAAGGAGCTCACGTGAGTGTGTTGCTTGTGTGCATTTGGTCCATTGATATGTCTTAGTCTCAACATTTTCTTATGTCTTCTGCTCCTTGCCTTTGGTACTCCATTGCCACAACGGAAGTCTGGGTTGTGGCTAAACGTGTTTTACGTTGACCACATTGCAGACATTGCACCAACCAATGGTTGCATGCCAGATCGACTATAAATTGCTATATCGAATTATTAGTGGTTAGTTGAAATGTCAAACACCCATTGTGAGACCTGGCATGTGTCTTTAATTATAGTCAGCCTAGAATGCGGACGAAGGTTTGTTTATTTGTTTACCCGCCCAGGTTCCATGCCGTCTCACCTGGTTGGTCAGGCCCCCTGGTTAACCCCCTCCCAGTACATCTACTGCACTTGCTGCTCTCCTATGGGCGGGGGCATGGCTCAGCCTTCACCTGTACTCAATGGCGGCAATCCCTACTTCCAGGTATGGCCCTGTCATCACCCCAAAGCCACTGGTTGTATCTTAAATGTCACCCTATTCCCTATGAAGTGCACTACTTTTGACCAGGGCGCCATTTGGGACACAGGCACTGTGTTGCAAGATGGGCTTGAATCAGTTCACACTTTAGGACTAATAGTGGTCCCAAAAGTGCACCAACCCCAACCTGCCCGCCCAGCACACCAGGGCCATGTTCAGTAGGCAAACATTGTGGAACGTTGCAGATAGAACTTTGCGTACATCTACCTTTGACACTGCGGTTTTCTCCTTCCTCTCTTCTCAGCCTTACTCGTACAACGGCTTTCCAGGAGTCATGATTCCACAGATGCCCATGAGCTACTCACAAACCGCTTACGCGTACCAGGTAAACAAACAAACACACTCATGCAGGCAGATAACCTTTTTTTGCGGGGGGGATAACGTATTCATTGAATAAATGTATTGTTCCGTGGAGAACTCCTAGTGGCGTTTGGTATGAAAACATGCACTACAACATGACACATTCCGCATCAACACTAATCCAAACTAATATACATGCATGACATGCTAGAGACCACACACATACATCTGCTTTAATACTGTACCATAGCGTGATAAACACACTCCCACCTGTTCCTCTCCCCATATAACTTATTGAGGAAAAGGATGCATTTTAGACATGTATGTATTGACCTTTTGACTCCTGCTCTCCTCTCCCAGTACGCCTCACCACACTGGACTGGGGAGCAGAGGACACGGCTCATCAACCAGGTGACACTTCCTCTGAATGACTACTTTTTGCAAACTGCTAAGATGCATTCCCAATATTTTATTTTAACTGATTGGAAAAGCTGTGTAGATGTGACGTTTTTACCATCTATCTGTATCAGGGATGGGCAACTTTGATGGGGGTGGGGCCACAAAAAATCTAAACTCATCATGAGTTCCATACCCATACATGCCAGGGCTAGTCCGCTTGTCCGGGACAAGTAAAAAAAAATATATATAATAATAAAATGTTGGACAACCAGAATATAGATTTAAGTTGTCAGAATGGACAAGTTAAAAAAATCACAATATGAAACAATTACTCCAATCAGAATTGGATCAGGCAGCACACAGCAGGGCAGTACATTGGCTATATTCCCATTTGCTATAGCCTATTTCAATAAATATTTTATATTTACACAAAGCAAGACAACAATGTAGATAGAGTTAAGATTCTTCCTAAAGCAGTGCTAAATCTATATTTTTCTCTCGAATGATAAGGGCCAATAGCCGAAGTCTGTTTTTATAGGGAACACTTCGATGTCTTATCGTTATAGAAGCCCAAATGGTGTTTTTTCTGTCCATTTGATATGAATCTGACTTGGCCTATTAACCCTTTAGATCCCAATAGAATTTTAGGCTGCTGCTGTAGAATACTCAGAATTTCAAACAAACGTACCTTGTGCAAAAACAAATAACAATTAACCTAGTTTTTTTAAAGAGCACAATCTCTTCTTTAATATGACACCACATTCATGTCAATAAGAATAACACTCATTTTGTCGTTCATTGTGTAAAGACCCGCACTATCCCAAAAAAAACGATTAACACTCATGCATTATCATGCTGAAACATAAGGTGATGGCGAGGGATAAATGGCACAACAATGGATCTCATGAGGAACACTCGGATGAGCTTCCCTGAGACTGTTTCTGACTGTGCAAACCCACCGTTTCATCAGCTGTCTGTTTGGCTGGTCTCAGATGATCCCGCAGGTGAAGAAGCTGGATGTGGAGGTCCTGGGATGGTGTGGTTACACGTGGTCCGCGGTAGAGAAATTAAGATTCAATTATTTGGCAACAGGTCTGGTGGACATTCCTGCAGTCAGCATGCCAATTGCACGCTCCTTCAAAGCTTGAGACATCTGTGGCATTGTGACAAAACTGCACATTTTAGTGGCCTTTTATTGTCCCCAGCACAAGGTGCACCTGTGTAACTATCATGCTGTTTAATCAGCTTCTTGATATGCCACACCTGTCAGGTGGATGGATTATCTTGGCAAAGGAGAAATGCTCACTAACAGGGATGTAAACAAATTTGTGCACAACATTTGAGAGAATGTATATCTATATACAGCCAAACACTGCAACTATTTCCATGAGTCAGAGAGCAACCGTTGGATCTCCTGCTCGCCTGTACTTGCTGTACCAACCAAGTGATCATGACAGGATTGGCTATTCCCCAAGTTTCACAGCATCAAACAACAACACCAAACGTATATGTGCTGTTGACTTATTTTACTCACCTCGACATCATCGCTTTCTAAGTGCAAGTACGTGTCCGAAATCCTTATCACAAACCAACATGGATACAGCCTCTTCCACAGTGAAAAGTCGTCGTTGCTTCGGCGCCGTCATTTGGAGTAAATACGTTTTATTTTTGTGTATTTTTTCTAAAGTCAAATGACAGCATACCCTGTTTCTGGTTGATGACAACAGCCATGCGAATATGACAACAGTTTGTTAGCAAGTTCATTTTGCGATAGACCGATATTATTGTTAGAAAAACAAGGCCATTCGCGGCCGCTATAGCAATTTAAAGCAAGGTCGTTGACCACCACTATTGGTTCTAAAGGGTTTTAAGACACTTAGTTTAATGCATGCTAGATTTCATGATCAAACAATGAACTCCGTTAGATGTTTCAAAGTTTTAAGTTGCTTTTGAATAACCCCACATGGGAGGCCTAAGGTAAAAATGAGAGCGAGAGAGAAGAAACAATAGCAAGATATAAAAATCTAATGAGAAATTTGAACAAACCTTACAGTTAAGCAAAGCGTTAGACAGTAATGATGCATGCATCTGGCAGAAAAAAAATCTGTCCTTGCCATAGTGAACCCAACAACCAAAATTCTTGTCCTACTAACTGAAATATCATAAAAGCTTTAAGACGAATTAAAGTTATGACAAGTTTTTTCAAAACTATTCTAATAAAATGTTTGTCCTAAAATTGCAGCTTATAAATGGGAATAATTATGAACACCGGAGTCTATTGTGGTGGAATTATTGTAATCAAAAGGAGAGACTTTTATATTTCCTCACAATAATGAAACTTTATTATTTAATTAGTGCAGTAATGGATCACCCCTGGAGGTGATCACTGAGAACTCAACCAGCTGGTTTGAGCCACAGCATTTTATAGCAAAGTACATCCTCCTTCAGTCTACATGACAAACAACAGATGTATGGAATGTGTCACAAGATTAAGATTTGTGTGAAAGATACTTATAATTCACAGCAGACAGTATCTCATTGTGTAGAGACCAGGGTCTGGCCCTAGAGTCATCTCTCCCTGGTACTCTATAGAACAGAAACATTAACTCATGCTCTGGAATGTGGTATCACCCAAAGACATTGTAAATATTCTAGAGGCCCATCCTCAGTAGAACACACACAGATGAGTGTTCTAACAACCCCTTATTCTATTGCATAAAACAACCGTTTGATGCAATAACAGCATTATAACATAATCTTGTAATTTCCACCGTAATATGCTATTCTCATTCACAGATTTATTTTGAATGACAAATATATTTGAATGACAAATGAAATTGAGAAAAAATACCAAGATGGAAAAATCTAATGAGTGAAAAGAGAACTATGGCTACAGCTGAGGAAAGCTTATGAAAGAAATGCGTAGTTGGCCAAGGCCTATTTCCATATTATCCTAGCAGTGTGCAACCTACCTACAACGCATATAGCAGCCTAGGCCTAAATAAGAGGAGGATGAAGGGGGAAAATGTGAATGAGTTTATACTTATCCAGTTCTGAGGACAGCAGAGTTGCACTGCAGCGAGGCTCATTGACTGTCACTCGCTCCATCTGCACGCTTTGGAGCACACAGACACACAGAATGCCAGATAGGCCTAGGCTACTACACATCTCGTTGGTACCACGGAAAGCCAGATGGGCTACTACACATCTCGTTGGTACCACGGAAAGCCAGATGGGCTACTACACATCTCGTTGGTACCACGGAAAGCCAGATGGGCTACTACACATCTCGTTGGTACCACGGAAAGCCAGATGGGCTACTACACATCTCGTTGGTACCACGGAAAGCCAGATGGGCTACTACACATCTCGTTGGTACCACAGAAAGCCAGATGGGCTACTACACATCTCGTTGGTACCACAGAAAGCCAGATGGGCTACTACACATCTCGTTGGTACCACGGAAAGCCAGATGGGCTACTACACATCTCGTTGGTACCACAGAAAGCCAGATGGGCTACTACACATCTCGTTGGTACCACAGAAAGCCAGATGGGCTACTACACATCTCGATGGTACCACAGAAAGCCAGATGGGCTACTACACATCTCGATGGTACCACAGAAAGCCAGATGGGCTACTACACATCTCGTTGGTACCACAGAAACCCAGATGGGCTACTACACATCTCGTTGGTACCACAGAAAGCCAGATGGGCTACTACACATCTCGTTGGTACCACAAAGCCAGATGGGCTACTACACATCTCGTTGGTACCACAAAGCCAGATGGGCTACTACACATCTCGTTGGTACCACGGAAAGCCAGATGGGCTACTACACATCTCGTTGGTACCACGGAAAGCCAGATGGGCTACTACACATCTCGTTGGTACCACGGAAAGCCATATGGGCTACTACACATCTCGTTGGTACCACGGAAAGCCAGATGGGCTACTACACATCTCGTTGGTACCACGGAAAGCCAGATGGGCTACTACACATCTCGTTGGTACCACGGAAAGCCAGATGGGCTACTACACATCTCGTTGGTACCACAAAGCCAGATGGGCTACTACACATCTCGTTGGTACCACAGAAAGCCAGATGGGCTACTACACATCTCGTTGGTACCACGGAAAGCCAGATGGGCTACTACACATCTCGTTGGTACCACAGAAAGCCAGATGGGCTACTACACATCTCGTTGGTACCACAGAAAGCCATATGGGCTACTACACATCTCGATGGTACCACAGAAAGCCAGATGGGCTACTACACATCTCGATGGTACCACAGAAAGCCAGATGGGCTACTACACATCTCGATGGTACCACAGAAAGCCAGATGGGCTACTACACATCTCGATGGTACCACAGAAAGCCAGATGGGCTACTACACATCTCGTTGGTACCACGGAAAGCCAGATGGGCTACTACACATCTCGTTGGTACCACGGAAAGCCAGATGGGCTACTACACATCTCGTTGGTACCACGGAAAGCCAGATGGGCTACTACACATCTCGTTGGTACCACGGAATGCCATATGGGCTACTACACATCTCGTTGGTACCACGGAAAGCCAGATGGGCTACTACACATCTCGTTGGTACCACAAAGCCAGATGGGCTACTACACATCTCGTTGGTACCACGGAAAGCCAGATGGGCTACTACACATCTCGTTGGTACCACGGAAAGCCAGATGGGCTACTACACATCTCGTTGGTACCACGGAAAGCCAGATGGGCTACTACACATCTCGTTGGTACCACGGAAAGCCAGAGTGGAATAGGCTATTCGAAAAGATTTGGCTCCACTAAATGTATTTTGTCAATGTCATGATTCCTCTCGCCCCTCCTGGAACATGCCAGCTAAATGTAGCAGTCCTTTTTATTTATTTTGTTTTTTTGTACATTATTTTGGATGGCCGTTAAGGGGTGATAACATTGTCTATGGCAGGGGTGTCAAACTCATTCCATGGAGGGCCTAGTGTTAGCTTTTCCTCTCAATTAAGCCCAAGATGACCAGGTGAAGGGAGTTCCTTACTAATCAGTGACCTTAATTCATCAGTTAAGTAAAAGGGAGAGGAAAACCTGTGGACACCCTCTGTGGAACGAGTTTGACACGTGGTCTTATGGGCAAGCACAGAAAATGATTTCAGATCCCTCCTATGTACTTCACTCATTTTCAAGTTCACCCTTTTGGCATATGGTGTTAATGGACCTTTTTTGTTTGTTTGTTGACACAAGTGACTTCAGCGTTATAACAAGTTAAAAAGAGAAGTGTTGTTGGAGGGGCGTTTTACTGTTAATTTACTGCAATTCTACACATTTTGCCATGGTTGGAGAGAAATGTTTAAAATAATAATTGTTTAAAAAAAATGTAATTATATAAAAATGTTACCCCCTTTAGTCCCCAATTTCGTGATATCCAATTGTAATCCAATTACGATCTTGTCTCATTGCTGCAACTTCCCAACGGGCTTAGGAGAGGCGAAGGTTGAGTCATGCGTCCTCCGAAACATGACCTGCCAAACCCAGAAGCCAGCCGTGTCGAAGGAAACACTGTTCAACTGACGACCGGAAGTCAGCCTGCAGGCGCCTGGTCCACCACAAGGAGTTGCTAGAGGGCTATGAGCCAAGTATAGCCCCACCAGCCAAACCCTCCGCTAACCAGGGTGACGCTGGACGAATTGTGCGCCCCCCTATGGGACTCCCAGTTACGGCCGGTTGTGACACAGCCTGGGATCGAACCCCAGGCTGTAGTGACGCCGCAACACTGTGATGCAGTGCCTTAGACTGCTGCGCCACTCGGGAGACCTATGTTTGCAGTTTTTAATATGATATCTGAATGAGTGACAAAAAAATTGTGGGGGGGTCCCCCGGTCGGTAATTCGACAGCTGTCTAGACTAACTTCTAAAAAATGTTAGCTGACATGGGATAATTAACAAAACAAGAGAACAACAGCTGGCGCACAATCCCCCCCATAATAATTACACCACTATTTTAACTCTCAACAGAAAGTTAAGACCCCGACTGAGTTCCCCACGGACCGCCAGTTGCCTTGCCTGGAAACCCGGCATTGAATTTTACGTTTGGCAGAAATTTTCATTTAGTCTCACGACTTCTACAAGCCAGAATGTTGAATAAAATTATATTTATTATGTACTTTACCGATTGTCTGTGCGGTTGGTCTATTTGGCAGTAGGAATGTGAGAATACAGTGCATTCAGAAAGTATTCAGACCCCTTGACTTTTTACCACATTTTGTTACATAACAGCCTTATTCTAAAATAGATTAAATTGTTTTTTCCCCTCAATCTACACACAATACCCCATAATGGCAAAGCAAAAACATGTTTTAGAAATTTGAAGAACTGAAAAATAACATTTAGAAAAGTATTCAGACCCTTTACTCAGTACTTTGTTGACGCACCTTTGGCAGTGATTACAGCCTCGAGTCATCTTGGGTATGACACTACAAGCTTGGCACACCTGTATTTGGGGACTTTCTCCCATTCTTCTCTGCAGATCCTCTCAAGCTCTGTCAGGTTGGATGGGGAGCGTCGATGCACAGCTATTTTCAGGTATCTCCAGAGATGTTAGATTGGGTTCAAATCCAGGCTGAGGCTGGGCCAGTCAAGTACATTCAGAGACTTGTCCCGAAGCAACTCCTGCATTGTCATGGCTGTGTGCTTAGGGTAGTTGTCCTGTTAGAAGGCGAACCTTCGCCCCAGTTCTGAGGTCCTGAGCACTCTGGAGAAGGTTTTCATCAAGGATCTCTCTGTACTTTTCTCCGTTCATCTTTGCCTCGATCCTAACTAGTCTCCCAGTCCCTGCCGCTGAAAAACATCCCCACAGCATGATGATGCCACCACCATGCTTCAACGTAGAGATGGTGCCAGGTTTCCTCCAGACTTGGCATTCAGGCCAGAGAGTTCAATCTTGGTTTCATCAGACCAGAGAACCAAATGGGCTGTCGTGCCTTTTACTAAGGAGTGGCTTCCGTCTGGCCACTCTACCATAAAGGCCTGATTGGTGGAGTGCTGCAGAGATGGTTGTCCTTCTGGAAGGTTCTCCCATCTCCACAGTGCAACTCTGGAGTTCTGTCAGAGTGACCATCGGGATCGGGGTCACCTCCCTAACCAAGCCTTTCTCCCCCGATTGCTCAGTTTGGCTGGGCGGCCAGCTTTAGGAAGAATCTAGGTGGTTCCAAACTTCATCCATTTAAGAATGATAGAGGCCAGTCCACTGTTCTTGGGGACCTTCAATGCTGCAGAAATGTTTTGGTATCCTTTCCCAGGTCTGTGTTTCGACACAATCCTGTCTCGGAGCTCAACGCACAATTCCTTCGACCTCATGGCATGGTTTTTGCTCTGACATTCACTGCCAGCTTTGGAACCTTATATAGACAGGTATGTGCCTTTCCAAATCATGTTCAATCAATTGAATTTACCACAGGTGGACTCAAGTTGTAGAAACATCTCAAGGATGATCAATGGAAACAGGATGCACCTGAGCTCCATTTGGAGTCTTAAAGCAAAGGGTCTGAATACTTATGTGAATAAGGTATGGTTTTTTTTTTTTTTTTTCAAACATTCTAAACCTGTTTTCGCTTTGTCATTATGGGGTATTGTGTGTAGATTGGTGAGGGGGAAACATGTATTTAATCCATTTTAGAATAAGGCTGTAACGTAACAAAATATGGAAAAGGGGAAGGGGTCTGAATACTTTATGAATGCACTGTATATCCATAGGAAAGTATAATTACATCAACTTTTCAAAGCGCTGGTAGTGCGTTCAGATTTATCAACTGAAGCAAGTGCACAAGTAAAAAATAAAAAATACATGCACGAGACGCATGCATACTTGCAGAGCTCGTGTCTGTGTTTACATGGTTCTGCGCATGCTTCAGGTGATCAAAATCTGAATGCACTACCAGTGCTTTGAAACGTTGATGTAATTATACTTTCCTGTGGATATTGTCTCACATTCCTACTGTCAAATGGACGAACCACACGGACAACCGGTAAAGTATGTTAAAATATAATTTTATTCAACATTCTGACTTGTAGAAGTCGTGACAGAAAATGTCCTGACTCAAATGCTCATTTCAGCCCGACGTATAATTCAATGCAATTCAACGTCAAGTTTCCAGGCAACCAGTTGCCCATCCCTGATGTGTATTCTGTCATCTGATCAAGTAATGGCTACTAGGAGGCAATGTTGGGTAAAGCCTATATTGTCATGTTGGTGTGAGTGCTTTAAGCGAATATAATATCGACCATCTGCCTGCCAGTGTGTATCAGTATTTGCAGTAATTCATGTGTTGGCTAAGGATGACTGATTTTCTCCCAAGGGTGTGTTTGCTGTAGTAGTTCCTGTGTTAAGGTTCACTGTTGTTTCAGCCGGCTCATTATGTGATGTGATGCCCCGTTTCCAGAACTTTGTGGACTGCGGAGTCCAGACTCTGCTGTAGTCCACAGCCCACTGACCCTCCTGCTGTACCAGGTGAACGAACACACACACACACTCAGACCTTCCTGATTTCTGTCTCTTTGTTCTGCTAATCTTTCTACCCATCTTCCCCCTCCCTCCTGTATCTCATCTGCCATTTCTATCAAGTCTTTCTCCATCTCTTCATTGTTCTTACAATTCATCTCAATTGTTCTCCCTCCAGTCTTCAGTCATTTCTAAGTAATTAGTGATTGTGGAGCAAGTGTTCAAAGTGCTGATTCGAATGCTCAATTAGTGACTTATCTGTAGTTTGTCTGTGTATTGTCAGGGAGGATGGCAGAATATGTCCATCTTGAGGAACATACTCTATTCTCTTTCCTTTAGTTGTCAGACTATGTGGACAGTCTCAATTTGTCTTGCGATTCCTCGCATCCTATCTCCTTGCCTCCTTCTCAATCAAATTGGAGGAGATGGACCAAGGTCCTGCCCCTCAGGTCTTCTTTTCCAATGCAATTTGAGGACAAGGTAACCCAATGGGTTTTGAGAAGGAGGCGCGGAAAGGACGCGAGGAATAAAATAAATGCAATGAATATTCTCCCATTGGGAAAAAGCTCTAGAATCCTAGCTGATAGTTGACTGAATGCTTGTTATTCCTCTCCACCACAAGGGGGCGACGTCTCCATGCAGACTGGAGCACAAGGTGACATCCTGGCCTTTAGAGAGCTAGCAGCAATAGACTTTAAAAATATACACTTTCAGGATGCTTTCTCTCTACGACATCTCTTGCTCACTTTGAGACCCGACCGCGGCGGCTCAACACTTGCACCTGCACCCGATGGGCGTGGTCACTGTGACCGTGTTTGGCTTGGCTAGGACCATGGTCCTGGCGCTTGGACCGCTTTCAACCCATCTCGAACACTGTCACACAGGGAAGAGCGGAAGGGATTTTGGAGCTTCAGCTTGTTTACAGCACAGAGCAACGCTTGGTGTCTGCCTTTTTTTTTTTGTGTGTGGGGGGGGGGGGGTGGGGGTTGGTTTTGATAACCCCCAAAAAGAAAATAGTTTTAAGCTCATCTGTGCATATTTATATTTTATGTTTGACTATTTATGTTGAAAGTTTTTTAATGTCAGTTTGTTTGGGTGTAAGATTTTTGCTGGGCTTCTGTACATAGATTTGTAATACAACAAATTAGCCTTTAGAATAGTGTGTTGATTTTGACTTTTTCTATTATTAATTCAAGATTCCATCCCCATATTCCTCTGATTTAAGAAACGAATGCATCAAATTATTGTGGGCAGAATTGGGCACAACACTGGCACATTATTTTTCAGGCGCTCCTGTTGCCTTAGTGCTCTTTTATATAATTTCTTGACAGGTTCCTGTCTTAAGCTACTTAAATCACCTTTTTATTTCGATTTACTTCAGTGAATTAGAAGTGCCTGCCTGCTTTTTTTGTTGAGGGGTTAATTGATTCGATGTTAGTGTATTTACAATTGGGATGCACTGATATCATCTCCAGTGTTGCTGTTTACAAAGTTATGAATCCTTTTATTGTGGCCAATGTTTCTTAGGCTGCGTACCACATGTCACCCTTGTCCTTATTTAGTGCACTACTTTTGACTAGAACCCTGAGCAACAGTAGTGAACTATAGGGAATATGGTGTTATTTGGCACCGAGGCCTTTGAGTGTTGCCGTTTCTTAAGTTATGGATCCTGTGGCCAATGTTTCTTAGACGGTTCCAGCTCTTGCAGTACGTCGCCAAGAGGAAAATCATTGAGTCAATTTCACCTGACGGTGTTGATAAACTACTTTTATAATGCAGCCCAGCAGCCTGGGTCGGGAAACCTGTTTTAATTCACTCTGAAATGAAGGACATAACTAACAGCAATGCGTTCCATCACTACTGGTTGAAGTTCTCTTAAAGTTCACTTTATATATTTGTTGTTGTTGCACTGATTGATTTGTTGACAAAGTGTGTTTTTTGTAAGAATGTTTAGCTCCTTTTTTTAGAGGTGTGATTTGATGTGTTTATGACGCATTAATACTATATTTTCAGTTTGATTCTAATCACTTTTCAGCCCGACGGGTTAACTGGTTGCATTTAAAATAGATAAACACATTTTGCATTTCAATATATTTATTTTTTGATAGATCAGTTGAGAGAAATGTGTTGACTCCCTGTCTTTGTCTTGTAAGCCAGTGTTTCCCAAATACCTTTCGATTTGTTTTTTTGAAAGATAAGCTTGAAATTGGAATTGGCTCAACAACCACAAACACACATCTAAGTTTAGCTTTGTTATAATGAACCAGACAATCTATAGTTATTTCTGGTTGTTTGTGAAAGTTAGCTGGCTAACTCATTGATCCTGCTTTGTATTATAACCCTTGGAGTTTTTTCCCAGAAGAGTACACTGTTTCTGAAATATTTATCTGTTTACTGTTGCATAGCTGCTCTGTCTTCACTGTGGACTGGTTGACATCTGAAGTTGGTCAAGACCCAGAGTGTGATCCAAAGAGCACACATGCCTAACGATTCTACTACGGTCAATTAAAGTATAAAGCTGGCCCTAACTTTAGTCAACTTTGTTTTATTTGTTAGGATTTGGTGAAGGTACAATTTGTGACCCGGGGTGGTTATTTTTTTGTCTGTGTACCTGCAATGTATTCGTTAGTGCACACCTTAGCAAAACATTTTGCAACGGAAAACAATGTACACTGCTCAAAAAAATAAAGGGAACACTTAAACAACACAATGTAACTCCAAGTCAATCACACTTCTGTGAAATCAAACTGTCCACTTAGGAAGCAACACTGATTGACAATAAATTTCACATGCTGTTGTGCAAATGGAATAGACAAAAGTGGAAATTATAGGCAATTAGCAAGACACCCCCAATAAAGGAGTGGTTCTGCAGGTGGTGACCACAGACCACTTCTCAGTTCCTATGCTTCCTGGCTGTTTTGGTCACTTTTGAATGCTGGCGGTGCTTTCACTCTAGTGGTAGCATGAGACGGAGTCTACAACCCACACAAGTGGCTCAGGTAGTGTAGCTCATCCAGGATGGCACATCAATGCGAGCTGTGGCAAGAAGGTTTGCTGTGTCTGTCAGCATAGTGTCCAGAGTCCATGAAGGCACTACCAGGAGACAGGCCAGTACATCAGGAGACGTGGAGGAGGCCGTAGGAGGGCAACAACCCAGCAGCAGGACCGCTACCTCCGCCTTTGTGCAAGGAGGAGCAGGTGGAGCCCTGCAAAATGACCTCCAGCAGGCCACAAATGTGCATGTGTCTGCTCAAACGGTCAGAAACAGACTCCATGAGGGTGGTATGAGGGCCCGACGTCCACAGGTGGGGGTTGTGCTTACAGCCCAACACCGTGCAGGACGTTTGGCATTTGCCAGAGAACACCAAGATTGGCAAATTCGCCACTGGCGCCCTGTGCTCTTCACAGATGAAAGCAGGTTCACACTGAGCACATGTGACAGACGTGACAGAGTCTGGAGACGCCGTGGAGAACGTTCTGCTGCCTGCAACATCCTCCAGCATGACCGGTTTGGCGGTGGGTCAGTCATGGTGTGGGGTGGCATTTCTTTGGGGGGCCTCCATGTGCTCGCCAGAGGTAGCCTGACTGCCATTAGGACCATATGCTGGTGCGGTTGGCCCTGGGTTCCTCCTAATGCAAGACAATGCTAGACCTCATGTGGCTGGAGTGTGTCAGCAGTTCCTGCAAGAGGAAGGCATTGATGCTATGGACTGGCCCGCCCGTTCCCCAGACCTGAATCCAATTGAGCACATCTGGGACATCATGTCTCGCTCCATCCACCAACGCCACGTTGCACCACAGACTGTCCAGGAGTTGGTGGATGCTTTAGTCCAGGTCTGGGAGGAGATCCCTCAAGAGACCATCCGCCACCTCAGCAGGAGCATGCCCAGGCGTTGTAGGGAGTTCATACAGGCACGTGGAGGCCACACACACTACTGAGCCTCATTTTGACTTGTTTTAAGGACATTACATCAAAGTTGGATCAGCCTGTAGTGTGGTTTTCCACTTTAATTTTGAGTGTGACTCCAAATCCAGACCTCCATGGGTGGATAAATTTGATTTCCATTGATCATTTTTGTGTGATTTTGTTGTCAGCACATTCAACTATGTAAAGAAAAAAGTATTTAATAAGAATATTTCATTCATTCAGATCTAGGATGTGTTAGTTTAGTGTTCCCTTTATTTTTTTGAGCAGTGTATTATTGGACAAATTCAGATTAGTCCCTCTGATTCGGCATACACCCCAGAAGTGGCTGCTGGTTGGTCAGAGCTGACTTTCTGTCATGGCAACATAACTGACCATAATTTTCTGTCACAGACCATTTTGTTCTCACAAACAGCAGTATGCCCCCCGACAGACAGACTGCTCTGAATTATGGAGCAGTCTGGATAGGCCTTATGAAAAATGAATTTACAGTGTTGACCGCTGTCTAACATGAATCCCAGACACCCTGGACACACACTCACAAACACACACGTTGACCCCCTTATAACACAGATTTGAACTCCTTACCATAAAAACACTTGTCCATGACCAACTGAACCCAGACAACAAACACAATCTCAATTTCCCCACAAATGAACATAAAGCATGCACGCTCTTATGGTAGTTCTGATTAAGTACTTAAGCTTGACTTTTACAGTCTCTGTGGCATCTTCTTCACATCCACTCTTAATCTTCCCTCCTTGTATGTTAAATCAGCCTTCTGCGACTGTTCAATAAGCAGAGGGAAATGGAAAGGCAGACTTCCCCGATGCTCTCGCACACAGAGGGAGATATAGGGAGGGAGGGAGAGAACTCCTCACACACTTATCACGCGCATCGGGCTGCCGGAGAGATACAGTACCGTACAGTTGTCAGAGGGAGGATTCGGGCTTTCCCGTTACCGGAGCAGCATGACCTTAACGGCTGTTCGTGGCTCGTCAACCGGAGTGATCACGCAGAGGACAGGGGATTGACAGACAGGCGCTCAAGGTGAAGACACCACAGAAAGTTCGGGTTTGTGTGTCGGTGACCGTGTAAAAACATGAGCACATTGCTTGCGCATGCGTCCTGACTGTCGAGAGACTTCTCTTACGGGTGATTCCAAACGGTAGGCTACCTTTTGTTTGTCTACTCTAAAAACAAATAAAATATGTTTATGAATTGAGATTATGGAAATGTAGGTCAGAGTTCACGGGTGTTATGTTCCTAGATGAAACCAAGTATTCTCAGAATGTGTTTATGTTGTAGTGGCAACATCTCTCGGGCCTCAAATACAAAACATAAATCTTGGGAGATGTTTTATGAGACGTGTGTAGGCTAACTGTGCAGCGTTAACTTTTTTGACGGCGAGGGAAGTAGCCTGATGGATCCCATATACACGGGCTCGTTTGATGGGCACAGCACAAGTTCGGGTCACAACGGTTAACAACCCATCAATTCTCTCCAATAGTCTGTACTTACGTTCTGCCAAAACCTGTTGCCTAAACGAGTCTTGTCTCCTGTATTATGTTGATTGTGATGCCTGTGCCAGATACTATGTGTGGTTTGTATTCCAAGCAGAGGCTAAAGCCCAGATATTCGTGACAGAGTAAATTGTGTCAAGCGCAGCTGGAGAGATGGAGTGAATGGGGGAAATGTGGAGAGAGTGATTCCGTGCGTAAGCGACCTGTCATGTATAATTTCCCGTTTGCTAAACTGCCATCGTTATAATGCGCACCAAGCAGTTCGCCACGTGCGGTGAGCGTGCAGGAGCAAAAAGGCAAACCCACAGGCGCACTCCATGTGTCATGCAAACTCGTGCAATTTGCCTTTGGCGTTTTTCTTAAAGGCCCAATGCAGCCGTTTTTATCTCAATATCAAATAGTTTCTGAGCAACAATTGAGTACCTTAATGTGATTATTTTCAATCAAAATGGTCAACCAGAAATAAAAATAGCTTCTTAGCAAATAGCAATTTCTCAAGCAAGAATTTTGCTAGGACTGTCTGGCAGTGGTCTGAGTAAGGAGGGGAAAACAGAAAACTCGCTGTTATTGGCAGAGGTTTGTAACTCTCTTATTGGTCTATTAACTAATTTACCACCAGGTGATGTCACCAGACAGCCTGAAATTTCTGGGATGGCATTTTAGCCTGTCTTTTCAAACAGCTCTTACACTAAAATGGCATTATCATAATTTTCAGAATGTCACACTATTATTCCAACCTCATAGTGTGGAAATATATATAAAATACAGGTAAATAACTTTTGACTGCAATCGGCCTTTTTAAGGTTTTTAAATCATCACAAATTAAACGTTTCTAAAAATTCATAGGACTTGGTGTTACACAATACTTCTGGTCCAATTCATGGAAAGTAGGCTAGGCTACACATTGAAATGAATTGGATGACAATGATTGCAGGCAATTCATGAATGTCAAAGAAGGTTTTTCCTCTTAAGTGCAAAATCGTATTCATTATATAGCCTACACCCGTTTAGGTAAATTTTATTTCTTCAGGGATCATGCCTCCCTCTGAGCGATTTTTTATTTTATTTTCTCCTACGTTCCCTCTCTCTTTTCATCCTCTCCCTTGCATCTCCTTCTATATTTAGTGTATCTTCTCATCTGCGTGCCTATCCCGCACTCGCTCTCAGCGGCAGATAAATGGCGCTTCTCCGCACCCTTGCGCTTCCCAGAAGATTGCCGAGAGAGGAGCGTTGGCACAGCACAGACGGATTATCCTCGTGTGTAATCCGTGTTTGGTTGCGCTGTCATTTAAAAACACTCTGTTAGGAGAGCAGCTCTAATGAGATGCCCCCCTACCTTCGTCTCTCTATCTGTTCTTTCTCTTTCCTCATTCCTCCTTCCTTTGCTGGTCATTTAATGCTAGTTTAGTGTTTGTTTGTCTGTGTGCCTGCCTGTGTGTATGTGTGTGCGTGCACTGGTGGATTTAGTGATTTGGAGGCCCCAGGCAGAGGCAGGTACTATAAATGGTTTTATAATAAAGATGTAATTTAACTGTAAAAATACAATAGTGGCAGGTAGCCAGCAGTTACAGTAAGAACGTTGGGCCAGTAACCGAAAGGTTGCTGGTTTGAATCCCTGAGTAAGAGAGTCTGCAATATTACTAGAATGTAAAAATGTATTACCTTTTAATGTGCTATGAACACAACCATTGATGTTTTCATCTGATTGTCAAACAAATCACTTCAAAAAGTAGGTTACCTTTGCGGGTTCATCCCAAAATAAATAATTCCAGCACCCGAAACCATTTTACCGGAGAGAAAGCATCGGAGCGAGCGAAACAGCGCCCCTCTGTCTTACTATATGTAGCTCATGTATCTGATGCTGTCTGGCCAGAAAGAGTATGACATGGGCCTTGACGACAATGGCAGTAATATCAGCAGTACAGTACCTGTCTTTTTGCGAAAGAAATGCATTAATTTTGGATATTTTTTTATTTTATTTTCTCTGCTCTGAACACGCCTCATTGCTGCAGCTTAATTTCAGTGAAAGTCACGTTTTCAATCATATCAATGGGAACAAAGCACAGGAACTCTGGGTAGAGTGGAGGATGGGGGGTCCTCAAGCTGTGAAATTATATTTAAATTATATATGCCTGGCTCTTGAGGCCCCTTGATGATGTGAGGCCTGAGGCAATTGCCTCTTCTGCCTAATGGTAAGTCTGCCAGTGTGTGTGTGCTCGCTCCTTGAAATGATGACACTTCAACAAAAAGACCCCAGCACAAAAAGACCCCAGCACAGCTCCTAAAACCCCAGTCCTCTTGCAGCTCCTAAGGACTCTTTTTAGTGGTGGTTTAGATGCCTCACCCCTCAACCCTGTGATAGGAGGATGATGATGCTAAAGGGTAACTTATCTCCACAGGTAGTGCTGCGCAGTTATTAGGGACCACAGTGCATCATCATCATACAAGCCCAACTCTTCAAACCACACACAAGTAGAGCAGGAAGAACCAGGTAAAAGCTTGGACAGAACAGTAGAACCAGGTAAAAGAGTGAACAGAACAGTAGAACCAGGTAAAAGCTTGAACAGAACAGTAGAACCAGGTAAAAGCTTGGAACAGGACAGTAGAACCAGTTAAAAGCTTGGAACAGGACAGTAGAACCAGTTAAAAGCTTGGAACAGAACAGTAGAACCAGGTAAAAGCTTGGAACAGGACAGTAGAACCAGTTAAAAGCTTGGAACAGGACAGTAGAACCAGTTAAAAGCTTGGAACAGGACAGTAGAACCAGTTAAAAGCTTGAACAGGACAGTAGAACCAGTTAAAAGCTTGGAACAGGACAGTAGAACCAGTTAAAAGCTTGGAACAGGGCAGTAGAACCAGTTAAAAGCTTGGAACAGGACAGTAGAACCAGTTAAAAGCTTGGAACAGGACAGTAGAACCAGGTAAAAGCTTCAACAGTAGAACCAGTTAAAGGCCCAGTGCAGTCAAAAACATTTTATATATATTTTCACACTGAGCTTGGAATAATATTGTGAAAATTAAGATAATGTCATTTTAGTGTAAGCTGTTTGAAAAGTTCACATGAGTTTTGGCCTGCCTGGTGACATCACCATGCAGTATAATTTAATAGACCAATAACAAAGAGTTTCATACCTCTCTGTCAATAATAGCTCGTTTTTAGGTCACAGATCCCTCGCATTAGGCTCATCCAATTAGGCCCCTCACTCATCCAATTAGGCCCCTCACTCAGACCACTCCCAGACAGTCTTAGCAAAATTGTTGCTTGAGAAATTGCTCTTTGCTAAAAAGCTATTTTTTGTACAATTTTAAGTGAAAAAAATAACAACAGTAAGGTACTTAATTGTTACCCAGAAATTATTTGATATTGAGATAAAAATGACTGCACTGGGCCTTTAAAAGCTTCAACAGTAGAACCAATTAAAAGCGTGTTGTCCTCCTGCCCTATTTTAACCTTCATGTTCTCCCTGTGTGCTAGCTAGCATACAAACAGTGTGTTTACAGGCCTAGGGCACAGAGTACAGTGTGGTTGTAGTTTATCTGTGTCTTCTAATAACGGAAGCAGTCTCTTACAGGATTGGTGGAGAATGTGGTTGGACTACTTTATGGGAAAAGCATCTTCTGCTGTTAGAGCAATAGGAGATGTGAACCGAAGGGAGGGAGTGGGGAGGGAGGGAGTGGGTGAGGAAGGGAGGGAGGGAGTGGGGGAGGAATGGAGGCAGGAAGGAAGGGAATGTCTAAATTGATGAGAGAGGGATACTGTATGAAAGACACATAGACAGAGGGGAAATGAAAGGAGAGAAACATGGTAAGGAAAAGGAGTGAGGAGGGGGAATGTAGGGACGGGATGGAGGGAATAGATGGTGAATGTAGGGACGGGATGGATGGAATAGATGGTGAATGTAGGGACGGGATGGAGGGAATAGATGGTGAATGTAGGGACGGGATGGAGGGAATAGATGGTGAATGTAGCGACGGGGTGGAGGGAATAGATGGTGAATGTAGGGACGGGATGGAGGGAATAGATGGTGAATGTAGGGACGGGATGGAGGGAATAGATGGTGAATGTAGGGATGGAGGGAATAGATGGTGAATGTAGGGATGGGATGGAGGGAATAGATGGTGAATGTAGGGACGGGGTGAGGGAACAGATGTTGAATATAAGGACGGGATGGCGGGAATAGATGGTGAATGTAGGGACGGGATGGAGGGAATAGAGGGTGAAATTAGGGACGGGATGGAGGGAATAGATGGTGAATGTAGGGACGGGATGGAGGGAATAGATGGTGAATGTAGGGACGGGATGGAGGGAATAGATGGTGAATGTAGGGACGGGATGGAGGGAATAGATGGTGAATGTAGGGACAGGATGGATGGAATAGATGGTGAATGTAGGGACGGGATGGAGGGAATAGATGGTGAATGTAGGGACGGGATGAAGGGAATAGATGGTGAATGTAGGGACGGGATGGAAGGAATAGATGGTGAATGTAGGGACGGGATGGAGGGAATAGATGGTGAATGTAGGGACGGGATGGAGGGAATAGATGGTGAATGTAGGGACGGGATGGAGGGAATAGATGGTGAATGTAGGGACGGGATGGAGGGAATAGATGGTGAATGTAGGGACGGGATGGAGGGAATAGATGGTGAATGTAGGGACGGGATGGAGGGAATAGATGGTGAATGTAGGGAAAGATGGTGATTGTAGGGACGGGATGGAGGGAATAGATGGTGAATGTAGGGAGGGGATGGAGGGAATAGATGGTGAATGTAGGGACGGGATGGAGGGAATAGATGGTGAATGTAGGGAGGGGATGGAGGGAATAGATGGTAAATGTAGGGACGAGATGGAGGGAATAGATGGTGAATGTAGGGACGGGATGGTGAATGTAGGGAGGGGATGGAGGGAATAGATGGTGAATGTAGGGACGGGATGGAGGGAATAGATGGTGAATGTAGGGACGGAACGGAGGGAATAGATGGTGAATGTAGGGACAGGATGGAGGGAATAGATGGTGAATGTAGGGACGGGATGGAGGGAATAGATGGTGAATGTAGGGACGGGATGGAGGGAATAGATGGTGAATGTAGGGACGGGATGGAGGGAAAAGATGGTGAATGTAGGGACGGGATGGAGGGAATAGATGGTGAATGTAGGGACGGGATGGAGGGAATAGAGGGTGTATGTAAGGACGGGATGGAGGGAATAGATGGTGAATGTAGGGACGGGATGGAGGGAATAGATGGTGAATGTAGGGATGGAGGGAATAGATGGTGAATGTAGGGACGGGATGGAGGGAATAGATGGTGAATGTAGGGACGGGATGGAGGGAATAGATGGTGAATGTAGGGACGGGATGGAGGGAATAGATGGTGAATGTGGAGACGGGATGGAGGGAATAGATGGTGAATGTAGGGACGGGATGGAGGGAATAGATGGTGAATGTAGGGACGGGATGGAGGGAATAGATGGTGAATGTAGGGACGGGATGGAGGGAATAGATGGTGAATGTAGGGACGGGATGGAGGGAATAGATGGTGAATGTAGGGACGGGATGGAGGGAATAGATGGTGAATGTAGGGATGGAGGGAATAGATGGTGAATGTGGAGGCGGGATGGAGGGAATAGATGGTGAATGTAGGGACGGGATGGAGGGAATAGATGGTGAATGTAGGGAATAGATGGTGAATGTAGGGACGGGATGGAGGGAATAGATGGTGAATGTAGGGAGGGGATGGAGGGAATAGATGGTGAATGTAGGGACAGGATGGAGGGAATAGATGGTGAATGTAGGGACGGGATGGAGGGAATAGATGGTGAATGTAGGGACGGGATGGAGGGAATAGATGGTGAATGTGGAGACGGGATGGAGGGAATAGATGGTGAATGTAGGGACGGGATGGAGGGAATAGATGGTGAATGTAGGGACGGGATGGATGGAATAGAGGGTGAATGTAGGGAAAGATGGTGAATGTAGGGACGGGATGGAGGGAATAGAGGGTGAATGTAGGGAAAGATGGTGAATGTAGGGACGGGATGGAGGGAATAGATGGTGAATGTAGGGACGGGATGGAGGGAATAGATGGTGAATGTAAGGACGGGATGGAGGGAATAGATGGTGAATGTAGGGACGGGATGGAGGGAATAGATGGTGAATGTAGGGACGGGATGGAGGGAATAGATGGTGAATGTAGGGAGGGGATGGAGGGAATAGATGGTGAATGTAAGAGGGAGGGAGATGGAAGTGATGGAGACAGACGAGAGTCAAACGGGAGGATGGAGAGAGGTGAGCGAAGGACAGAAAGAAAGGAGGACAGGCAGGGAATGAATGACAGCCAGTGCCTGTTCTGTGAAGGAGCCAGTTCCCATGGCAATACTTTGTCTCTTGTCTCTGTGCGATGATGCTCGTCGACTGGAGAGTCTGGTGGAGGCTAGGGCTGTCTGGAGGTTTCTCTCCCCTCCTCTCACTCTCTCCCTGCTATACTCACTCTCTTGTTTTTCTCTCTCACTCTGGTGAGAGACATTGAGAGGGGGAAGATGGAGTGAGAGAGAGAAGCAAGAGTGTCTCTCACTCCATCCTCCCTCTGTCAATCCCTCTCTCTCAATCTCTCTCTCTCTCTCTCTCTCTCTCTCTCTCTCTCTCTGTGTGTGTGTGTGTGTGTGTGTGTGTGTGTGTGTGTGTGTGTGTGTGTGTGTGTGTGTGTGTGTGTGTGTGTGTGTGTGTGTGTGTGTGTGTGTGTGTGTGTGTGTGTGTGTGTGTGTGTGTGTGTGTGTGTGTGTGTGTGTGTGTGTGTGTGAGAATTTGCTCTCAAACTCATTATAGAAGATAACAGCCCGAAGATGAGTTTCCTCTTGTAGTTATTGAAAATGAAGGCATGTTCTCCATGAATTTACCTGGATGAGTAAGGAGAGAAAACAATCTTGGGGAAGATGAATTATGTTCAAATGTTGTTGATTCATATCTGTAAAGGTCCAGTGCAGTACTTCCCTCGCTGCAGATGGATATTTATTTAACCTTTATTTAACCAGGAAGTGCTGATTTGAAATCTTTTTCAAGAGCGTCCTGGCCAAGATAGGCAGCACCAAGTCATTACACAATTCCAGACAGTTAACATGAAAAACTACAGGTAATCTAGTAAAAAAAACATTTAATTCACAGGAGTACAAACAATCATAAAACAGCAAACTAAAAGCATTGAAATCCTTCATCAATGATTTAAAAACACCAATCAGTTCTTCCATTTTTAAAGTATTTTTTAAGTCGTTCTAAGCCGGTGGCGCAGAGTACATAAAAGCCCTTTTACCAAATTCAGTTCGAACAGTTAGCAAATACAGGACTCGTAGAGAAAATATATTTTTTATTCTGATTTCTACTACTTCCCATGGCTATGTGTTCATTAGAAGTTTTTAACTTTTAGGCAAGCATGTTACTCTCTGCTGCACAAACACACTTCATCACCAGCAGTGAGAGGCTATATGTTGTAAATCTGTGACTCTATGCAGTCCGTTTTGCTGTTAGTTCAGTTAATGTCTGTGTCTGAGCTGCTGTGAGCCTAAAGGGACTTGGTGTCATTATACACTCTGCTCACACACACACCCTGCCTGGCTGAGGTTGGTCCACATTCTCCTCATTCACACACACACCTTTCCGTATCGGCTCAGTGTGTCTTTAACCCCACACACACACACTGTCGTCTCCGTGTGGCTCTAACCAGCCATGTCTGGCGGGGATATTAACGTAACCGCAGAGACGGTCTGAGCGTAGCGACGCTGTCACAACGGATTAGCATGACAACGCTCCGCTCCACCCAACTGACTTCTGGAGCCTCCGTTCCTCTCTTCTTCTTCTCCTCCTCTCTTCTCTCCTGTTTTCTCGCTCATATCCCCTGTCCTCTATAAATCCTCATCTACTCCTCTCCTCTCTTCTCCTCTGTTCCTCTCCTCTCTTCTCCTCTGTTCCTCTCCTCTCTTCTCCTCTGTTCCTCTCCTCTCTTCTCCTCTGTTCCTCTCCTCTCTTCTCATCTACTCCTCTCCTCTCTTCTCCTCTGTTCCTCTCCTCTCTTCTCCTCTGTTCCTCTCCTCTCTTCTCATCTACTCCTCTCCTCTCTTCTCCTCTGTTCCTCTCCTCTCCTCTCCTCTGTTCCTCTCCTCTGTTCCTTTCTGTTCCTCTCCTCTCCTCTGTTCCTCTCCTCTCTTCCTTTCTGTTCCTCTCCTCTCTTCTGTTCCTCTCCTCTCTTCTCCTCTGTTCCTCTCCTCTCTTCTCCTCTGTTCCTCTCCTCACTTCTCCTCTGTTCCTCTCCTCTCTTCTCCTCTCTTCTCCTCTGCCTTTCGCCTTCTTTCTCTGCTTTCCTCTTTTCCTTAACTGTCACCCCTAGTTCCTTAACTGTCACCCCTAGTTCCTTAACTGTCACCCCTAGTTCCTTAACTGTCACCCCTAGTTCCTTAACTGTCACCCCTAGTTCCTTAACTGTCACCCCTAGTTCCTTAACTGTCATCCCTAGTTCCTTAACTGTTACCCCTAGCTCCTTAACTGTCACCCCTAGTTCCTTAACTGTCACCCCTAGTTCCTTAACTGTCACCCCTAGTTCCTTAACTGTCACCCCTAGTTCCTTAACTGTCATCCCTAGTTCCTTAACTGTCACCCCTAGTTCCTTAACTGTCACCCCTAGTTCCTTAACTGTCACCCCTAGTTCCTTAACTGTCATCCCTAGTTCCTTAACTGTCATCCCTAGTTCCTTAATTGTCATCCCTAGTTCCTTAAATGTCATCCCTAGTTCCTATTGGTTAGAGTGTTGGGCCAGTAACCGAAAGGTTGCTGGATTGAATCCCCGAGCTGACAAGGTAAAAATCTGTCGTTCTGCCCCTGAGCAAGGCAGTTAACCCACTGTTCCCCCGGGCGCCGAAGACGTGATGTCGGTTATGGCAGCCCCCCACACCTCTCTGATTCAGAGGGGTTGGGTTAAATGCAGAAGACACATTTCAGTTGAATGCATTCAGTTGTACAACTGAATAGGTATCCCCCTTTCCCTTAACTGTCATCCCTAGTTCCTTAACTGTCATCCCTAGTTCCTTAACTGTCATCCCTAGTTCCTTAACTGTCATCCCTAGTTCCTTAACTGTCATCCCTAGTTCCTTAACTGTCATCCCTAGTTCCTTAACTGTCATCCCTAGTTCCTTAGTTCTGTTTGCTTCTTTTCTCCTCTATGGTTCTATACTGTGCTCTACACTTTTACTTTTTATCAGTATGTCTTCTCCTTAGCTTCCCTCCTCCCCTCCTTTCCTTCTCTCGTCTCCTCCAGTCCTAATGTCGTCATGGTCAACAGGGCAAGAAATCAGTCTCTCATTTCTGCTTTAATTCATTCTGATCAAACATGTCGCTCCCAATCGCCCAGATTTGATTACCGGATGGCCGTATCCGAGGCGACCAGGCATGTAATGGTTGACACATTCATATTCCTGTATTATTGGTGTGTGTGCATGGTTGTGTGTGCGTGAGTGTGCCTGTGTGTTTGCTTTTGTGTGTGTGTGTTGTGACACATTATACCCCATGGTTGTGTCTCACGGCAGGGAGGGAGGATTTAATGCTCTGATGCAACACCTTGTCTCTGACTGTTATATATTTAGAAACAAGTTTTTCTTTATGCAAATTTTTTTCTCTCTCACTCCATCTTTGTTCTTTCTCACTCCTCTTTCTCTCCATCTCTTTCTCTCTCTCTCTCTCTCCCCTTCCATCTCTCTCGCTCCCCTTCTCTCTCTCTCTCTCTCTCTCCCCTTCCCTCTCTCTCTCTCTCTCCCCTTCCCTCTCTCTCCCTCTCTCTCCCACTCACTCCTCTCTCTCCCTCTCTCTCCTCTCTCTCCCACTCACTCCTCTCTCTCTCTCTCACTCACTCCTCTCTCCATCTCTCTCCCTCTCTCCTCTCTCTCTCTCTCTCTCTCTCTCTCACTCTCTCTCTCTTTCTCTCCATCTCTCTCCCCTTCCCTCTCTCTCACTCTCTCTCTCTCTCTCTCTCTCTCTCACTCCTCTTTCTCTCCATCTCATTCTCTCCCCTCCTCTCTCTCTTATCTCCCTGGCTTTCTCTCTTCCTTTCAATTGTCCATCTCCTCTTTCTCTGTCTCTCTCTCCCCCCAGCCCTCTCCCTGCAGGGTGATGGGCTGCAGGCTTCCTAAGCTGCGGAGGGAGGGGGAGGAGAGGAGTCCTGGGAAGATTTTTTCCACCCTCCGACGGCCACAGGTGGAGACCAAGGTGGGCGTGGCCTACACCTACCACTTCCTGGACTTCCTGCTGGGGAAAGAAGGTACGTATACGGACAGGGAAACACACACACACACACACACACACACACACACACACACACACACACACACACACACACACACACACACACACACACACACACACACACACACACACACACACACACACACACACTCTTCTAGATCCAGTAGTCAATTCCAATTTGACTCTTAGTCATCAGAACAGATTAGACAGGACTCCATCCAGATTTATATGAAATGTCTAGAAGTTTGGGCCTCCCGAGTGGCGCAGTGGTCTAAGGCATCACTACAGATCCTGGTTCGATCCCAGGCTGTGTCGCAGCCGGCCGCGACCAGGAGACCCATGAGGCGGTGCACAATTGGCCCAGCATCGTCTGGGTTAGGGGACTGTTTGGCCGGCCGGGATTTCCTTGTCCCATTGCGCTCTACGACTCGTGTGGCGGGCCGGGCGCATGCACGCTGACACGATCACCAGTTGAACGGTGTTTCCTCCAACAGTTGGCTTCCGGGTTAAGCGAGCAGTGTGTCAAGAAGAAGGGTTGTGTTTCGTAGGACGCATGGCTCTCGACCTTCGCCTCTCCCGAGTCCGTACTGGAGTTGCAGCGATGGGACAAGACTGTAACTACCAATTTGGATATCACGAAATTGTGGAGAAAATGGGGTAAAAAGTATCCTTTGGTCTTCAGGAACAGGGTTGACATTTATACTGTCATTTCAACATACTCTTGGTTTGAGGAGGCATCCCAAGATTCAGCTGTAAAGTACAGACCAATCCACGCCCTCTCCCTACCTCTGAAAACAAAAGGGAGATGAGAGAGTAGTGTAGTCTAAGTTTTGTTCTGTGTTTAGGGAATGGTGTGTGTGTGTGTGTGCCTGCAGCGTTTTGGAACTGTTTGATGAGAAGCCCCAGGAGGCTGCTGGGTTCTAAATATACTAATTCTGCTATTGTGACAGAACACAAGGGATTGTGCAGAGAGTGAAAAAAGAGAGTTGGGGAGATGTTTCTGGATTGTTAAGTCTCACCATTTGTCCATGTTAAGATTCCTTTTCTTTCACCTTGTATTTAATGGATGCAGGAAGTTGAGTCAAAGTCAGTTGTTGAATTTGCTACATATTCAGAACTTTCAGCAGCCAGCCCAGTACAGTGTTTGCATCCCAAATGGCACCCTATTCCCTTTAAAGTGCACTACTTATAAGGCTCCGGTCAAAAATAGTGCACTATAAAGGGATTAGGTTGCTATTTGGAACTCAACCACTAGCAGAGGAAGTCATGACCAACCAGACAACAGCTCTGAATTCAGCCGCCTCTGTTTCTGATAAGCTCATTATAAGATAGATGGGAGCACATGCATAGTGTACTGTCACGCTGGTATAAAGGATTTTGGAGACAGGCGCAGGAATACACAATAGGGGTTTTTAATATACCCAAAACAAACACGTATACGAAAAACACTGGGCTGTACCCAAACAAAAGAGCGAGGGTAAACCACATTGAACTACACGGGACGATACCCGTAGTACACAATATATAAAGCACGCAGCATAACAGCTGCACCAACGGTTAGGTCCTCACACTACAAACGGACATGGGAACAGTAATCAACAAAACCATAGAAACCAAAGGGCACATATATACAAATACTAATCAGTGGGAATAGAGGACAGGTGTGCGTGATGAAAGTTCCGGAGGGATCCGTGACATGTACTGTAGACGCACATGTACTCACACACACACACACACACACACACACACACACACACACACACACACACACACACACACACACACACACACACACACACACACACACACACACACACACACACATACAAAACCTCACATTAAAACACTCACAACCTCTCTTGAGTGCACACAAACATAAATAAACACACACACACACGACAGTTTTCAGGCTAGGTCGTATTGTCATCATGTCTCTAGACAGACAGGCAGGTCATTTATATGGTAAATTCATTGATGTCACCTGAGGTCCTTACGTCTGCATAGCAGTGCTCTGCTCAGGGGATCAAGGAAGATACTCTCAATGTGTGTGTGTGTGTGTGTGTGTGTGTGTGTGTGTGTCATGGAGAGAGACCAAGAGCGCGAGTGAAGGATTCCTGAAGGATTATCTGATTTTGTGGAGATTAATTTCCAGCAATGGGATTTATTTGTGTGTGTGTGTATATGTGAGAGAGACACAGTGTGTGTGTGTGCACGTCATTGCGTGCATGTGTGTCCAGTGAGGAATCGTCCTGTCTCTCAGTCTGACATTGAAGAGAACCCACGGTCAAATTCACCGTTTAATTCCATTTAGTTTCCATTAGAAATATTATTTCACCCTCTGTGACTTCATGACTCCCACACAGTAATGAGAAATAAATAACCATGTCTGTGTGCTCATATCCATTCAGACTATCTATACCTAGATACTGTGTTACATTTATTCATTCAGTCAGACACAGGATTTTATCCTCCAAGGCAGCAGAGAAACCACTTGAACCATTTTGACCATAAATCAACCACAGGATTTGTCCAAAATGGCTCCCTACTCCCTCTATAGGAGTAAACAGTGGCAGAGCAGTACAGTCAGTTGAAGGAATACAACAAAACAATCTGCTTTATTACATCATCATCGTCTCAAATAACACACTATTTCCCCTTTAGTGCCCTAATAAGTGCACTATATAGGGCGTGTCATTTGGGATGTAGCCATTGACTCAGACCAGTGTGACCAGTGAGTGGACTCTGCAGACTACCAGAGAAAAGAGAGAACTCGTTGGCAGAAGAGAGGGCTGGACAGGTTGATAAAGGAGGGAGAGAGATAGTGGGGGTGATGGAGGGAGAGAGATAGTGGGGGTGGTGGAGGGAGTGATGAAGGGAGAGAGATGGTGGGGGTGCTGAAGGGAGAGAGATGGAGGGAGAGTGATGGAGGGAGAGAGATGGTGGGAGTGATGGAGGGAGAGAGATGAGGGAGTGATGGAGGGAGAGAGATGGTGGGGGTGATAAAAAATGTGAGGTAGTCGCTCTGATGGAGGGAGGGGCCATTAAAGAAGAAAGAGTGTGAGCGAATAGGTGTGGGAAAAGGAGAGACAGGAGGAGAGTGAGGGTGGGAAAATGAGTCAGGTGTGATCACAGTGACTAAAGCTTCTCTCCTCAACTGACACATTGGGGCTCTGAAGTCAGCTGATGAGTTTTACCGCATATAGAGAAAGAAACACTCTTCTGACTGATGAACGTGAAGGCTATAAATCCCATCAATCAGAATAGCAGCTTCAATTGGTGCGTGTCTGTCTGTGTGTGTATCTGCTGTGTTCGCCCATGTGTGTGAGAGAGAGCAAGATACACTACATGACCAAAAGTATGTGGACATCTGCTCCTCGAACATGTCATTCCAAAATCATGGGCATTAATATAGAGTTTGTCCCCCCTTTGCTGCTATAACAGCATCCACTCTTCTGGGAAGGCTTTCCACCAGATGTTGGAACATTGCTGCTGGGACTTGCTTCCATTCAACCACAAGACCATTAGTGAGGTCGTGCACTGATGTTTGGCGATTGGGCCTGTCTTGCAGTCGGCGTTCCAATTCATACCAAAGGTGTTCGATGGGGTTGAGGTCAGGGCTCTGTGCAGGCTAGTCAAGTTCTTCCACACTGATCTCGACAAACCATTTCTGTATGGACCTCGCTTTGTGCACAGGGGCATTGTCATGCTGAAACAGGAAAGGGCCTTCCCCAGACTGTTGCCACAAAGTTGGAAGCACAGAATAGTCTAGAATGTCATTGTATGCTGTAGCGTTAAGATTTCTCTTCACTGGAACTAAGGCGCCTAGCCCGAACCATGAAAACAGCCCTAGACCATTATTCCTCCTCCACCAAACTTTACTGTTGGCACTATGCATTCCCAGATTTGTCTGTCAGACTGCCAGATAGTGAAGCATGCTTCATCACTCCAGAGAACGCGTTTCCACTGATCCAAAGTCCAATAGCGGCAAGCTTTACACCACTCCAACCAACGCTTGGCATTGCGCATGGTGATCTTAAGCTTGTGTGCGGCTGCTCGGCCATGGAAACCCATTTCATGAAGCTCCCGACAAACAGTTCTTGTGCTGACGTTGCTTCCAGAGGCAGTTTGGAACTCGGTAGTGAGTGTTGCAACCGAGGACAGAGGATTTTTACTCACTTCAGCACTCGTCGGTCCCGTTCTGTGAGCTTGTGTGGCCTACCACTTCGTAGCTGAGCAGTTGTTGCTCCTAGACGTTTCTACTTAATTGATAATGCACGAGAAGTGTTTGGAGGATATTTTGGCACAGATGTTTTTAGGCCCGAGACAAATACCGGCTTCTAGGGCATTATCACTTTTATACAATGGGTTACCAACATATTCAAATAAGGATTGACATAGTTTCATTAAAAACATTATTTTGACAAATTTATTCATACTATTTCATCCTTTCACAAGACATAGACCCGATACGAATCTAGGGTTGCTACCCAAGCCGGCTGGTCGTTCGTTCTATCAGTTGGGCTGCCAGAGACGGGACCCAGTCATTCAATCTTTTCTTCTGTATCTATGGACGCGACCCAGTCGTTCGTTCTAAATGTTCCATTGCCATACTGGCTGCCAACGTTCTTATCCCTTGCTTGCTAGCTAGCCAACTACGGCTAACTTACAGTCACGTCAAAGAGTGCAGCCAGAATAACAACGAAGTAGCCTATTTGCATTTGTTTAAGCCATTTTCTAGTGACATTTATTTGGATACATCCACAACAATGAGCTAATGATACGCGATTTCACCTGGCATAGAACATGTGCTCTCTCGTCAGGACACTGTTGTTCAGAGGAGCTAGTCAACAACACAGCTAACACAATCCCTTCAAACTGAAGATGGAAAGACTTCAAACTAGCTACACTTTGTTTCGTTTTACAACTGGCTGAGAAAAGCTGCCTACCTGTCTGTCTCGTCCCGACTCCCGACATGTTCATTACTATGGGACAGCTGGAGATCGAATTTGAATATTGACACAATGTTGTAAATGTCAGAGAGACAGACAGCAAGGTTTATACAAATCTCCACTGTTGAAAACTAAATGTTAGTCTAAAAGAAATTAGATAATGTCTAGATGCTTTTTATAGTGGAGATTGAGTTTATAAATTGCTTGGCTGGCCTGATGAGAGCGTGGGTTGCGCAGTCAGATGGAACAGAGTAAATAGGCATTTTAAAGTCACAGATTTAGCCGGTGGTAACTTGTGGAATAGACATCGGCTGGAATGCGGTTTTAACCAATCAGCATTCAAGATTAGACCCACCCGTTGTATAATTCACAATAACAGCACTTACAGTTACAGCTCTAGCAGGGCAGAAATTTGACAAACAGACTTATTGGAAAGGTGTCACGTTGAAAGTCACTGAGCTCTTCTGTAAGGCCATTCTACTTCCAATGTTTGTCTATGGAGATTGCATGGCTGTGTCCTTGATTTTATCCACCTGTCATATATAATCTACATAAAGCTGCTGAAGTTTGTGATGTATTCAGCTACAGTGCTGTGAAAAAGTATTTGCCCCCTTTCTAATTTTCTCTACTTTTACAGCAAAGAGATGGTGGAGGTGACCCTCTCAGTCTGAGGGGTTCTGAATGACGATGAAGAAATAGTCTTTAACTGGAGCAATCATAATCTCATTCTTCTTGGAGAGGACCCTGAGGAAGGTGAGGTCATTCTGGGGGTCAATGTCCCTAACTGTGCTAAGTGCCTTCATCACTAACTGGTGAATGAGTCCAGCATACTGCACTGTGCTGGAGTAGTCCAGGGTGATTTTGATAGGGATGCCTTCAGCATTGACCATATTACATATATTTTTGAAACTGAATGTTATCAAATCTTCAACCAAAACATAATATTAGATCAAGGGAACCTGAGGGAACAAATAACACAATTACATGCTTATTTCACAAACAAAGTTTGTTAATTTGTTGTTATTTCTTAACTCAGGTTTTCTTTATCTAAAATTAGCTTGTGGTTAAATATTGCAAAAATAGATAGAATCAGAAAAGGGGCAAATACATTTTCACGGCACTGTAAATAGAATTTATGATGAATGTAAGCTAGCAAAACATGATATATTGAGATATCAAAACACATGGTATATTGAGCTATCGAAACACATGATATAATGAGCTATCAAAACACATGGTATATTGAGCTATCAAAACACATGGTATATTGAGCTATCAAAACACATGGTATATTGAGCTGTCAAAACACATGATATATTGAGCTATCAAAACACTTGATATATTGAGCTGTCAAAACACATGTTATATTGAGCTGTCAAAACACATGATATATTGAGCTGTCAAAACACATGATATATTGAGCTGTCAAAACACATTATATATTGAGCTATCAAAACACATGATATATTGAGCTATCAAAACACATGATATATTGAGCTGTCAAAACACATTATATATTGAGCTGTCAAAACACATTATATATTGAGCTATCAAAACACATGATATATTGAGCTATCAAAACACATGATATATTGAGCTGTCAAAACACATGTTATATTGAGCTGTAAAACACATGATATATTGAGCTGTCAAAACACATGATATATTGAGCTGTCAAAACACATTATATATTGAGCTATCAAAACACATGATATATTGAGCTATCAAAACACATGATATATTGAGCTGTCAAAACACATTATATATTGAGCTGTCAAAACACATTATATATTGAGCTATCAAAACACATGATATATTGAGCTGTCAAAACACATGTTATATTGAGCTGTCAAAACACATGATATATTGAGGTGTCAAAACACATGATATATTGAGCTGTCAAAACACATGATATATTGAGCTGTCAAAACACATGATATATTGAGCTATCAGAATATAAGTGATGCCTGGGAGTGTGTGTGTTTTTGGGAATCTATCAGTGTGTGAGGTGGGAATATTCAGCTCTTTAGAGAATGCATGAAGAGGTTTACTGGTAGAATTTGAAATGCTCTCTAAACTACAGACATGTCATGGGGTGTTTTCAGGCAGTTCATCTGAACTCTGACCTGGTCAAACATTTCCTGTACTATGGATGCTCTAGAAGAACTGAGACTTTGTCTAGCTCCCAAATGGCACCCTGTTTCCAACATACAGGACATTATGGGCCCTAGTCAAATGTAGTGCACTATGTAGGGAATAGGGTGCCATTTGGGATGCAGACAGTGTGTTATGACCCTGACCAACAGCAGTCTAACCCGCAAACTCATACCTCAGCTGTGTGTGTGTGTGTGTCATACCTCGACGGTGGGAACCTCAGGGCTTTAGGACGTGTATTTTATAGTCAGTGTTTGGCACGTATATTCCTGCTCAACTCTAGTCATTCAAATATACTGAAGACATGTCAAGGAGGTATAATAAGCCCTGGGGTAGGAGTGAGTAATAATCCCCACCACCCACTTACTCTTGACGCGCACACATACACACACACACACACACATAGACCATCACCAGTCAAGATTACAAGAGCATTGGAAGCTCAAGGTTCTGATTCCAGAATTCAAAATTCCCATTCTGGAGTGTAGTGGTTCTCATGCTGATTCTCAGACAGTCTTCTCAGTCTTCTCTCAGGCCAGTGCCTGTGGGGGAAAGTGAAGTGCTGATTAACAACAGATAATTCAGTCATTCACTACTTCCTCCATCTGTCCCACTGGTCAACAACTCCAGAGTGATGAGGAGAGGCCATCTGTCCCACTGGTCAACAACTCTAGTCATGAGGAGAGGCCATCTGTCCCACTGGTCAACAACTCTAGTCATGAGGAGAGGCCATCTGTCCCACTGGTCAACAACTCTAGTCATGAGGAGAGGCCATCTGTCCCACTGGTCAACAACTCTAGTCATGAGGAGAGTCCATCTGTCCCACTGGTCAACAACTCTAGTCATGAGGAGAGGCCATCTGTCCCACTGGTCAACAACTCTAGTCATGAGGAGAGGCCATCTGTCCCACTGGTCAACAACTCTAGTCATGAGGAGAGGCCATCTGTCCCACTGGTCAACAACTCTAGTCATGAGGAGAGGCCATCTGTCCCACTGGTCAACAACTCTAGTCATGAGGAGAGGCCATCTGTCCCACTGGTCAACAACTCTAGTCATGAGGAGAGGCCATCTGTCCCACTGGTCCACAATTCTAGTCATGAGGAGAGGCCATCTGTCCCACTGGTCAACAACGCTAGTCATGAGGAGAGGCCATCTGTCCCACTGGTCAACAACTCTAGTCATGAGGAGAGGCCATCTGTCCCACTGGTCAACAACTCTAGTGATGAGGAGAGGCCATCTGTCCCACTGGTCAACAACTCTAGTCATGAGGAGAGGCCATCTGTCCCACTGGTCAACAACTCTAGTCATGAGGAGAGGCCATCTGTCCCACTGGTCCACAACTCTAGTCATGAGGAGAGGCCATCTGTCCCACTGGTCAACAACTCTAGTCATGAGGAGAGGCCATCTGTCCCACTGGTCCACAACTCTAGTCATGAGGAGAGGCCATCTGTCCCACTGGTCCACAACTCTAGTCATGAGGAGAGGCCATCTGTCCCACTGGTCAACAACTCTAGTCATGAGGAGAGGCCATCTGTCCCACTGGTCAACAACTCTAGTCATGAGGAGAGGCCATCTGTCCCACTGGTCCACAACTCTAGTCATGAGGAGAGGCCATCTGTCCCACTGGTCAACAACTCTAGTCATGAGGAGAGGCCATCTGTCCCACTGGTCAACAACTCTAGTCATGAGGAGAGGTCATCTGTCCCACTGGTCAACAACTCTAGTCATGAGGAGAGGCCATCTGTCCCACTGGTCAACAACTCTAGTCATGAGGAGAGGCCATCTGTCCCACTGGTCAACAACTCTAGTCATGAGGAGAGTCCATCTGTCCCACTGGTCAACAACTCTAGTCATGAGGAGAGGCCATCTGTCCCACTGGTCAACAACTCTAGTCATGAGGAGAGGCCATCTGTCCCACTGGTCAACAACTCTAGTGATGAGGAGAGGCCATCTGTCCCACTGGTCAACAACTCTAGTCATGAGGAGAGGCTTCTGTCCCACTGGTCAACAACTCTAGTCATGAGGAGAGGCTATCTGTCCCACTGGTCAACAACTCTAGTCATGAGGAGAGGCCATCTGTCCCACTGGTCAACAACTCTAGTCATGAGGAGAGGCCATCTGTCCCACTGGTCAACAACTCTAGTCATGAGGAGAGGCCATCTGTCCCACTGGTCAACAACTCTAGTCATGAGGAGAGGCCATCTGTCCCACTGGTCAACAACTCTAGTCATGAGGAGAGGCCATCTGTCCCACTGGTCAACAACTCTAGTCATGAGGAGAGGCCATCTGTCCCACTGGTCAACAACTCTAGTCATGAGGAGAGGCCATCTGTCCCACTGGTCAACAACTCTAGTCATGAGGAGAGGCCATCTGTCCCACTGGTCCACAACTCTAGTGATGAGGAGAGGCTATCTGTCCCACTGGTCAACAACTCTAGTCATGAGGAGAGGCCATCTGTCCCACTGGTCAACAACTCTAGTCATGAGGAGAGGACATCTGTCCCACTGGTCAACAACTCTAGTCATGAGGAGAGGACATCTGTCCCACTGGTCAACAACTCTAGTCATGAGGAGAGGCCATCTGTCCCACTGGTCAACAACTCTAGTCATGAGGAGAGGACATCTGTCCCACTGGTCAACAACTCTAGTCATGAGGAGAGGCCATCTGTCCCACTGGTCAACAACTCTAGTGATGAGGAGAGGACATCTGTCCCACTGGTCAACAACTCTAGTCATGAGGAGAGGCCATCTGTCCCACTGGTCAACAACTCTAGTCATGAGGAGAGGGTATCCAACATCCCCACTATCTGAACCTGGCATTGTAAACTTCCATAGTGTGTTGTGCCTCAAGCTGTTCCTTTGGCAGAGCGGAATGATAGCCCTCTTAAAACCACTATGGTAAACGTATAAATGAAATGACTCCTTCCTCCCCCTCCTCCCTCTCTCCCTGCAGGGGGGAATTAGACTAGTATGTTGTGGATATCTTACTGGTTATTGTAATAGGAGTGTTAAGATAATGATGCCTAAATGACTGTTTAGTGACACAATCATATTGTATTCATCTCCAGATGTTATGACAACCGGAGGGAGGGAGAGCGAGGGAGAGATGGAGGGAGGGAGTGAGGGGGGAGGGGGAGGGGTGGGTTGAATCCCTCTGTAGATTCAGGTTTTAGTATCCGAGGTATTAAGTTGTGGTTCAGAAAATAAGCTCCTCAGATTGTCTGAGTTATGTTTCTATATGATAGATGTGAATGTATGGTGAAGTATGTGGGTGCATGAGTGTGTGTGTGCATGCACGCTTGTGGATGTGTGTGTGAGTGTGTTTGTGCCTTGACACTGTGTGTGTGTGTGTGTGTGTGTGAACAGGCCAGATGATGATCTGGGGAACAGATGGAGAATGAGATGGCTAACACATCTCTGTGTGGCTCAGTTCATTTATTCAGACTATCTTCTCTCCAGGCCCATATGCAAATGAGACGGAATGAGAGAGGATGACAAGCATATAGACAGGCGACACACACACCTTATTACACATACAACTCAATTCACACATATATATAATATATACTGTGTATACACACACACGCATCTCATGGGATATTACTATTTGAAACACAAACACAGCATATTTCCCTTGGGGGTAACCATGACGATTAGAGCCTATATGATAAGCTGTCCTCTAGTCTCATTGAAGCGAATGGCTCTTCTCTCCATTGTGTTCTGTAATGGGGGAAACCATGAGCTGATCCTGCTAGCTGTAAGCGCTAATACAGCACGCTCATACAGACATCATCACAGCTAAGCCATGCTATCCCTATGCCAAAGGAGAGAAAGAGAGCTCTCACACACACACACACACACACAGGAAAACACAAGAACACACACACACACACTCTGCACTGTGGGAGAGCTATTGTACGCAGCCCCTGGAAGAGCGAAACAGATGTGGTTTACTTCTGTGCATGTGTGTTTGTGTGCACCGTGTGCGTATGTGTGTGTGTTTGTGTGCACCGTGTGTGTGTTTGTTTGTGTGTGTGTGTTTGTGTTTGTTTGTCTGCACTGTGTATGTGTGTGTGTGTTTGTCTGCACTGTGTATGTGTGTGTGTGTTTGTCTGCACTGTGTATGTGTGTGTGTGTTTGTCTGCACTGTGTATGTGTGTGTGTGTTTGTCTGCACTGTGTATGTGTGTGTGTGTTTGTCTGCACTGTGTATGTGTGTGTGTGTTTGTCTGCACTGTGTATGTGTGTGTGTGTTTGTCTGCACCGTGTATGTGTGTATGTGTGTGTGTGTGTTTGTGTGCGTGTGTGTCCTAACCAAAACCCCTAGAGTCGATTGACGCGGCCCCGTCTATTAACATAATCCAAAAATCTCCAACAAAATCAGTCTGTTTAAACTAGAAATATCTGCGTCTCAATCCACTGCATCCGCTATGTCGCCCTTCAGCATCTGTGTTGTTAAGTGGCAAATCTACCCCAGTGTTTGTCAGACCAGAAGACATCCTGAAAATCAGTCTTCTCACATAAATGTCTAGCGTCTGAAGGGTTTGGGCTACACTCTATGTAAAGATGAGACTCTCACACTTTTTAGTTGAATAAATCATTGATACCTACAAGGCTCCTAAAATTCAAAATCAAATAGAAATGATCCATGTTATGACCATGTTAAAACACGAGTTATGGTTTCATCAGCAGCAGATTTATCATGAAGATGCCATGTGTTATTATTCAATTCAAACTATAATATCTCAACAATACGCTCTCTGTCTGCCCCCCCTCTGTTCTCTCTCTCTGTCTGCCCCCCTCTGTTCTCTCTCTCTGTCTGCCCCCCTCTGTTCTCCCTCGTCTCTGTCTGCCCCCCTCTGTTCTCTCTCTCTGTCTGCCCCCCTCTGTTCTCTCTCTCTGTCTGCCCCCCTCTGTTCTCCCTCGTCTCTGTCTGCCCCCCTCTGTTCTCCCTCGTCTC
>NC_052338.1:27195439-27412939 GCF_016432855.1 Salvelinus namaycush
TCTTGGCATTATCTCAACCAGCTTCATGATGTAGTCACCTGGAATGCATTTCAATTAACAGATGTGCCTTGTTAAAAGTTAATTTGTGTAATTTCTGTCCTTAATGCGTTTGAGCCAATCAGTTGTGTCAAGGTAGGGGGGGTTGTAACGTCCTGACCAGAGTTCTTATGTGTTTTGCTTGTTTAGTGTTGGTCAGGACGTGAGCTGGGTGGGAATTCTATGTTGTGTGTCTAGTTAGTCTGTTTCTGTGTCCAGCCTAATATGGTTCTCAATCAGAGACAGCTGTCAATCGTTGTCCCTGATTGAGAATCATATATAGGTGGCTTGTTTTGTGTTGGGGATTGTGGGTGGTTGTTTCCTGTCTTTGTGTTTTGTCTGCACCAGCTAGGACTGTGACGGTTAGTTTGTTTTGTCATTTTGTATAGTGTCTTGTTTTGTGTTAATTAAATAATGGAAAATTACCACGCTGCACATTGGTCCTCAGATCCTTCTCGCCTCTCCTCGTCTGAGGAGGAGGACGACTTAGACTGCCGTTACAGAACCACCCACCAAACTCGGACCAAGCAGCGTGAGTACGGGCAGCGACAGCAGCAGCAGCGGCCAACTACACAGGACTCCTGGACATGGGAGGACATTTTGGAGGGTAAAGGACCCTGGGCTAAGGTTGGAGAGAATCGCTGCTCTCGTGAAGAGATGGAGGCAGCTAAAGCCCAGGAGCGGTGGTATGAGGAGGCAGCACGGAAGCGTGGCTGGAAGCCCGTGAAGAAACCCCAAAAATGTCTTGGGGGGGGGGGGGGGGGGGGGGGCTAAAGGGTAGTGTGGCGAAGGCAGGTAGGAGACCTGCGCCCACTTCCCATGCTTACCGTGGAGAGCGGGAGTACGGGCAGACACCGTGTTATGCGGAAGAGCGCACGGTGTCTCCTGTACGTGTGCATAGCCCGGTGCGGGTTATTCCACCTCCCCGCACTGGCCGGGCTAGATTGAGCATTGAGCCAAGTGCCATGAAGCCGGCTCTACATATCTGGCCTCCAGTACGTCTCCTCGGGCCGGTGTACATGGCACCAAACTTACGCATGGTGTCCCCGGTTCGCCAACACAGCCCAGTGCGGGTTATTCCACCTCCCCGCACTGGACGGGCTACGGGGAGCATTCAACCAGGTAAGGTTGGGCAGGCTCGGTGCTCAAGGGAGCCAGTACGCCTGCACGGTCCGGTATATCCGGCGCCACCTTCCCGCCCCAGCCCAGTACCACCAGTGCCTACACCACGCACCAGGCTTCCAGTGCGTCTCCAGAGCCCTGTTCCTCCTCCACGCACTCTCCCTGTGGTGCGTGTCTCCAGCCCAGTGCCTCCAGTTCCGGCACCACGCACCAAGCCTCCTGTGCGTCTCCAGAGCCCTGTACGCACTGTTCCTTCTCCCCGCACTCGCCCTGAGGTGCGTGCCCTCAGCCCGGTACCACCAGTGCCGGTACCACGCACCAGGCCTATAGTGCGCTTTGAGAATTCAGTGTGCCCTGTTCCTGCTCCCCGCACTAGCCTTAAGGTGCGTGTCTCCAGTCCGGTACCACCAGTTCCGGCACCACGCACCAGGCCTACTGTGCGCCTCAGCAGGTCAGAGTCGGCCGTCTGCCCAACGCCGCCTGCACTGCTCGTCTGCCCAGCGCCGTCTGAGCTGCCTGCACTGCTCGTCTGCCCAGCGCCGTCTGAGCTGCCTACCTGCCCAGCACCATCTGAGCCATCCGTCTGCCCAGCGCCGTCTGAGCCATCTGTCTGCCCAGCTCCATCTGAGCCATCTGTCTGCCCAGCTCCATCTGAGCCATCTGTCTGCCCAGCTCCATCTGAGCCATCTGTCTGCCCAGCTCCATCTGAGCCATCTGTCTGCCCAGCTCCATCTGAGCCATCCGTCTGCCCAGCGCCATCTGAGCCATCCGTCTGCCCAGCGCCATCTGAGCCATCCGTCTGCCCAGCGCCATCTGAGCCATCCGTCTGCCCAGCGCCAGCTGAGCCATCCGTCTGCCCAGCGCCATCTGAGCCATCCGTCTGCCACGAGCCTTCAGAGCCGCCCGTCTGTCCCGAGCCATTAGAGCCGCCAGCCAGTCAGGAGCTGCCAGAGCCGCCAGCCAGTCAGGAGCTGCCAGAGCCGCCAGCCAGTCAGGAGCTGCTAGAGCCGCCAGCCAGTCAGGAGCTGCCAGAGCCGCCAGCCAGTCAGGAGCTGCCAGAGCCGCCAGCCAGTCAGGAGCTGCCAGAGCCACCAGCCAGTCAGGAGCTGCCAGAGCCGCCAGCCAGTCAGGAGCTGCCCGCCAGTCATGAGCTGCCCGCCAGTCATGAGCTGCCCGCCAGTCATGAGCTGCCCTCCAGTCATGTGCTGCCCTCCAGTCATGAGCTGCCCTCCAGTCATGAGCTGCCTTCCAGTCATGAGCTGCCTTCCAGTCATGAGCTGCCTTCCAGTCATGAGCTGCCCTACAGTCATGAGCTGCCCTACAGTCATGAGCTGCCCTACAGTCATGAGCTGCCCTACAGTCATGAGCTGCCACTCAGTCCGGAGCTGCCACCCAGTCCGGAGCTGCCACCCAGTCCGGAGCTGCCACCCAGTCCGGAGCTGCCACCCAGTCCGGAGTTGCCTCTCTGTCCGGAGTTGCCTCTCTGTCCGGAGTTGCCTCTCTGTCCGGAGTTGCCCCTCTGTCCTGAGCTACCTCTCTGTCCTGAGCTACCTCTCTGTCCTGAGCTACCTCTCTGTCCTGAGCTACCTCTCTGTCCTGAGCTACCTCTCTGTCCTGAGCTACCTCTCTTTCCTGAGCTACCTCTCTGTCCTGAGCTACCTCCTAAATCATGTGGGGGCCTTGGGGAGGATTCTTAGGCCAAGGTCGTGGGCGAGGGTCGCCACTCAAAGGACGCTAAGGAGGGGGACAAAGACAGTGGTGGAGTGGTGTCCTCGTCCTGCGCCGGAGCCGCCACCGCGGACAGATGCCCACCCAGACCCTCCTCTTGAGTTTTAGGGGTGCGTTCGGAGTCCGCACCTCAGGAGGGGGGTACTGTAACGTCCTGACCAGAGTTCTTATGTGTTTTGCTTGTTTAGTGTTGGTCAGGACGTGAGCTGGGTGGGAATTCTATGTTGTGTGTCTAGTTAGTCTGTTTCTGTGTCCAGCCTAATATGGTTCTCAATCAGAGACAGCTGTCAATCGTTGTCCCTGATTGAGAATCATATATAGGTGGCTTGTTTTGTGTTGGGGATTGTGGGTGGTTGTTTCCTGTCTTTGTGTTTTGTCTGCACCAGCTAGGACTGTGACGGTTAGTTTGTTTTGTCATTTTGTATAGTGTCTTGTTTTGTGTTAATTAAATAATGGAAAATTACCACGCTGCACATTGGTCCTCAGATCCTTCTCGCCTCTCCTCGTCTGAGGAGGAGGACGACTTAGACTGCCGTTACAGGGGTATACAGAAAATAGCCCTATTTGGTAACAGACCAAGTCCATATTATGGCAAGAACAGCTCAAATAAGCAAAGAGAAACGACAGTCCATCATTACTTTAAGACATGAAGGTCAGTCAATCTGGAACATGTCAAGAACTTTGAAAGTTTCCTAAAGTGCAGTCGCAAAAACCATCAAGCACTATGATGAAACTGGATCTCATGAGGACCACCACAGGAAAGGAAGACCCAGAGTTACCTTTGCAGCAGAGGATAAGTTCATTAGAATTACCAGCCTCAGAAATTGCAGCCCAAATAAATGCTTCACAGAGTTCAAGTAACAGACACATCTCAACATCAACTGTTCAGAGGAGACTGTGTGAATCAGGCCTTCGTGGTCGAATTGCTGCAAAGAAACCTCTACTAAAGGACACAAATAGTAAGAAGAGCTTGTGCAAGCTTGTGCCAATAAACATGAGCAATGGACATTAGACCGGTGGAAATTTGTCATTTGGTCTGATGAGTCCAAAAACACACCTCCAGGCTGTGTAAGGGCTATTTGACAAAGAAGGAGAGTGATGGAGTGCTGCATCAGATGACCTGACCTCCACAATCACCTGACCTCAACCCAATTAAGGTGGTTTGGGATGAGTTGGACCGCAGAGTGAAGGAAAAGCAGCATATGTGGGAACTCCTTCAAGACTGTTGGAAAAGCATTCCAGGTGAAGCTGGTTGAGAGAATGTAAAGCTGTCATCAAGGCAAAGGGTGGCTTATATAAAATGTATTTTGATTTGTTTAACACTCTTGTTACTACATGATTCCATATGTGTTATTTCATAGTTTTGATGTCTTCACTATTATTCTACAATGTAGAAAATAAGTAAAAATAAAGAAAAACCCTTAAATGAGAAGGTGTGTCCAAACTTTTGACTGGTACTGTACATACATACATACATACATACATACATACATACATACATACATACATACATACATACATACATACATACATACATACATACATACATTCTCATTTCCTTCATTCAATAACTGCTACACAGAACATAGAGACACATAGTTAGCTAAGACCTTTCTCACCAGCAGGAGCCTCATCGGAATACTTTTCTCACCCACAGAATCTGTGAAATGGAAGCAGAATCCTATTCTCTTCCTGGGATTTTCGGGAGAGATCTATTCTCAACCGTGGAATTCTTGAAGCGTATGTGTAGAATGGGAAATGTATAAAGCATATTTTTCTTTCATACTCCCACACACATATGCTTACACATACAAACATACCCCCCCCATTTTTCTTGCGCGCACACACACACACACACACACACACACACAGAGTTGGGTGCTTGGCTGCTCCTTTGATGCCCCTCCTGCCAAGTGGCACCTGTCACCGTGGAGACGGCTGATTGCATCATCAGCACCCGCCGGAGGGGAACAATGTGCAAAGAGAGGGGAACCATGAGGCCTCCCCTCCTCTCCATCTCTCTCTCCTCTCCATCTCTCCTCTCCATCTCTCTCTCCTCTCTACCTCTCCTCTCTACCTCTCCTCTCCATCTCTCTCCTCTCCATCTCTCCTCTCCATCTCTCTTTTCTCCATCTCTCTCCTCTCCATCTCTCCTCTCCATCTCTCTCTCTCCATCTCTCTCTCCTCTCCATCTCTCTCCTCTCCATCTCTCCTCTCCATCTCTCCTCTCCATCTCTCCTCTCCATCTCTCTCCTCTCCTTTCTCTCCTCTCCATCTCTCTCCTCTCCATCTCTCTCTCCTCTCCATCTCTCTCTCCTCTCCATCTCTCTCCTCTCCATCTCTCTCCTCTCCATTTCTCTCCTCTCCATCTGTCCTCTCCATCTCTCTCTTCTCCATCTCTCCTCTCCATCTCTCCTCTCCATCTCTCTCCTCTCCATCTCTCTCTCCTCTCCATCTCCCTCTCCTCTACATCTCTCTCTCCTCTCCATCTCTCTCCTCTCCATCTCTCCTCTCCTCTCCATCTCTCCTCTCCTCTCCATCTCTCTCTCCTCTCCATCTCCCTCTCCTCTACATCTCTCTCTCCTCTCCATCTCTCTCCTCTCCATCTCTCCTCTCCTCTCCATCTCTCTCTCCTCTCCATCTGTCTCCTCTCCATATATCCTCTTATCGCTCCTCGTCTAGTCCCTCCGTTAACATCATTCCCCTTTCGTTCTCGCTCCTCCTCTTCCATCCCTCTCTCCTCCTATTCCATCCCTCTCTCCTCCTCTCCTTTCCTCCTTTTCTCCTATCACCCAGGAGGCTGTCAACAGAAACCTTAGAAACCAGAGTGACTGTTTTAAAACTGTCTAAACATGTTATAGATGCTGTCTGAACATGTTATAGACGCTGTCTGAAGATGCTATAGATGTGTTATAGATGCTGTCTGAACATGTTATAGATGCTGTCTGAACATGTTATAGATGCTGTCTGAACATGTTATAGACGCTGTCTGAAGATGCTATAGATGTGTTATAGATGCTGTCTGAACATGCTATAGACGCTGTCTGAAGATGCTATAGATGTGTTATAGATGCTGTCTGAACATGTTATAGACGCTGTCTGAAGATGCTATAGATGTGTTATAGACGCTGTCTGAACATGTTATAGACGCTGTCTGAAGATGCTATAGATGTGTTATAGATGCTGTCTGAACATGCTATAGATGCTGTCTGAAGATGCTATAGATGTGTTATAGATGCTGTCTGAACATGCTATAGATGCTGTCTGAAGATGCTATAGATGTGTTATAGATGCTGTCTGAACATGCTATAGATGCTGTCTGAAGATGCTATAGATGTGTTATAGACGCTGTCTGAAGATGCTATAGATGTGTTATAGATGCTGTCTGAAGATGTTATAGATGTGTTATAGATGCTGTCTGAATATGTTATAGATGTGTTATAGATGCTGTCTGAAGATGCTATAGATGTGTTCTATAGCATGTTATAGACGCTGTCTGAACATGTTATAGACGCTGTCTGAAGATGCTATAGATGTGTTATAGACGCTGTCTGAACATGTTATAGACGCTGTCTGAAGATGCTATAGATGTGTTATAGATGCTGTCTGAACATGCTATAGACGCTGTCTGAAGATGCTATAGATGTGTTATAGACGCTGTCTGAATATGTTATAGACGCTGTCTGAAGATGCTATAGATGTGTTATAGACGCTGTCTGAAGATGCTATAGATGTGTTATAGATGCTGTCTGAACATGCTATAGACGCTGTCTGAAGATGCTATAGATGTGTTATAGACGCTGTCTGAACATGTTATAGACGCTGTCTGAAGATGCTATAGATGTGTTATAGATGCTGTCTGAATATGTTATAGATGTGTTATAGATGCTGTCTGAAGATGCTATAGATGTGTTATAGACGCTGTCTGAACATGTTATAGACGCTGTCTGAACATGTTATAGATGCTGTCTGAAGATGCTATAGATGTGTTATAGACGCTGTCTGAAGATGCTATAGATGTGTTATAGACGCTGTCTGAAGATGCTATAGATGTGTTATAGACGCTGTCTGAACATGTTATAGACGCTGTCTGAAGATGCTATAGATGTGTTATAGACGCTGTCTGAACATGCTATAGATGTGTTATAGATGCTGTCTGAACATGTTATAGACGCTGTCTGAAGATGTTATAGATGTGTTATAGATGCTGTCTGAAGATGCTATAGATGTGTTATAGACGCTGTCTGAACATGCTATAGATGCTGTCTGAAGATGCTATAGATGTGTTATAGACGCTGTCTGAACATGCTATAGACGCTGTCTGAAGATGCTATAGATGTGTTATAGATGCTGTCTGAAGATGCTATAGATGTGTTATAGATGCTATAGATGTGTTATAGACGCTGTCTGAACATGTTATAGACGCTGTCTGAAGATGTTATAGATGTGTTATAGACGCTGTCTGAACATGTTATAGACGCTGTCTGAAGATGCTATAGATGTGTTATAGATGCTGTCTGAAGATGCTATAGATGTGTTATAGACGCTGTCTGAACATGCTATAGATGCTGTCTGAAGATGCTATAGATGTGTTATAGACGCTGTCTGAACATGTTATAGACGCTGTCTGAAGATGCTATAGATGTGTTATAGATGCTGTCTGAAGATGCTATAGATGTGTTATAGACGCTGTCTGAACATGTTATAGACGCTGTCTGAAGATGCTATAGATGTGTTATAGACGCTGTCTGAACATGCTATAGATGCTGTCTGAAGATGCTATAGATGTGTTATAGACGCTGTCTGAACATGCTATAGACGCTATCTGAAGATGCTATAGATGTGTTATAGACGCTGTCTGAACATGTTATAGACGCTGTCTGAAGATGCTATAGATGTGTTATAGACGCTGTCTGAACATGCTATAGACGCTGTCTGAAGATGCTATAGATGTGTTAGATGCTGTCTGAACATGTTATAATTTCCCTGAAGCAGAAGAGATGACTAGGCTCCAGCATACACGCATGATGATCCATAGTTTTGTTCACTCGTTCGTCAGTCCTTTCTGCACGTTCGTCAGTCCTTTCTGCGCGTTCGTCAGTCCTTTCTGCGCGTTCGTCAGTCCTTTCTGCACGTTCGTCAGTCCTTTCTGCACGTTTGTCAGTCCTTTCTGCACGTCCGTCAGTCCTTTCTGCCGTTCGTCAGTCCTTTCTGCACGTTCGTCAGTCCTTTCTGCGCGTTCGTCAGTCCTTTCTGACGTTCGTCAGTCCTTTCTGCACGTCCGTCAGTCCTTTCTGCACGTCCGTCAGTCCTTTCTGCACGTCCGTCAGTCCTTTCTGCACGTCCGTCAGTCCTTTCTGCACGTTCGTCAGTCCTTTCTGCACGTTCGTCAGTCCTTTCTACACGTCCGTCAGTCCTTTCTGCACGTCCGTCAGTCCTTTCTGCACGTCCGTCAGTCCTTTCTGCACGTTCGTCAGTCCTTTCTACACGTCCGTCAGTCCTTTCTGCACGTTCGTCAGTCCTTTCTGCACGTCCGTCAGTCCTTTCTGCACGTCCGTCAGTCCTTTCTGCACGTTCGTCAGTCCTTTCTGCACGTTCGTCAGTCCTTTCTACACGTCCGTCAGTCCTTTCTGCACGTTCGTCAGTCCTTTCTGCACGTTCGTCAGTCCTTTCTACACGTCCGTCAGTCCTTTCTGCACGTTCGTCAGTCCTTTCTGCACGTTCGTCAGTCCTTTCTGCACATTTGTCAGTCCTTTCTACACGTCCGTCAGTCCTTTCTGCACGTTCGTCAGTCCTTTCTACACGTCCGTCAGTCCTTTCTGCACGTTCGTCAGTCCTTTCTGCACGTTCATGTGTTTCTTTGAGAAGAAAGTAAGTATGCATCCTAAATGGCTATTCCCTACATAGTGCACTACTTTTGACCATAGCCCTATGGACCACTATGAGCCCTGGCCAAAAATAGTGCACTATATAGGGAATAGGATGCCATTTGGTACGCATCTAAAAAAGGCTGATGTCTTCCTTAATCCCTGTTTCATTTCTCTCCAGTTCAGAGACCCAGCTGAAGTGGGCGGGCCGTCGCTTGGAGACAGACGTGTGTGTGGCGGGTCAACAGGCCCCCGACCCGGATGTCATCCAGAACTACGTGAAGAAGGTCACCATTAGTCCTAAAGCACAGATCTAGGATCAGCTTACTACTCCCAATCAGCTCCACTCTGGGAGGAGTTGCCCATAGGCACAGATCTAGGATCAACAAATTCCTCCCAAATTTGAGCTTAAAGGGACATTACACTCCGGAATTCCTCCCCAAAATGTAACTTAAATATTTGACAGAGAAGAGACTAGGGGAAAGCTCATCCTACTTCCCTTGGATGGCGCTTACCTTTCTCAGCTACTTCCCCTACTGGTTCTGTACACCTGTATCCTTCTTTAGGTCCATGTAGATGGAGTGGAGGAAAGAAAAGGAGAAGTTATGAGAGGAAGCCACTTTAGACTATTGAGATGCCCCCCTAATGTCACTATCAGCTGTGACATCATAATTTAACAACCACAAAAGCCCTCTTAGTATAACAATATAGTAGTGAATTTATCTCATTCTACAGCGACCATGAGAAGTGAACAGGCGGAGCACAAAGGGGAGCGGTGATTGGATTGAAATGCACAGGGCTCAGTATAATGTGATATGGTTAGGCAGCATGACATGAATAGGCAATCAGATAGGAGCCTGGCTGCCAGGAAATAGCTGAAAAGAACCACAGACAGGAGCCAATAGGAGAGTGAGGGACAGAGAGACCGGTCTTATCACACTGCAGAGGTGGGCACTGCTTCCCTATGATACACATACATGCACACACTAAATATGAATAAGTAAATGTCAAGGAGGTATAATGAACCTTTGGGTGGGAGTGTGTGACACACGCACGCATATATTTAGTATTTTCAACCCAATCTTGACAGACTCAAGTGGTGGGCAGTGTCTGTTCAGTGTCTCCCTTATTCATCTGTCTCGCCCCACAAAATGTGTGTATGTTGATTGCCATTGTGTTGATTGTGATTGGTGGAGGGATGATAATGGGGAAAGAGGTCTCATTATTTTGTGTGGTAGTTAGCATTCTGTGTTCTCTCTGACGAGCCCCTCTCAAACTGTCAGCGTTAATAGCAACTGACAATTAACCAGAGGAGCTCCGTGTGAGGGAGAAGGTGAATGACAGACACACACACAATAATGACAGACACATACACACACACACGATAATGACACACACACACACACAGTGGATAATTAGGTTCCTTTGTCATTAGAATATTTGATCTTTAGGGATGATTAGGTTGGCTGTTATTTTGCATAATGTTTTGCAGAATGTCTAGTGTGTAAATGAGCCTCTGTGTTGGTGAGTGTGTAAATGAGCCTCTGTGTTGGTGAGTGTGTAAATGAGCCTCTGTGTTGGTGAGTGTGTAAATGAGCCTCTGTGTTGGTGAGTGTGTAAATGAGCCTCTGTGTTGGTGAGTGTGTAAATGAGCCTCTGTGTTGGTGAGTGTGTAAATGAGCCTCTGTGTTGGTGAGTGTGTAAATGAGCCTCTGTGTTGGTGAGTGTGTCAATGACGTATGTGAATCAATATACCAAGCATGTCATTCACAGAACAGTACACCAGAGCTAACTGACAATGGCAGCCAAAGGCCCCACTGACCAGAGGCCACTGGCCAGATATTAGAATACAGAATGAATCAATAAGGCCCGAGGAGATTTGGTATATGACCAATATACCACGGTTAAGGGCTGTTCTTTCACAACGCAACGCAGAGTGCCTGGACACATCCCTTAGCCATGTTATACTGGCCATATACTACAAGCCTCCAAGGTGCCTTATTGCTATTATAAACTGGTTACCAATGTAATTAGAACAGTAAAAAGTATATTTTTGTCATATCCATGGTATATGGTCTAATATATCACGGCTTTCAGCCAATCAGTATTCAGGGCTAAAACCACCCAGTTTATAATTATAAATATAGCCCGGGCCGTTTCTACTTCTGTAGCCACCCATCAATCCTGTGTGTTGACGTGCCTAACGACAGATCGCTGCATGAAGCTGAATGGCTCAATCACATTAGTCGCCTACAGCTCCTGGTCTGTCATGTCACTGTGTGGGGTATTACAGCTCCTGGTCTGTCATGTCACTGTGTGGGGTATTACAGCTCCTGGTCTGTCATGTCACTGTGTGGGGTATTACAGCTCCTGGTCTGTCATGTCACTGTGTGGGGTATTACAGCTCCTGGTCTGTCATGTCACTGTGTGGGGTATTACAGCTCCTGGTCTGTCATGTCACTGTGTGGGGTATTACAGCTCCTGGTCCGTCATGTCACTGTGTGGGGTATTACAGCTCCTGGTCTGTCATGTCACTGTGTGGGGTATTATAGCTCCTGGTCTGTCATGTCACTGTGTGGGGTATTACAGCTCCTGGTCTGTCATGTCACTGTGTGGGGTATTACAGCTCCTGGTCCGTCATGTCACTGTGTGGGGTATTACAGCTCCTGGTCTGTCATGTCACTGTGTGGGGTATTACAGCTCCTGGTCTGTCATGTCACTGTGTGGGGTATTACAGCTCCTGGTCTGTCATGTCACTGTGTGGGGTATTACAGCTCCTGGTCCGTCATGTCACTGTGTGGGGTATTACAGCTCCTGGTCCGTCATGTCACTGTGTGGGGTATTACAGCTCCTGGTCCGTCATGTCACTGTGTGGGGTATTACAGCTCCTGGTCCGTCATGTCACTGTGTGGGGTATTACAGCTCCTGGTCCGTCATGTCACTGTGTGGGGTATTACAGCTCCTGGTCCGTCATGTCACTGTGTGGGGTATTACAGCTCCTGGTCCGTCATGTCACTGTGTGGGGTATTACAGCTCCTGGTCCGTCATGTCACTGTGTGGGGTATTACAGCTCCTGGTCTGTCATGTCACTGTGTGGGGTATTACAGCTCCTGGTCCGTCATGTCACTGAGTGGGGTATTACAGCTCCTGGTCCGTCATGTCACTGTGTGGGGTATTACAACTCCTGGTCTGTCATGTCACTGTGTGGGGTATTACAGCTCCTGGTCTGTCATGTCACTGTGTGGGGTATTACAGCTCCTGGTCTGTCATGTCACTGTGTGGGGTATTATAGCTCCTAGTCTGTCATGTCACTGTGTGGGGTATTATAGCTCCTAGTCTGTCATGTCACTGTGTGGGGTATTATAGCTCCTAGTCTGTCATGTCACTGTGTGGGGTATTATAGCTCCTAGTCTGTCATGTCACTGTGTGGGGTATTATAGCTCCTAGTCTGTCATGTCACTGTGTGGGGTATTACAGCTCCTAGTCTGTCATGTCACTGTGTGGGGTATTATAGCTCCTGGTCTGTCATGTCACTGTGTGGGGTATTATAGCTCCTAGTCTGTCATGTCACTGTGTGGGGTATTATAGCTCCTAGTCTGTCATGTCACTGTGTGGGGTATTACAGCTCCTAGTCTGTCATGTCACTGTGTGGGGTATTATAGCTCCTGGTCTGTCATGTCACTGTGTGGGGTATTACAGCTCCTGTTCTGTCATGTCACTGTGTGGGGTATTACAGCTCCTGGTCTGTCATGTCACTGTGTGGGGTATTACAGCTCCTGGTCTGTCATGTCACTGTGTGGGGTATTATAGCGGACTAAACTCCACTCTATGGTCATGGAAGTTTACACCAATGGAGTGGAGCGGAGACCAGGCTTTGTGTAATTTAGCTCTGACTAAATCATTCTCCCAAGTTCAATACTTCAGAAAATATGAATTACGAAACATCGACCGTATACCTGTTTGTCCTCTGTAGTAGCGTGCCTTTCTTTGTTTGCTGAAATCCACTTTTTCAAATAATGTTAATCAAATAAAACCATCGACTGGTTCCTTTGTTGAGATTCAGTTGGCACATGTGCATTTGTGCTGATTTGCCTCTTAGAGCAACAGCAATGAGCCGTCGGTGGTTGTATTTGGTTAACGTTTTTTGAAAAAGTGTGGATCATTATTTGTCGCAGTAAAGGAAGTTAGACAAAATTAAAAATCCGCCCCTGTCGAACAGATAAAATTGATCTTTCGGAAATGTCTCCTATATCTTCCGTTTTCATTACACATGTCGCAATTATTTTTTTTGCAACATTGCTTTTGTCTAATAAACCTGGGTCAATGGAAACGTTCCTAGTGTGTGTGTGTGTGTGTGTGTGTGTGTGTGTGTGTGTGTGTGTGTGTGTGTGTGTGTGTGTGTGTGTGTGTGTGTGTGTGTGTGTGTGTGTGTGTCCAGATCCAGGATGCGGCAGAGCAGGGTGTTCTGTTTGTGGGCTTCCTGCAGCAGCCTGGTGGGGGACCTTGTTTCCTGGGGCACATGGACCCTGAAGACCTGTCCTCCTTGCACTCCAGCCCCTCCCCCATACGCAGACACCCCACCAGTACCACTGTCAGCACCACGGCCAGCCCCTCAGAACCCACTATACCAGACCTCATCCCTACAGAGTCTACGGAACCCCACCAGAACCTCTTAGAACCAGAACACGACCGGAACACAGAACTGAAAACACCAGAATACAAGTCGGTAGAACTCAGAACAATTGAACAGATTCCTACAGATACCAGTCAGGTGGAGCTGGACTTGAGCCCAACAGAACTGGTAGAGAACACGCAGGACTCTACTGAAGTAGAATCAACAGACAGGGAACACAATCACAGTCCAGTCAGAATACCCTCAATAGAGGATCAACCAAACCATAGTCCAGATGAAGCAGCAAACCCACCAGAGAGACTGCAGAGTCCCAACCCAATCGATCCAGCCTGTGACCACCACAACCATGTCCCAACTGAACTCAGTAGCGACCAGGATCAACTACAGTCCTGCAACCCAATAGAGACCACATGTATAAAGAGACATCAGAATGAAAGCCAAGTAGACTTCATCAGGACTCTACTACCAAACTTCAGCCCAGCAGAGTTAACACATGGACTTGGTGGTCCAGACGCAGACAGACGGCGCCAGGGAGACAGACAGAGTCCAAGCCCTCAGACACAGAACCAGAGACTGATACCAAAACAGGACCATGGCACAGACAACCTGGTCCAGTCACCAGAACTAGACAACGGCGACCGCGGGTCGGAATCCTGGACTGAGAGGGGGTGCAACCATGGAAACAGGGGTACGGGGGGTGACCTGGATAAGTATCAGAGAAGCTGCAGAGTCCCGCCCCACAACAACAACAATCACATTCGGGTCAAGAGTCCAGACAGAGATAAGAGGGCTGTGGGGTCTCCACCAGCACAGAGCAGTGAGTGTGGGATCTACTACTGTTACGACTGCATTACTGACAGGCTGCTGGTGTGAGATGATGCTGACAGATAGGGCAGCTCTGCTTCTGGCTCCTCAGCAACTTTCATGTGGCATTTCCATGAGTTGGAGTTTATACTGAATATTGCAATGTTGATTAATTTCAGTCGTGTACTTCCTGGCAAAAAAATATAAACAAATGATATGTGCCTCTCTTTCTCTGTGTGTGTGTAGGAGGGCAGCTGTTTGCCCTGTACAACCACACAGGGGAGCCTTCCAGCTCTCTGAGGTTCTACTCCTTCAGGGTTCCACTGGGGATGCAGAGAGAGGCGGGGCTAGTGACAGAGGTTGATGCCCACTGGCTAGATCACATGACCCAGCATTTCATCAGTGGAGCTCGCCTCATCGACGGTTTCTTTCACCTTGGAGACGACAATGGTATGTTTGGCACAATGGTGACGTGTTATAGTAGCCTGAGTGTCAGTCTGTTTGTGCTGTCATGGCAACTCATTGTCACTCGTTGGCATGCCAAACACTGTTCTCCTCAAGCTCATTAATGGTAGCATGTTCATATTTGAAGATTGCTAAGAGACCAGACTGTTTGACTTGGCAAGAGCACAAAGAGATCTGGGACAAGGCCAGTGTTGTAGTGTTTAAAGAAATGGAGCCTGCACACTCATAAGCTTCACCATGTACCTTTATTCACAAACAAACGTTTCCATCCTGCAAGGATCTTCATCACGTCATCAGGTTATAGTGTTTACCATGTCAATATACTGAAAACTTTTTGAATTTAGGGGAAAATGTTGAAGGCCTACTTGGAAAGTGTGTAGGCTCAGCCTTATCCATGTTCCTTCACCCATGATGCATGGAGCTACATGCAAAGCCAAGATCCCATCAACTCTATCTCTTCCAAATCTGTGGAAGAGCTTCAACTGTAACAGAATAAGTTGGGCTTCCCTCTCTCAATTCAATTCCATTTAAGGGCTTTATTGGCATGGGAAACATATGTTAACATTGCCAAAGCAAGTGTCTCTGTCTCACTCTCTCTCTCTCTGTCTTTCAGACAGCGGGGTCTCCTCTGTGGACATTGTGTTCATCTTTCAGAGCTCCTCAGAAGAAACCCCACCCACTTCATACGACGCCATCGTGGTGGAGCAGTGGACCATTGTCAATGTTAGTGTATGTGTGTGTGTGTGTTTCCGTCCATTGTCGACGTGTGTGTAACACTCTTTTTGTCCTCTCCAGGGTGTAGTGGTAAGGACTGACTACATTCCCTTGCTCCAGTCTCTGGCTCCCTATGGCTGGAGACTGATGTGTGTTCTGCCTACTCCCATCGTTAAGACCAACAGGTACGGTCCCAACCCACCAGTCAGGAACACTAGGCAGTATACACTATACCAGCCTTGTACGGACTAATACTTACAGTATTTCTCTAAACCAGAGATGGGCAACTTTTTGAAAGGCCCTTGGATCAATTTCCAACCCCCCCAAAATATTTTTTTTTAATTTTAGGAACTCAGTCGGGGTCTCAACTTAGTTTTGCTAGTTAGAATAGTAGAAAACAAGGTGCAAGTTAGAAATGTGTTTGTGCATCAGCAGTTTTTCTCTTGTTATGTCCGTCACTGATAGTAAGTCAATTAGCCCATGTCAGCAATTATTTTTTTAGATTGTTAAGTTAGTTTAGTGGCCATCTATCTAATCTTGTTATCCTGGTTGAATTACTGTCCGGGGGGCCTCCATTGACTTTGTCAGTCAGTCTCACTCAGATATCATATTAAAAACTGCAAACATTTGCCTCCACCCTATGGGAAAATGTGTAGAATTGTAAAACAGCTCATTTCCCTTCCCGCCACATGGCAAAATGTGTAGAATTGTAAAACAGCTAATTTCCCTTCCCGTCACATGGCAAAATGTGTAGAATTGTAAAACAGCTAATTTCCCTTCCCGCCACATGGGAAAATGTGTAGAATTGTAAAACAGCTAATTTCCCTTCCCATGGCAAAATGTGTAGAATTGTAAAACAGCTAATTTCCCTTCCCGCCACATGGCAAAATGTGTAGAATTGTAAAACAGCAAATTTCCCTTCCCGCCACATGGCAAAATGTGTAGAATTGCACGAAAGTATCTACCTTTCTCTCTTCTGTCAAAGAGGGGGCCACTAAAAGGGGGGGGGGGGGGGGGGGTATGGATGTGGGTATGCAGACCCGTGAGCAATTGCGTTCCGATTTATGGTGTCCCTCACCCCCATCAAAGTTGCCCTTCCCTGCTCTAAACCATACTCAACATTGAAACACTGCACATCATTTGGAACACAATTACCTTTCACATTTTCTGTCACATTACAAGACCCGGTAAAAGTAAAAGACCCAGAATAAGACAAAAAGAGTTACAAGATGTGTGGCAAGTACTGATGTGATTCACATGGTATTAATACCACTGTTCTTTCCTCAGTGATGGCAGCTTGTCCACGAAGCAGATCCTCTTCCTCCAGAGACCTACCCTACAACGCAAAAGGAAAGACTTCAAGGTTCCTCACCATCCTTTTTCCTGATTCTCTCTCTCTCTTTCACTCTCTCTTTCACTCTCAATTCAATTTCAATTCAAAGGGCTTTATTGGCATGGGAAACATATGTTTACATTGGCAAAGAAAGTGAAATAAACAATAAAAATGTAACAGTAAACATTATGCTCACAAAAGTTCCAAAAGAATAAAGACATTTCAAATGTCATATTATGTGCAAATAGTTAAAGTACAAAAGGGAAAATAAATAAACATAAATATTGGTTGTATTTACAATGGTGTTTGTTCTTCACTGGTTGCCCTTTTCTTGTGGCAACAGGTCACAAATATTGCTGCTGTGATGGCACACTGTGGTATTTCACCCAGTAGATATGGGAGTTTATCAAATTTGGGTTTGTTTTCGAATTCTTTGTGTCTGTGTAATCTGAGGAAAATATGTGTCTCTAATATGGTCATACATTTGGCAGGAGGTTAGGAAGTGCAGCTCAGTTTCCTCATTTTGTGGGCAGTGTGCTCATAGCCTGTCTTCTCTTGAGAGTCAGGTCTGCCTACGGTGGCCTTTCTCAATAGTAAGGCTATGCTCATTGAGTCTGTACATGCTAAAATATTTCCTTAATTTTGGGTCAGTCACAGTGGTCAGGTATTCTGCGACTGTGTACTCTCTGTTTAGAGCCAAATAGCATTCTAGTTTGCTCTATTTTTTGTTGTTAATTCATTCCAATGTGTCAAGTAATTATCTTTTAGTTTTCCCATGATTTGGTTGGGTCTAATTGTGTTGCTGTCCTGGTGCTCTGGACCAGCTTGCTTAGGGGACTCTTCTCCAGGTTCATCTCTCTGTAGGTGATGGCTTTGTTATGGAAGGTTTGTGAATCGCTTCTTATAGAATTTAACTGAGCTTTTCTGGATTTTGATAATTAACGGGTATCGGCCTAATTCTGCTCTGCATGCATTATTTGATGTTTTACATTGTACACAGAGGATATTTTTGCAGAATTCTACATGCAGTCTCAATTTGGTGTGTGTCCCATTTTGGGAGTTCTTGTTCGGTGAACGGGCTCCAGACTTCACAACCATAAAGGGCAATGGGTTCTATAACTAATTGAAGTATTTTTTGCCAGATCCTAATTGGCATGTCGAATGTTGTCCTGGGTGGCGCAGTGGTCTAAGACACTGCATCTCAGTGCAAGAGGCGTCACTGCAGTACCTGGTTCGAATCCAGGCTGCATCACATCCGGCCGTGATTAGGAGTCCCGTAGGACGGCGCACAATTGGCCAAGCGTCGTCCGGGTTTGGCCTGGGTAGGCCGTCATTGTAAATAAGAATTTGTTCTTAACTGACTTGCCTAGTTAAATAAAGGTTACACATTCCTTTTGATGGCATAGAAGGCCCTTCTTGCCTTGTCTCTTAGATCGTTCACAGATTTGTGGAAGTTACCTGTGGCGTTGATGTTTAGGCTGAGGTATGTCGAGTTTTTTGTGGGCTCTAGGGCAACGGTGTCGAGATTGAATTTGTATTTGTGGTCCTGGCAACTGGACCCTTTTTGGAACACCATTATTTTTGCCTTACTGAGATTTACTGTCCGGTCCCAGGTCTGACAGAATCTGTGCAGAAGATCTAGGTGCTGCTGTAGGCCCTCCTTGGTTGGTGACAGAAGCACCAGATAATCAGTAGACATTTGACTTCAGATTCTAGTAGGGTGAGGCCGGGTGCTGCAGACTGTCCTCGTGCCCAAGCCAATTCGTTGATATACACTACTGTTCCACAGTTTGCTGTCATTTAGAAATGTCCTTGTTTTTGAAAGAAAATCAAATGTTTTGTCCATTAAAATAACATCAAATTGATCAGAAATACAGTATAGACATTGTTCATGTTGTAAATGACTATTGTTGCTGGAAAAGGCAGATTTTTTATGGAATATCTACATAGGCGTACAGAGGCCATTATCAGCAACCATCACTCCTGTGTTCCAATGGCAAGTTGTGTTAGCTAATCCAAGTTTATCATTTTAAAAGGCTAATTGATCATTAGAAAACCCTTTTGCAATTATGTTAGAACAGCTGAAAACTGTCGTGCTGATTTAAAGAAGCAATAGAACTGGCCTTTTTTAGACTAGTTGAGTATCTGGAGCATCAGCATTTGTGGGTTCGATTACAGGCTCAAAATGTCTAGAAACAAAGACCTTTCTTCTGAAACTGGTCAGTCTATTCTTGTTCTGAGAAATGAATGCTATTCCATGCGAGAATTTACCAAGAAACTGAAGATCTCGTACAATGCTGTGTACTACTCCCTTCACAGAACAGCACAAACTGTCTCTAACCAGAATAGAAAGAGTGGGAGGCCCCGGTGCACAACTGAGCAAGAGGACAAGTACATTAGAGTGTCTAGTTTGAGAAACAGATGCCTCACAAGTCCTCAACTGGCAGCTTCATTAAATAGTACGCTCAAAAACACCAGCCTCAACGTCAACAGTGAAGAGGCAACTCCGGGATGTTGGCCTTCTAAGCAGAGTTGCAAAGAAAAAGCCATATCTCAGACTGGCCAATAAAAAGAAAAGATTAAGATGGGCAAAAGAACACAGACACTGGACAGAGGAACTCTGCCTAGAAGGCCAGCATCCCAGAGTCGCCTCGTCACTGTTGACGTTGAGACTGGTGTTTGTTTAGTGTTTTCCAATTTTCCCAGAAATGTTTGGAGTCTATGGATTCTTCAATTACATTGAGCTGATTTCTGACGTGCTGTTCCTTCTTTTTCCGTAGTGAATTTCTGTATTGTTTTAGTGATTCGCCATAGTGAAGGCGTAGGCTCAGGTTTTCTGGGTCTCTGTGTTTTTGGTTGGATAGGTTCCTCAATTTCTTTCTTAGGTTTTTGCATTTTTCATTAAACCATTTGTCGTTGTTGTTAATTTTCTTAGGTTTTCTGCTCAACATTTTTAGATTTGATAGGGAAGCTGAGAGGTCAAATATACTGTTTAAGTTTTCTACTGCCAAGTTTACATCTTCACTATTACAGTGAAACGTTTTGTCCAGGAAGTTGTCTAAAAGGGATTGAATTTGTTGTTGCCTAATTATTTTGGGGTAGGTTTCTACACTACATTCCTTCCATCTATAGCATTTCTTAATATTATTCAGTTTCTTTTCGCTTTGATGCCTCGTGATTGAGTATTGTTCTGTTCAGGTAGTGTGATTTTGCTGTGATCTGATAGGGGTGTTAGTGGACTGACTGTGAACGCTCTGAGAGACTCTGGGTTGAGGTCAGTGATAAAGTAGTCTACAGTACTACTAACAAGAGATGAGCTATAGGTGTACCTACTGTAGTAGTCCCCTCAAAGCCTACCATTGATTATGTACATACCCAGCGTGCGAAAGAGCTGAAGAGGTTGTGACCCGTTTTTGTTGGTTATGTTATCGTAGTTGTGCCTAGGGGGTCATATGGGGGAGGGAATGCTGTCACCTCCAGGTAGGTGTTTGTCCCCCTGTGTGCTGAGGGTGTCAGGTTCTTGTCCAGTTCTGGCATTTAGGTCGCCACAGACTAGTACATGTCCCAGGGCCTGGAAATTATTGATTTCCTCCTCCAGGATGGAGAAGCTGTCTTCTTTAAAGTATGGGGATTCTAGTGGGGGGATATCGGTAGGACATTTTTCTCTGTTCAGATAATTTCCTTTTGAATTTCTAGCCAAATGTAAAATGTTCCTGTTTTGATGAATTTAATAGAGAGTTAGGTTTGCTCTATACCAAATTAGCATACCCCCTGAGTCCCTTCCCTGTTTTACTCCTGGTAGTTTGGTGGATAGGACTACCAGCTGAGATAGTGAAGGCGTTGTGTTTCATTGTGTCCAATGTTGTTAGTCGTGTGGTTTGGCCTCAGACCAGTAAGTGTGAGCAGAGCCTGCTAAGCATCTGATACATGCCATTGGCTTGGGCCAGTGTAAGAATGGGGGTTGGGCCTGTTTGCCTGCTCATGGCCTGGACGTATGTGTGACTTTCATGTTGAGGCCCTCTTTGTGGGGGGCATGGGGTGGGCTAGAGGGGCATAGGTCTGATCTGACCTATATGGGGTGTGGGCATGGTTGGTTTGGGGGGATATTGATTGGTGGGGGTGTGGATGTGGCTGGTGGTGCTGTGGTCTGAATGTGGGTCATCTCGGCGTGGATCCTCTGTGTAGGTCTGGGGGGGTCCCTCAGGTCTGGAAGAGTGTCTCGCTGGTCTGAGCGGGGTGTCTGTTGATCTGTTGCTCCTGTGTGAGGTGTTGGGGCTGCGGTTGAGGGCGATGTCCTTTAGGGTCCTGGCGAAGGTGGGCACTGCTGTCTTGTATAGGTGGACATGGTCATAAAGTCCAGGGTGGAGTGGTGAGGCACAGTCACTGGAAATACTTGCGTTTACCCGCTGTATGGTAGCAGGGTGGAGATAACCACTTGTGCGTTGGGGAAAGTAGAAGAAGCTTTTTCAATCACTCCCTTGAGAGCTGTGGCCACCCTTTCCTGCTGTGCGCTCAGGTCGTTTGTGCCTGTGTGTATTATTATGTGGCAAGGTGAACCAAGTTGGTCCTCAGACAGAAGGTCTGGGGCGCGCTGGGTGTTAAGACACTGTTTGGGATGGGGGGGTTGTCAGGGGGGCTATCAGGGTCACTCCTGGGGCGGCAGGTAGCCTAGTGGTTAGAGTGTTAGACTAGTAACCGAAAGGTTGCAAGATCGAATCCCCGAGCTGACATAGTAAAAATCTGTCATTCTGCCCCTGAACAAGGCTTCTGTTCCTAGGCCGTCATTGTAAATAAGAATTTGTTATTAACTGACTTGCCTAGTTAAATTTAAAAAAGGGTGGCTGATGAGGGGTGCTCAGTGGGTTCCCCTGGGCTTGGGATTCTTCATTTGTCTGTCCTGCTGTGGTTTCGAGGCTATGGTCTGGGGTGGACTGTTCTGCTGTGGTTTCAAGGCTATGGTCTGGGGTGGACTGTTCTGCTGTGGTTTCGAGGCTATGGTCTGGGGTGGACTGCTCTGCTGTGGTTTCGAGGCTATGGTCTGGGGTGGACTGTTCTGCTGTGGTTTCGAGGCTATGGTCAGGATCTGAGGTGGGCTGTTGTTCTGGCTTCTCTGCGGGGGTCAGCTCTCTAATGGGTTGTTCTGTCACATGTCATCTTTCCCACCTTCTCCTCTAGTGCACTGTTCTTCTCCAGCTCTGCTCTCATCTTCTCCTGCCGCTGGACCTCCTTCTTCTGCTGCTCTTTCTCCTGCTCTTCTTCTGCTCTTTCTCCTGTTTCTCCACAGTCCAGAGTGCAGTTATATCTCTCTCCCCCTCCAGGTCTCCGGGTCTGGTTGAGGTGGTGGTGTTGTGCTGGACTGTTGTCTGGGTCTGTGCTAACTGGAGTGTGTTCACCTGCTGTTCCAGCTCCAACTGCCATACCTCCAGCTGGGTGAATTTATCCTTCATTTCAGTGAGGGAGTAGTGTTGTTCGTCTGTGAGGTTGTTTAATGAAGAGGTCTGGTCTGACACGCTTGGGGTTTCTCATTCTCAAGAGAGAGCTTCTCCTGCTGTGCTCCCTGTTTGATTATGTGAAAGTACAGAGGAAACTGTTTGGGGTTGCCCTGTACCAATACTGTTCCAGACTTGTACAGGTTGACATTAGGTGACTCAGAGTCCTTGTTGTCTAGTATCCTGAGTTTCCACCCATCGCTAACCCCCCCTCTCTTAACAGAGAGGTAGTGCGTTAATATAACACTGCACCATGCCAGGGGATGGTCTGTGTGGAAGATTAAGTTGCTTATGTTCCCATTTTTATACCAGTCAGCAAAAAGTGTCTCTTGATTTTCCATAAGGAGCTTATTTTTGTACTCTTTTCGTGCCTTCTCATTTTTTACATCCAGGGGTACTGTATTGTAATGACCTCTGTACAGGGGGTGGGGGCTTCAAAGACCTCTGCATTTGGGTGGGGGAGGCTGTGAGTGAAAACAATGTCCTGAGCAAATTGGCTTTTTACCAAATTACCGTACGACTGCCGCTGGGCCTCCTTCTTCCACTCCTGCTCTTTCTCCTGTTGAAGTTGTCTCACCACAGTCCAGAGTGCAGACACTCTGCTGACATTGTTAGGCTCAAGGGATTTGACACCTCTCACTTCACACCTCAGTGCTAATTGAAGTTGCAGTCAGATATGTTCTTTCCTAGCAAGCTTGGTAGCCTTAATTTAGCATTCAGTCCTTATAAAGTAAAATATATTATTGTAATTTATTTTTCTTCTTGGCTTTAAAAGTAGCTTCAGACTAAACATTACTCACTCAGTTCCAGGTTGGATGGTGTTTTCAGATTTCTGTTGTGCTTCTTTTGCAGGTCGTTGGTTTGCCAGAGCATTTGCTGTATAGTCCTTGCAAATAAGAATCTTTGATAGTAGGAATCCTTCCAGTAATTTAGTCCAAAATCAGGTTGTAGGTTCTGAGTTTTTATTTGGAGTAAAGGTTGTGTTGTGGAGGGTAGTATCCTGTGTATGTCCTTGTAGAAAAATCCAAGTTTATCTAACTCTAAATCTATATTTTTGTGAAAACATGCTGAGAAATGCAGGAGCTCATCTGCTTATTTGCTCTCTCTCCTCCCTCTCAATTTAATTCAATTCAAGGGGCTTTATTGGTATGGGAAACATATGTTTACATTGCCAAAGCAAGTGAAATAGATAAATAAAAGTGAAATAAACTATCAAAAATGAACAGGAAACATTACACTCACAAAAGTTCCAAAGGAATGGAGACATTTCAAATGTCATTATGTCTATATAGTGTTGTAATGATGTGCAAATAGTTAAAATACAAAAGGGAAAATAAAAAACACAAGTATAGGTTGTATTTACAATGGTGTTTGTTCTTCACTGGTTGCCCTTTTCTTGCCCTTCTCTCTCTCTCTCTCTCTCTCTCTCATAACCTACACAATGCTGTGTCACAGTTGGTGTCACTTCTAAATATACCGGTAGATAACCCAGCTGATATAGGCCTACTCTGGTACTGTTAACACTCAGAGGGACAGTTATATTGTCTAATAATAGGCATTTCTTAGTACATTACAGTCCAAAAGAGATTTGGTCAATTATTTGAGGTTAACTGTCCAAGAGAGAAGCATTACCAAGATAGATTTTGTAGTGTTTTGTCAGGTGTCTGAAGACAGAGTTTAAAGAAAGAAAAAAAGTATCTCTTTAAAATGTCTCTTTCAGAAGTTGAACCTCAGGGGTCGGAACAAGGCGAAGAAAAACTCTGCCGGAGAAATGCTGAAAGAGGAGAGAAAGAACATGTCCCCAGTGATGGAGAGAGGGATGGATGAACAGAAGAGGAACACGGAAGAGGAGGAGAGCGAGGCGAGAAGAAACTGGGACAACAACAGAAATGAGAAAGGGAGCGCCGTAGAGAGAGGAAGACTCAAGAGAGAAGAGGAGGAGAGAGAGTGTGAGACAGATTCTCAAGAAGACTTCCCGCAGAGTACAGAGGGTGTGGCCACAGACCTCAACCAGGAAGTAGAGTGGGAGAATGGCAAAGTCCCATTGGCCAGACAGGAGAAGGCTGTTAGGTTTGCGGATGTCAATCAGAAGAATGATGAAGTGAAGTCAGAGGAGAAGATCACACAGCAGCTGAGTGAAAGAGCGCTGTTTTCTGGAGTATGTTAATTAAGAACTGACAGATAGAATCCGTGCACAATAAAGTGTCAGAGGAGTGCTGGGGTGTATTCATTATGGCGATTCTGTTGCAAAACATTTCATCTGTTGCTAAACATTTTGCAAATTGTTTGCTCCAAACGGAAAATGTTTTGCAATGGAAACGAGAGTTTCTATTGGACAAAATCAGGTAGGTCCCTCCCCGTTTCATTCCACTTGCTCGGTTTGCTTCCGCTTGGTTCTTAAACGGTTTCTGTTAATGGACGTAATGAATGCCCCCATGATCTAGGTTCAGTTCTATCTCCTAAATCATAATGAATAAGCAGGGGTAACTGATTCTAGATCAGCACTCCTACTGTGAGACGCTTTGTGAATACAGGCCCTGACCTGGTTTCAAATAGTATTTGAGTTTGCATGGTGCCTTGCCTGGATGGAACCAATGGAATATTTCTAAACCCAGCCCACATGACACTCTAGGCAGGCTTGAACAAGTTGTAAGATTTCAAACTATTTAGTCCCAGGACTGGAAGTAATAAATATACAGTATAGCAGAAGATGAAGAACTATGTGTATATTCTAAGAACTAGTAGCTCATCGATGGAAACCAAGGAACTTACCAGAATGGTGATTTAGTTCAAAGCCTTTATATTCCTGGTATTGTCATATATAGATTTCCATATGGATCTGTGTATGTTCATATGGACTGCTTCCAACATGTAACGGCTTCAATCAGCCTTCAAGGCACACATTTGACCTGTTGCCTCAGATGTTGTCATGTGGAGTAGGGTGAAGTGTCCCCTAGACGCTGATTTTGGGTCAGTTTAAGATTTCCTCCACCAATGGTTAAGATTAGGATTGGGGCAGGGAAGCTGATCCTAGATCTGTACCTATGGGAAACTTCACCCCAGAGTGTTGTAATGTACTAGCCTATTAGGCATTAATATATGGAAGTGCATTTGTATAGTTGTTATGCATCTGCTTTTGGCCAGTGTCATTAGTTCATGTAATGGCCAATGAGAATGCGCACATAATGTAGGTCAGGATTTTGAGGTAAGAGCCTTAATTGCCATGGTAACATCAATGTTTTTCTCCTACCTATGGATCACTGTTTATAGATCTATATGTATCAAAGAATACTGTACATTTGAGTAGATACTCTACTTCTCTATTTAACCCATTATAGTCAAGGTCTACGGCCCTGAGTGAGTACTTAATCTGCATATCATGATTGGATAGGTGTCATGGTTCCACTGCATAGCTTTCACCTATCATGTTGTGTCAGGTCAGTGATTATACTTTACGGAAGGGATTTACGGAGTACGTTTTAGGAATATTTGTACGCCGCCTTAGTCCCCTTCCTGCTCTGGAAGTGTGTTGTGTGAGTGGTGTGGTAAGTAAGTCTTTGGTAGTATCCCAAATGGACACATATTCCCATTCAAGGTTGGTCAAAAGCAGTACACTATCTAGGGAATAGGGTGCTATTTGGGATTTAACCTCCTGACAGACAAACAGGAGGAATAAACAGTTCTCAAAACAATATGTGGACTCCATTTTCTTTTATTTCACCCTGCATTCCAATGATACTGCTGTCTGTGTAATCCCCTCAGTCTCCCCACCTCTGAGGAGCAAAAAATGTGTTAATCATCACGGCAAAATGAGAATCTCACAACAATCTCAGAGGGAGAAGTCATGCTATGGACCAATCAGGCACCACCTAGAGGTTCCATTACAGTGCACCATGGGAGATCCCCTCTGCCCCTGTACGCAAACTCATTTGTGCATGTGAGACGTGTGTGATTTCAGGCCTGTATGAGTGTGTGATTGAGGTCTTGATGTGTGTGCAAGTGAACGGAAGAAAGAGGAGATAAGGGGAAATTTGCCAGGATGTGTGGAAGATATGTTATAAGGTCTACATAGTTTTCACTTTCTATAAATACTACTGCTGGTGTGATGATCTCTCTAGCCCCTTTATACCTGGCGCTAACAATGTGTCCTGATCTTGTCCACATTATGATTGTCCCTGATAGTGACACTGCATTGCACTGCATCTCAGTGCAAGAGGCGTCACTACAGTCCCTGGTTCGAATCCAGGCTGTATCACATCCGGCCGTAATTGGGGTCCCATAGGGTGGCGCTCAATTGGCCCGGGTTTGGCCGGAATAGGCTGACTTGACTGAGTTAAATAAAACACACAAAATCGGTTCACACAAAAAACATGTTAATGCGAGGTGTAACCAGTGCTATGAATAACTTTGAGAGAGGGCATCTGAAAGATTAAAACCTGGGACCTTCTGGTTTCTTTTATTTGACTCTCACCTGTAATCTCCACCCACTGAGCTTTCATTCAACCAATCAAATCGTCCCTGACTACCTCCGAAGGTGGTCAGGAAGATCTGATCACAATCAGATCTGCTTTAGCCGACATCTGCTTAGCGGTTGTTTTGACATGTTAGAGCTGTCAAATCCACAAGTGGCTCCTGGCATGTCTAAAGCAGACATTGCCATTGGCTGCACTGTAATCACATTAAGAGAAATCCCATGCAGCCTTTCTAACACTGGAATGTGAGATGTAATCTACACCTCGATTAGGCTGGTAAAAATCATCACTATTTTGTTTAAGAGTCATTATTTCTATATAGCCTACACTTGCTCATTCTGAATTTCTAACGAGTGTGGGGTGTGGCTTCATGACAATGATCAACAGCTGCTGCTCACTGATTTTGACAGCTCCAACGCTTGAGCTGACAATGTAGGCCTTGTCTTAACTTCAAAAAATGTGGGCAGAATCAGAATGTGGACAATATCAGGATGCATTTAAGCACCAGGTATAAACAGGGCTTCTGGTGGGTGGGTTGTCAAACTCATTCCTTTATAAATTACCTATGCAGCAAGAAATAAGATTCAGTTATCAAATAATTATTCTGTACCGAATTGTACATACACATTCTTTACTCAAATACAATACCCCTGAATTAAGAGTATTTTCATTATTTTGATACAGAAAAAGTCACTCAAAAAATAGGTCTATAAGAGGGCAGGATCAGGGGTGCAAACTGGTGAGGGCCCAAAAAGGTGACACTTTTTGTTGCACTGAAAAATTCAAAAGAATCCCTGCTATGGGGAAATGCAGGTTTTAACAACAAAGAATATGATCTACATGATCAGTCTCTGTGTGTAAAATAAAAGTGGTTAATGTAAAGAAAGCAATCCAATGTTATTTGTTGCCTAGACTTTACTGCAAATGACACTCAAGTCTTGAGAACAAAACTACACTAATATTGCAGTTAACAATGACATCCTTTATAATAGAACACTTGTGACCACACACAAATATTGCAAACAACTTAAAATAGAAATAGAATGAAACAGGCATTCTATTTTTGCTCTATTATTAGTGGCCACTATAGACATCGATCAAGTGCACAAGGCTACATGTGTGCAAAAATAACGTTCACAGAGTAAAAAATACATATAATCCCCCCCCCCCACACACACACACGTGTCACTGTCAAATTCAACACAACAAAAACATTCTCTTTGGGCTACACTGCACATTATTACATTGTACACTTTCTGCCTGTGGACATCTGTTCTACAATGTGCCAGCAAAAGTTTGAAAGAGGGAAAGTGTGTGGTGTTCCTTTCACCTCTATAGTGGCATCCTGCTTAAGCCAGGTCCAGCTACACTTGATCCCTGAATCCACTTGTTTAACAAGCAACGCCTAATTTTCACCTAATTCTCTCATTCTGAAAATTAACCACATACTGCAGAGGGAAAACATTAGTGGTTAGTTCGTTAGCTAGTTAACGTTTCACACATATTACCAGGGTCCAGTAAGCAACTAACGCGTTATAACTTGAGGAACGGCAAGGAGTCGTATAACAGCTAATACTATAGCGAATTGGACCGAGGTAAAGACAGTTTCAAGTTGGATATTCGCGCTTTCAAACCTCAATAGCTTTCAAACCACTTGAGTCACAGACTCCAAATAAGTGTCATGATGTTGGAAAAATTGTGCACAACATTGCACAGGTCTTATTTTCACGATTTGGACATTAATTGGCTTTCCAAAGCTAATAAACATGTGGAAATGTGAGCAGCATTTTGTATTCCAAGTTGAATTAGTTAGGGAGCGTAAACAAAGTACAAACTTTTTTTTAACATTCAAATTTCAATAGCTCCTTGGTCATGTGACCTAGTGACTTCAAACAAGGTTCAGAATGTCCACTCAGTAGGCCTACACATTGCACACTCTTTAGTTTGTCTATTTTCATCTCACATGTTTTACATGAATTTTTCCAAATGTAAAATTTCAATAGCTCCTTGGTCATGTGACCTAATGTCCTATATTGCACACTCTTGTTTGTGTGGTGTAACGTACATTTTTCATAGTTTCAAATTTGCAATAGCTCCTTGGTCATGTCAATTACACACCTAAGAAGTGTGCAGTGGATATACACCCATATTGCATAACCTCTAGTCAGGTATCTTCTATATTGTTGTACATTAATATTAGTTTGACAATTAGGGGGTTCAGTCCAGTTTTGTGTTTACCCTTTTCTTTAATATTTATCTACAATAATTGGTAGTTCTAAGTACTTATTTTCCCTGTTTTTTCCCCCCCACAGTATTTAACAGTGGTACTCAATAGGAGAGAGACAGATAATATCTCCTTTCATTGTTAATATCAACCATAAAGGAAAAGGGCAAAGTACGAGAGTCATGTTATTAATTGTCCAAAGCAGGGATGGAGAGTGAGCTAGTGAGGTAGGCTGCAGTGGGTTTGTTGGTCAATACATATACTGAACATGTAACCACAGTAATGGTTGCCAGTAAATCAATGAATAAAAATGTAATATTGACAAATTAAACAGAAATTGTAGACCTTTAATCTTTTCCAACATGTCAACAGACACTTAACCTTTTGTCAATAGGGGGGCGCCATTTCGACTTTGTAAAAATTCGTTCCCAAATTAAACTGCCTCTTACTCAATTCTTGCTCGTACAATATGCATATTATTATTACTATTGGATAGAAAACACTCTAGTTTCTAAAACCGTTTGAATTATTTCTCTGAGTGAAACAGAACTCATTCTGCAGCACATTTCCTGTCAGGAAGTGAGATTTCTGAAATCGAGGTCCCTGTTCTAGGGTCAGTTTATAAGTCCCCATGTAAGCTATGGGGCTACATGCACTGCATACGCCTTCCTCTAGATGTCAGTAAGCGGTGAGAATTTGAATGGAGTGGATTGCTCCATCTGGGGCACTATAAAAGCTCATGGAACGGAAGTACCGTTCTTTTCAACAGGGCGCCTGGCGCAAGAGGGATATCACAATGGCGTCCTGAAAAGCTTTCGTTTTAGCAGTTCTATATCTCTGGCTCTGATTTAATTTGATTTTTGTCTTAACTTCATAAGGTAGTTAATTTAAACCGACTTATAGCAGTTTATATCAGTTTATTGCGATTTTCTGGGATTTCTTTGTGACGCGCTATCACGAGTTGGACACCTCTCCAGTGGATGGCTAGCGTTAGCTGCTATTTCTACAGGAGAAGAGGACATCTTTCAACCAAAAGACGATTGTTCTGGAGAAAGGACACCTTGCCCAAGATTCTGATGGAAGCTCAGCAAATAGTAAGCAGTCTTTATGCTGTTAATTCGTATTTATGTTGACAAATGTCAAATAATAATTCCGCCATGAATTTCGGTGCGGTCTCGCTTTAGCGCACGCTGTATTGCGCAGTAACGTTAATTTTAAAAATCTAACACAGCGGTTGCATTAAGAACTAATGTATCTTTCATTTGCTGTCCAACCTGTATTTTTTTAGTCAAGTTTATGATTACTTATCGATTAGAATAGGTGCCTCTCCAAGATGGCGCCGGACAGATTGCTTGAAGTTTGGCCACTAATCACATTGTATAACCACGATTTGTGCCGCTAAATATGCACATTTTCGAACAAACCCTATATGCATTGTGTAATATGATGTTACAGGACTGTCATCTGATGAAGAAGATCAAGGTTAGTCAAATTATATATCTTTTGCCTGTTTGTTACGATCGCTAACCTTTGCTGCTGGTAAATGGTGTTGTGTTTCTGGCTATTGTGGTAAGCTAATATAATGCTATATTGTGTTTTCGCTGTAAAACACTTAGAAAATCTGAAATATTGTCTGGATTCACAAGATCTGTGTCTTTCATTTGCTGTACGCTGTGTATTTTTAAGAAATGTTTTATGATGAGTAATTAGGTAATACACGATGGTCTCTGTAGTTATTCTAGTTGCTTTGGTGAGAGTTGTGATGGTGGCTGCAATGGTAAACTATGATTTATACCTGAAATATGCACATTTTTCTAACAAAACATATGCTATACAATAAATATGTTATCAGACTGTCATCTGATGAAGTTGTTTCTTGGTTAGTGGCTATTTATATCTTTATTTGGTCGAATTTGTGATAGCTACTGATGCAGTAAAAAAATGGTGGAGTAAAAAAAGTGGTGTCTTTTGCTAACGTGGTTAGCTAATAGATTTACATATTGTGTCTTCCCTGTAAAACATTTTAAAAATCAGAAATGATGGCTGGATTCACAAGATGTGTATCTTTCATCTGGTGTCTTGGACTTGTGATTTAATGATATTTAGATGCTAGTATTTACTTGTGACGCTATGCTAGGCTATGCTAGTCAGCTTTTTTACTGATGGGGGTGCTCCCGGATCCGGGTTTGGGAGGAACTAGAAGTTAACTTCAATTAAGTATGAAACATTTCACCGTGTTAACTTTCTCTTTATCCCTGGTTGATGTACATTTCAGAGCCTCTTCAGTGTGAATGGGGTATAGCATTCATTTTCAACAACAAAGACTACACTTCCAGTTTGTGTTCTTTACTCTGTTGAACTCTTTTGTCTTCATTCCTAGGTACACCACATGGAACCACCACTGGCATGCAAAACATTCAATCAAAACAAAGCGTAACATGTTATAAATAATATCAAATATCAATGCAGTATGATGAATTAGCCATCCATTGTGTTATATCATAAATTGTCTTACATGCCGTCACCGTTGTCAAAGGATTATAAACATGTTAAATAAAGTTACTAACCCAGTCAGTCTTTGGGCCACATCCAGGTTCTTTATCAGTGGCACACATGAAGCAGTTGTTGGCTTTGTTGAACTCTGAAATCATAGGCATGAACTATCCCACACAACTACATAAAAATAAAAATTTTACATTTACTTTGAATTAAATGTCATTACATACCAGACATTTTTAGTATATCCTCAGCCATTTCTTTTCGCAGTTGCGCCATGTGTTTTTGAAGGTTCCATATCAATTTGGGAGGGGATGTTGGGGAAGTTCTGTGCAACTTCCTTGGCCATCTACACCAAAAAATAAAATAGAGTTTTTTACCTAATTGTCACATAACAGCTAACTATTCATTATTGAAAATATAACTATCAAACCTGCATTATAAAGACCCCACAGCTGAAGGTGTCCTGCTGCATGGTGTGAGTTATTTCCGCTCCTTTCCACTTTATGTCCGCCCAGTCGTCTTTTCCATGGCAGGATCTTCTCATTTTGAAGTATTCTCTTTTTTATGTAAACATAATGGAATTATGATCAGTTATAGGCAAATGAATACGCAAGCCACATTTGTATGCTGTTTTCCTTATCATTATAATCTAGTAGTCATTTATTAGTAGAAGTAATTTCCTTTATGCCCCATTCTACACACAGCCTAAATTATAGGCACTGAACCATTTACAGGACAATAATAAAAGTAGCATATAGGATCCAACCCTATCACAGAGTGAATAAATGTAGAGCGTTTGTAGACTTTAAGAAAAAAATATGAAGTGACAGTTTCATCAGTACGTGCTTAAAGAAAGTCATATCACAAAGATCACAGATGACGGTGCTCACCAAATCTATGACAATAGAGAATGAATTGTAAGCACCAAAGTGTGTTTGTCAAAATAATATCTGAAAATGTCAGTTGTTGAACATGATACTTCTATTTGCCATAGCAATTTATGATATATGCAGTTAAGGAATATTCCATGTACCAACACTACATGTAGGACGGACATAAGACATTCCCACATACAGTATTTTTTTATTTCACCTTTATTCAACCAGGTAAGCCAGTTGAGAACAAGTTCTCATTTACAACTGCAACCTGGCCAAGATAAAGCAAAGCAGTGTGACACAAACAACAACATAGAGTTACACATGGAATAAACAAATGTAGAGTCAATAACACAATACAAAAGTCTATATACAGTGTGTGCAAATGTAGTAAGATTAGGGAGGTAAGGCAATAAATAGGCCGTAGTGGCGAAATAATTACAATTTCGCAAATAAACACTGGAGTGAGATGTGCAGAAGATGATTGTGCAAGTAGAGATACTGTGGTGCAAAGGAGCAAAAAATAATATATAAATAAAATAAATAACAATATGGGGATAAGGTAGTTGGATGGGCTATTTACAGATGGGCTACGTACAGGTGCAATGATTTGTAAGCTGCTCTGATAGCTAATGCTTAAAGATAGTGAGGGAGATATGAGTCTCCAGCTTCAGTGATTTTTGCAATTCGTTCCAGTCATTGGTAGCAGAGAACTGGAAGGAAAGGCGGCCAAAGGAGGAATTGGCTTTGGGGGTGACCAGTGAAATATACCTGCTGGAGCGCGTGCTATGGGTGAGTGCTGCTATGTTGACCAGTGAGCTGAGATAAGGCAGGGCTTTACCTAGCAAGGACTTATAGATGACCTGAAGCCAGTGGGTTTGGCGACGAATATGAAGCGAGGGCCAGCCAACGAGAGCATACAGGTCGCAGTGGTGGGTAGTATATGGGGCTTTGGTGACGAAACGGATGGCACTGTGATAGACTGCATCCAATTTGCTGAGTAGAGTGTTGGAGGCTATTTTGTAAATGACATCGCCGAAGTCAAGAATCGGTAGGATAGTAAGTTTTACGAGGGTATGTTTGGCAGCATGAGTGAAGGATGCTTTGTTGCAAAATAGGAAGCCGATTCAGATTTAATTTTGGATTGGAGATGCTTAATGAGTCTGGAAGGAGAGTTTACAGTCTAAACAGACACCTAGGTATTTGTAGTTGTCCACATATTCTAAGTCAGAAACGTCCAGAGTAGTGATGCTAGGCGGGTAGGCAGATGCGGGCAGCGATCGGTTGAAGAGCAGTTGGATGCCATGGAAGGAGAGTTGTATGGCATTGAAACTCGTCTGGAGGTTAGTTAACAAGTATACAGAATGGTGTCGTCTGCGTAGAGGTGGATCAGAGAATCACCAGCCGCAAGAGCGACATCATTGATGTATACAGAGAAAAGAGTCTGCCCGAGAATTGAACCCTGTGGCACCCCCATAGAGACTGGCAGAGGTCCGGACAACAGGCCCTCCCATTTGACACACTGAACTCTATCTGAGAAGTAGTTGGTGAACCAGGCGAGGCAGTCATTTGAGAAACCAAGGCTGGTTGAGTCTGCCGATAAGAATGCGGTGATTGACAGAGTCGAAGCCTTGGCCAGGTCGATGGATATAGCTGCACAGTATTGTCTTTTGTCGATGGCGATTATGATATCGTTTAGGACCTTGAGCGTGGATGAGGTGCACCCATGACCAGCTCGGAAACCAGATTGCATAGCGGAGAAGGTACAGTGGGATTCGAAATGGTCGGTGATCTGTTTGTTAACTAGGCTTTCGAAGACCTTAGAAAGGCAGGGCAGGATAGATATAGGTCTGTAACAGTTTGGGTCTAGAGTGTCTCTCCCTTTGAAGATGGGGATGGCTGCGGCAGCTTTCCAATCTCTGGGGATCTCAGACGATACGAAAGAGGTTGAACAGACTAGTAATATGGGTTGCAACAATTGCGGCTGATAATTTTAGAAAGAGAGGGTCCAGATTGTCTAGCCCAGCTGATTTGTAGGGGTCCAGATTTTGCAGCTCTTTCAGAACATCAGCTATCTGGATTTGGGTGAAGGAGAAATGGGGGAGTCTTGGGCAAGTTGCTGTGGAGGGTGCAGAGCTGTTGACCGGGGTAGAGGTAGCCAGGTGGAAAGCATGGCCAGCCGTAGAAAAATGCTTATTGAAATTCTTGATAATCGTAGATTTATCGGTGGTGACAGTGTTTCCTAACCTCAGTGCAGCTGGGAGGAGGTGCTCTTATTCTCCATGGACTTTACAGTGTCCCAGAACTTTTTGGAGTTTGTGCTACAGGATGCAAATTTCTGTTTGAAAAAGCTAGCCTTCGCTTGTGTATATTGGTTCCTAACTTCCCTGATAAATTGCAATTCGCGTGAGCTATTCGATGCTATTGCAGTACGCCACAGGATGTTTTTGTGCTGGTCAAGGGCAGTCAGGTCTAGAGTGAACCAAGGGCTATATCTGTTCCTGGTTCTATATTTTTTGAATGGGGCATGCTTATTTAAGATGGTGAGGAAAGCACTTTTAAAGAATAACCAGGCATCCTCTACTGACGGAATGAGGTCAATATCTTTCCAGGATACCCGGGCCAGGTCGATTAGAAAGGCCTGCTCGCTGGAGTGTTTTAGGGAGCGTTTGACAGTGATGAGGGGTGGTCGTTTGACCGCGGACCCATTACGGACGAAGGCAATGAGGCAGTGATCACTGAGATCCTGGTTGAAGACAGCAGAGGTGTATTTAAAGGACAGGTTGGTCAGGATGATATCTAAGAGGGTGCCCGAGTTTACGGATTTGGGGTTGTACCTGGTAGGTTCCATGATAATTTGGGTGAGATTGAGGGCATCTAGCTTAGATTGTAGGACGGCTGGGGTGTTAAGCATATCCCAGTTTAGGTCACCTAACAGTACAAACTCTGGAGATAAATTGGGGGCAATTAATTCACATATGGTGTCCAGGGCGCAGCTGGGGGCTGAGGTGGGTCTGTAACAAGCAGCAACAGTGAGAGACTTATTTCTGGAAAGGTGGATTTTTAAAAGTAGAAGCTCGAACTGTTTGGGCATAGACCTGGATAGCATGACAGAACTCTGCAGGCTGTCTCTGCAGTAGATTGCAACTCCACCGCCTTTGGCAGTTCTGTCTTGGCGGAAAATGTATACACAGAGGCATTTTTCAGCTATGATTTTACCACTCAGAATCCAGAATGGATATGACAATGGGGCCAGCACAGGATGTAATACACCCTTACAACAATCTACTTTTAGATTTTCTTGACTTCTTATCTGGTAAACTGCTACTATGTGTCAAGAAAATAGCCCCAATTAGGTGTTAGTGTACTCCAGTAAAAAACGGCTGGTTTAGATTAAAAACTATTGCCGTGTCCACGTTCATAGGGGCATGAGAGACAAGTCAATGGTAGAATTGAGTTGGCACTTTATTGGCCCAAACACCCATAGACCCACAAGGTTGAGGTTACTCATGGACAGTAATTAGTCTTTTTTTTTTTTTTTTGCATTGATGCATTGTGTCTTCTAACTGTCCAAGAATAGGATCCAAAGTGTTAGGAAATATTTGTTCCCATAAATACAATGGAGGATTTCTCTCCTCATACCTCTGGCACTTTAGTCAGACTGCCAGACTGTGCACTACAGAGCCAATCAGGAGAGAATACATACAGGTCAACGGTGCCAATTGAAAGTCAAGGGGTGTGTCTGTGCCTTTTGGATGACTCTCTCTTTACAGAAAACCCCTGTGGTTCAAGTCTGCTTTGCGCATGTCTGAAAGTGACAGAGCCAGCAGCCAAGAGTTTTTCACAGGATGTCATAAAAAACTATTACACTTATGAATGTATGTAAAATGCTAATATGTATTAGATCCAGTACAATGGAATAACTAAGACCTGAATTTGAATGCAGCGTGTTCCGATTCCTCCTTCTCTTTCTGTCCAGCAGGGTCAACCAAAAACACTTGGCCTGATGGTTCATGCAGATACTGGGGAAGCAATATAGAAATGTATTGATCCCTTAAATGATTTTACTATTAAATTACCCATATCACAACCCTCATACCTCTTCACAAAAATGTACCTAAGTCAATTTTGGAAAAAGGATTTTACTCACAAAAGACGTAGGAATTTATTTTCCCAGTTAGAAATAGTAGACCATGCATCAAATAACTATTTGCATCAGAAAAACTAACCCTCAGATGCAATATTGCATTTTGTAAGTCAAGTCATCATCAGGTTATATCAAGTTATGTAAACTGCGTTCTAATACTCAACGTAGAAGGATTTGTCTTAATGTACAGTATATGAAAGTGATGCTATGAAAAGGATTCCTTCACGTTATCAAGCTCACTGTGACTTACAAATCACTGCCTATTACTGTGATTAAACAGAGCATATGAAACGTTGTTTTTCATGAGGCCTACCTGTGCGCCTTCCTTTAAGCACCTCTGTTTGAACACCTCTCCTGTCCTTCATCCATTCCACATACAGCCATTTGCGGATCTTTTCAGTGTCCATGTGAAAGATAGTTATTGCGAGGATGGAACATTTGTTGACTTAAAAACAACAAAATGTAGCACCCATGTAAAATGAAGGCCTGCAAAGCTTACAGATTTAAGTCTAATAGCATGAGATGAAAGTAGACAAACATCAGTGTCCAATATGAAGGTATAGTCAGTGGACATTCTGAACCTTGTTTGAAGTCACCAGGTCACATGACCAAGGAGCTATTGAAATTCTAAATTTTGAAAAATTCATGTAAAACCATGTGAGATGAAAATGGACAAACTAAAGGGTGTGCAATGTGTGTCTATGCCATCGGGATAGTTACAACCAGTTTTGAAAGTGTTAGGAGTAATGGTTAAAGAGCTATTGAAATTTGATTTGTCACTACGTTGACGGTCCCTAACTGATGTTGGTGGACGTAAGGAAAACTACATGCGAATATCCAACCTGAAACTGTCTTTACCTCGGTGCGAATTGGTTAGGTTACTAATGTTTGCTCATCTGATGTTGTAATGTTAGCTAGCTAACGTTAGCTGTCTGACATTATTAGCAAAGCTAATTTTCACACCATAAACTAATTTATTTGACCAGATAAATTGGCTAATGTTGCTCAACATTTCTCTGGCTAGCTAACGTCCACCACAATTTCTCCCTCACCTCAAACTTTCCAAATGCCAGTAGTTTTCGGTTACAGCTCATGAAGTACGCTTCGTCACCTTCTCACCCCGGTCAGGCTTATCACCTAACGTTACCGTTCAGGGGGCGCGCTGCTGTAACTGACTAGCTGCCTTTCCAGTGCGCGCGCTGATTCTGTAACTAGTGAATTGGCTGTCTCTTCTTTCTTCCATTCTGTTGTTATGTAAACGATTGGCGGAGCCTTGGATACAGTCAGTATTGCTCCAAACGCGGATCACTCGTTCACTTACAGACAGACAGCTGTGATCCAACCCCCCCCCCCCAAACTTTTTTCATCGGATCTACAAGAATCACGTAGGTCAGGCTATTTTAGATTCAAAACGGCGAATTACGCCAAAAGGTGACTAGTTTGCATCCCTGCAGGATTCAGTTTATTAGTCACTGAGTTGAGGACTGTTTGAGTGTGTTTCTCCATCCTTGTAGTGGATCATCAGGAAAGCTATATATACACACATTATACTGCACTTCACACAGGTCAGAGGTCACCATCAGCCAGGCTCAGATCAATGGCCCTATACACACTCGGGTTGTACAACTGATGTTCATTGCATTTGGTGAACACCCGAGTCAGGTGATAGTTGAGTTGAATATTCCGGTAAAGAGAGATTAGTTCAGTTGTGCATTAATTTGTTCAAATTGTAGCCGAGTCAAGCCAGTTGTACAAGTTGGTACCTGGTAGAAATACACATTTAGGTGAGGTAAAATAAATCAAATGATGCGGCCAGGTCACACCTGCGGAAAAATATGGTCCAAAGGCCCCAAAAATGTTGCCATGGTAACATGGGCAGGTGCGTGGTCTGGGTGGTGTGTGCTGGGTTGGTCTTAGAATTCATAGGGACTGGGGGAGAGAGCAGGGTGGGTCCTCCCACCATTGATATACAATATCCAGTGACGCAGCAGTGGATAGTTGATGAAGATTTCTGTCTTCAGTACGCACTACCACCACTTCTCAAACAGTATCCTGTCCTGGGATAGGCCTAAACAGAGCAGGGTCTGGACCCCGCTCTCTATCATGGGTGGAGGGCCACACAGGTAACACAGCGTAGTGTTAGGGTCGACGTGGCGACGCAACTCCCCCTCTGATAGCCTCCCACCTGTGGAAGATCAAATCAACATTTATTTAAAAAAATTAAAAGACATGGAAAATGTACTTTCATGTAGTGCTGTCATTTTATGGATCCATTTAAATGAATTGGGAATGTATTTTTTAGCAGCCAACGGAAACATATCCAGTTAAACTATAGATCATTTCCAACCCATTGCAGATTGTCTCAGTAAACATTTGTGGTTGTGTTAAGGTCATTCTGTAGTACTTACGGTTTATGGACGGTTGGAGTTCCTGGTCGATGTCTGCCGTCTGTGCAGTGATGTGGAAGTCACAGGAGAATTTCTCTGGGAATTCTTTACACACATCTATGATGGTTTTCTGAGAGCAGAGAAGAAGAACAGGGACAAGGAGGAACAATTATTGGTCTCATTCCCACACACACACCCTGATATATTACAATTAGATATATACAAACGCTGAACAAAAATATAAAACGCAACATGTAAAGTGTTGGTCCCTTGAGCTGAAATAAAAGATCCCAGAAATGTTCCATACGCACAAAAAAAGCTTATTTCTCTCAAATGTTGTGAACAAATTTGTCAGTGAGCATTTCTGCTTTGCCAAGATAATCCATCCACCTGACAGGTGTGGCATATCAAGAAGCTGATTAAACAGAATGATCATTACACAGGTTCACCTTGTGCTGGGGACAATAAAAGGCCCCTCTAAAATGTGCAGTTTTGTCACAATGCTACTGATGTCTCAAGTTGAGGGAGCGTGCAATTTGCATGCTGACTGCAGAAATGTTCACCACAGCTGTTTCCAGGAGATTTTATTTAAATGCATCTACCATAAGCTGCCTCCAAAGTCATTTTAGAGAATTAGGCAGTACATCCAACCGGTCTCACAACCACGTGTAACCATGCCAACCCAGCACCGCCACATCCAGCTTCTTCACCTGCTGGATTATCTGAGACCAGCCACCCAGACAGCTGATGAAACTGTGGGTTTGCACAACCAAAGAATTTCTGCACAAACTGTCAGAAACCATCTCAGAGAAGCTCATCTGCGCGCTCAACGTCCTCACCAGGGTCTTGACCTGACTGCAGTTCGGTGTCGTAAACAACTTCAGTGGACAAATGCTCACCTTAAATGGCCACTGGCACGCTGGAGAAGTGTGCTCTTCAATAATGAATCCACGTTTCAACTGTACCGTGGTGGCGGTGGGGTTGTGGTATGGGCAGGCATAAGCTACGGATAACGAACACAATTTAATTTTATTGATGGCAATTTGAATGCACAGAGATACCGTGACGAGATCATGAGGCCCATTGTTGTGCCATTCAACCGCCGCCATCACCTCATGTTTCAGCATGACAATGCACGGCCCCATGTCACAAGGATCTGTACACAATTCCTGGAAGCTGAAAATGTCCCAGTTTTCTATGGCCTACATATTCACCTGATGTCACCCATTGAGCAAATTTTGGACTTGCAACTACGCACAGCCATTGAAGAGGAGTGGGACAACATTCCACAGGTCACAATCAACAGCCTGATCAACTCTATGCGAAGGAGATGTGTCGCGCTGCATGAGGCAAATGGTGGTCACACCAGATACTGACTAGTTTTCTGATCCACGCCCCTACTTTTTTTGTTTATTTTTTTGTTTAAGGTATCTGTGACAAACGGATGCTTATCTGTATTCCCAGTCATGTGAAATCCATAGATTAGGGCCTAATGAATTCATTTCAATTGACTGATTTCCTTATATGAACTGTAGCTCAGTAACACTAACACACACACTAGTGATGCGTGGGTCAGCTGTTTTTTCACCCGCCCACAATTGCTAATAACCCATCCGCAACCACCCAGCTATATGTGAGAAAGTGAAAATCTGAGGCCCGCACCCAACACTAACCCGCTAACATAGAAAATGCACAGTTGTCTACAGTCAGACAGCGGAATGTTTTTTTGAGGCTGTTTGTTAGTCAACTTGTCTATAATTAGATACATGCAGCTTCTCTTCTGTCATTACTTGTTGCCCCAGGAGACTAAATACAGTTGTTTAAGTCAGAAGTTTACATACACTTAGGTTGGAGTCATTAAAACTTGTTTTTCAACCACTCCACAAATTTCTTGTTAACAAACTATAGTTTTGGCAAGTCGGTTAGGACATCTACTTTCTACTTTGTGATTATTTCACTTATAATTCCCTGGATCACAATTCCAGTGGGTCAGAAGTTTGCATACACTAAGTTGACTGTGCCTTTAAACAGCATGGAAAATTCCAGAAAATTATGTCTTGGCTTTAGAAGCTTCTGATAGGCTAATTGACATAATTTAAGTCAATTGGAGGTGTACCTGTGGATGTATTTTAAGGCTACCTTCAAACTCAGTGCCTCTTTGCTTGACATCATGGGAAAATCAAAAGAAATCAGCCAAGACCTCAGAAAAATAATTGTAGACCTCCACAAGTCTGGTTCATCCTTGGGAGCAATTTCCAAATGCCTGAAGGTACCACGTTCATCTGTACAAACAATAGTACGCAAGTATAAACACCATGGGACCACACAGCCATCATACCGCTCAGGAAGGAGATGCGTTCTGTCTCCTAGAGATGAGCGTACTTTGGTGCAAAAAGTGCAAATCAATCCCAGAACAGAAAAGGACCCTGTGAAGGCATTGGAGGAAACAGGTACAAAAGTATCTATATTCACAGTAAAACGAGTCCTATATCGACATAACCTGAAAAGGCCACTTAGCAAGGAAGAAGCCACTGCTCCAAAACCGCCATAAAAAAAACAGACTACGGTTTGCAACTGCACATCGGGACAAAGATTGTACTTTTTGGAGAAATGTCCTCTGGTCTGATGAAACAAAAATAGAACTGTTTGGCCATAATGACCATTGTTATGTTTGGAGAAAAAAGGGGGATGTGTGCAAGCCGAAGAACACCATCCCAACCGTGAAGCACGGAGGTGGCAGTATCATGTTGTGGGGGTGCTTTGCTGCAGGAGGGACTGATGCACTTCACAAAATAGATGGCTTCATGAGGCAGGAAAACGATGTGCATATATTGAAACAACATCTCAAGACATCAGTCAGGAAGTTAAAGCTTGGTCACAAATGGGTCTTCCAAATGGCAATGACCCCAAGCATGTTTCCAAAGTTGTGGCAAAATGGCTTAAGGACAACAAAGTCAAGGTATTGGAGTGGCTATCAAAGCCCTGACCTCAAGCCTAAAGAAAATTAGTGGGCAGAACTGAAAAAGCATCTGTGAGCAAGGAGGCCTACAAACCTGACTCAGTTACACCAGCTCTGTCAGGAGGAATGGGCCAAAATTCACCAAACTTATTGTGGGAAGCTTGTGGAAGGCTACCTGAAACGTTTGACCAAAGTTAAACAATTTAAAGGCAACGCTACCAAATACTAATTGAGTGTATGTAAACTTCTGACCCACTAGAAATGTGATGAAAGAAATAAAAGCTGAAATAAATCACTCTACTATTATTGACATTTCACACTTAAAATAAAGTGGTGATCCTAACTGACCTAAGAAAGGGACTTTTTACTAGGATTAAATGTCAGGAATTGTGAAAAACTGAGTTTAAATATATTTGGCTACGTTGTATATAAACTTCCGACTTCAACTATAAACCCTTGCTCACCAGAATGTCATAAATCGATAGAATGAATGCATCAAGGGTGGTCATATTGATTATTGTCCAGTCATATGGTCAAGTGCTGCAAAGATGGACCTAGTTAAGCTGCAGCTAACCCAGAACAGAGCGGGACATTTTACTCTTCATTGTAATCAGTGGGGTGATTTCAATACTATACATGGCAGACTCTCTTGGCTAAGAGTTGAGGTAAGACTGACTGCATCACTTCAAGTTATAAGAAATTCCAAATTGTTTGCACAGTCAACTTACATACAGCACTGAGAAACACACACTTTCCCCCACCAGACATGCCACCAGAGGTATTTTCACAGTCCTCAAGTTCAGAACAAATTCAAGGAAACGTACAGTATTATACAGAGCTGTGACTGCATGGAACTCCCTTCCATAGCGCAAGTGAAGAGCAAACCTGGTTTCACAAAACTAATAAAGCAACACCTCACGGCACAACGCCTCTCCCCCATGTTCCCTACTTGTTGTGTGTATGTCCTGACATGTATGTGTAACTGATAGATACACACACACACACACTACATGTTCATGTTTTTGAATGCATGTAAATTGTAATGTCTTGTCTGTAGTCTTTTGTGTTACGTGTCAGACACCAGTAAGACCAGATGTCACCATTGGCGTCAGCTAATGGGGATCCTAATAAAATCTAATCAAAATTCTCTGCTTCTCTCACACAGCAAAGATGTTTAGGGACTGGGGAGAAAATGCAATAATGCAAAGAAAGCAACATTTTCAAACTGACATCAGTTTGACTGGTTTTAAGGAAATTAAAAGCTTAGATGCATATTTTATGTGGTTGAATTACTAAAATCAGCTTTTACGATGCTTATAAAGATAGGGACCGTCTGTAAATGTGGCAGTGCTAACCGTGTATTCATTCTCTATGCGGAAATAAATAACTCATTTCTCCCCTCCACTCCTGTTCCCGAGTCAAAATTTACATTTGGTGTGTAATTTTACTGCAAGAAATGCTTCATTCTGCAGGAGTTAATGTTATATTAGGCAATGTGAGAGGTTATAGACCTACCGTTCAGATTTCAGTTAGGTTACTATTCCATTTAACCCATATGAACAGTAGTTCCCTTGACGTACCATTTTGACAGATACTACTACACTGTTGGACCTAGGAACACAAGCATTTCACTACACCCGCAATAACATCTGCTAAATATGTGTATGTGACCAATAAAAATAGATTTGAAGTCCCTTAGGCTACGCACTAACAGCAGATAATAAATAATAAAAGAAAGACCTCAATGTAGCCTATAGATATGAATTATATGTACAGTATGGGCTACATTGATTTTATTTTTTATCCACACAATATTTCATGACCCGAAACCCACCCACCCCGCAGATATAACCACAGGGACTGCGCGGGTTATGAGTCAACCCACGTACCCCCCCCTAAACCCACCTGCCCCGCAGATATAACCACAGGGACTGCGCGGGTTATGAGTCAACCCACGTACCCCCCCCTAAACCCACCCGCCCTGCGGATATAACCACAGGGACTGCGGGTTATGAGTCAACCCACGTACCCCCCCCTAAACCCACCCGCCCCGCGGATATAACCACAGGGACTGCGGGTTATGAGTCAACCCACGTACCCCCCCCTAAACCCACCCGCCCCGCGGATATAACCACAGGGACTGCGGGTTATGAGTCAACCCACGTACCCCCCCCTAAACCCACCCGCCCCGCGGATATAACCACAGGGACTGCGGGTTATGAGTCAACCCACGTACCCCCCCCTAAACCCACCCGCCCTGCGGATATAACCACAGGAGCTGCGGGTTATGAGTCAACCTACGTACCCCCCCCTAAACCCACCTGCCCCGCAGATATAACCACAGGGACTGCGCGGGTTATGAGTCAACCCACGTACCCCCCCCTAAACCCACCCGCCCTGCGGATATAACCACAGGGACTGCGGGTTATGAGTCAACCCACGTACCCCCCCCTAAACCCACCCGCCCCGCGGATATAACCACAGGGACTGCGGGTTATGAGTCAACCCACGTACCCCCCCCTAAACCCACCCGCCCCGCGGATATAACCACAGGGACTGCGGGTTATGAGTCAACCCACGTACCCCCCCCTAAACCCACCCGCCCCGCGGATATAACCACAGGGACTGCGGGTTATGAGTCAACCCACGTACCCCCCCCTAAACCCACCCGCCCCGCGGATATAACCACAGGGACTGCGGGTTATGAGTCAACCCACGTACCCCCCCCTAAACCCACCCGCCCTGCGGATATAACCACAGGAGCTGCGGGTTATGAGTCAACCCACGTACCCCCCCCCTAAACCCACCTGCCCTGCAGATATAACCACAGGGACTGCGGGTTATGAGTCAACCCACGTACCCCCCCCTAAACCCACCCGCCCTGCGGATATAACCACAGGAGCTGCGGGTTATGAGTCAACCCACGTACCCCCCCCTAAACCCACCTGCCCTGCGGATATAACCACAGGGGCTGCGGGTTATGAGTCAACCCACGTACCCCCCCCTAAACCCACCTGCCCTGCAGATATAACCACAGGGACTGCGGGTTATGAGTCAACCCACGTACCCCCCCCTAAACCCACCTGCCCTGCGGATATAACCACAGGGACTGCGCGGGTTATGAGTCAACCCACGTACCCCCCCCTAAACCCACCTGCCCTGCGGATATAACCACAGGAGCTGCGGGTTATGAGTCAACCCACGTACCCCCCCCTAAACCCACCCGCCCTGCGGATATAACCACAGGGACTGCGCGGGTTATGAGTCAACCCACGTACCCCCCCCCTAAACCCACCCGCCCTGCGGATATAACAACAGGGACTGCGCGGGTTATGAGTCAACCCACGTACCCCCCCCTAAACCCACCTGCCCTGCGGATATAACCACAGGGACTGCGCGGGTTATGAGTCAACCCACGTACCCCCCCCTAAACCCACCCGCCCCGCGGATATAACCACAGGGACTGCGGGTTATGAGTCAACCCACGTACCCCCCCCTAAACCCACCCGCCCCGCGGATATAACCACAGGGACTGCGGGTTATGAGTCAACCCACGTACCCCCCCCTAAACCCACCCGCCCCGCGGATATAACCACAGGGACTGCGGGTTATGAGTCAACCCACGTACCCCCCCCTAAACCCACCCGCCCTGCGGATATAACCACAGGAGCTGCGGGTTATGAGTCAACCTACGTACCCCCCCCTAAACCCACCCGCCCCGCAGATATAACCACAGGGACTGCGCGGGTTATGAGTCAACCCACGTACCCCCCCCTAAACCCACCCGCCCTGCGGATATAACCACAGGGACTGCGGGTTATGAGTCAACCCACGTACCCCCCCCTAAACCCACCCGCCCCGCGGATATAACCACAGGGACTGCGGGTTATGAGTCAACCCACGTACCCCCCCCTAAACCCACCCGCCCCGCGGATATAACCACAGGGACTGCGGGTTATGAGTCAACCCACGTACCCCCCCCTAAACCCACCCGCCCCGCGGATATAACCACAGGGACTGCGGGTTATGAGTCAACCCACGTACCCCCCCCTAAACCCACCCGCCCCGCGGATATAACCACAGGGACTGCGGGTTATGAGTCAACCCACGTACCCCCCCCTAAACCCACCCGCCCTGCGGATATAACCACAGGAGCTGCGGGTTATGAGTCAACCCACGTACCCCCCCCCTAAACCCACCTGCCCTGCAGATATAACCACAGGGACTGCGGGTTATGAGTCAACCCACGTACCCCCCCCTAAACCCACCCGCCCCGCGGATATAACCACAGGAGCTGCGGGTTATGAGTCAACCCACGTACCCCCCCCTAAACCCACCTGCCCTGCGGATATAACCACAGGGGCTGCGGGTTATGAGTCAACCCACGTACCCCCCCCTAAACCCACCTGCCCTGCAGATATAACCACAGGGACTGCGGGTTATGAGTCAACCCACGTACCCCCCCCTAAACCCACCTGCCCTGCGGATATAACCACAGGGACTGCGCGGGTTATGAGTCAACCCACGTACCCCCCCCTAAACCCACCTGCCCTGCGGATATAACCACAGGAGCTGCGGGTTATGAGTCAACCCACGTACCCCCCCCTAAACCCACCCGCCCTGCGGATATAACCACAGGGACTGCGCGGGTTATGAGTCAACCCACGTACCCCCCCCCTAAACCCACCCGCCCTGCGGATATAACAACAGGGACTGCGCGGGTTATGAGTCAACCCACGTACCCCCCCCTAAACCCACCTGCCCTGCGGATATAACCACAGGGACTGCGCGGGTTATGAGTCAACCCACGTACCCCCCCCTAAACCCACCCGCCCTGCGGATATAACCACAGGGACTGCGCGGGTTATGAGTCAACCCACGTACCCCCCCCTAAACCCACCCGCCCTGCGGATATAACCACAGGGACTGCGCGGGTTATGAGTCAACCCACGTACCCCCCCCTAAACCCACCCGCCCTGCGGATATAACCACAGGGACTGCGGGTTATGAGTCAACCCACGTACCCCCCCCTAAACCCACCCGCCCTGCGGATATAACCACAGGGACTGCGCGGGTTATGAGTCAACCCACGTACCCCCCCTAAACCCACCCACCCTGCGGATATAACCACAGGGACTGCGGGTTATGAGTCAACCCACGTACCCCCCCCTAAACCCACCCGCCCTGCGGATATAACCACAGGGGCTGCGGGTTATGAGTCAACCCACGTACCCCCCCTCACTTTGAAGAGCAGCTCTTGTGCGTTCTTGGCGCTGTAGCAGAGGTGGGTGGAGCCTATGTTGTAGCCCCTCCCTACGTTAGCGGGGTTCTGTCGTAGCAGGTCAGCGGCGTGAAGCAGGATGGAATATAAAGGGTTAATGCCCACGCCCCCAACAACAGGTCAACACAGGGGTCAGAGGGCAGGGGGTCAAAGAAGAAGTTACCACCCACACGCATTGCTACATGGGAGTCCATGGTGCACTGAGGAGAGAGAGAGAGAAAGAATAAAAAATAGTGTTTATTTTGTAATGATAAATAACTCAGGTATGAGACGTGTCCACATTTTAGAAGTCTGCTTTCTGTTCCCTATTGTGGAGAAAGTCTGTTTTAGAGATATAAAAAAACGACTCCCATGCAGCATCGGTTTAGCTACTTCTGACAGGAGTCTCAGGAGACACAGACGCTGTTACACACACACACACACACACACACACACACGATGGGAGAGAGAGACCTTATAGCTGGTAGGGGGGGTATTTTGAAGACAACAGCAGCAAATTCCCTCTCCTTTTCCCTTTCTCTTTATACACACACACACACACACACACACACACACACATGTATACACACACTCCTCTGCTTTATCTGTTGTCACAGTCCCCACACTCTAACCCAGTACAGACGGAAGAGGTAACAACAGGCTCATCAAACAATCCCAGGGCTGAGTACAGTCTCCAACCACTTTACTGTGGAATATCAGACAGCTTTATGTGGCGACAACCACAGTCACACAGCTTACTGCTCAGAGAAGACACAGCTACTGGATGAGATCAGACTTACAATACAACCTATAAACACACACACACCAGATGGAGAGACAGGCAGAAAGACTGACAGACACTGACAATGCTATTGATTTTGAGGCAGAAACTAAAACTACATGTGAAAATGTTCATTTCAATGTAGACACACACACACACTCACTCACCTTGGTGTGTATCCAATGTGCGGGGGGATGTTGTGTGTATTTGACAGCCAGCTCGATAACACCCTCTCTCTGCAGCAGACCTGGACTGGAACACACAGAGAATCCTCCTACCTTCTCCATACCAGGGATAAAGAAGTCCACCCTGGACACACAGAGAGACAGACAGACAAACCGAGAGAGACAAAAAGAGAATCCTTATTGTTAAGTAATGCAAAACATGTCCAACTGAGAACGTAATCTAACGGATTCAAACGCAACCTCAAAATGTACAGAATGTGTCCATGTCTCTCACATAACATACCACAGGAAGTGGTAACTTTCCACAAGTTCCAGAAAAAAGAAAAAAAAAGTACACAGCCCTCCAAGGCAATAACAACTAGCAAGCATCTCTCCCTCTCTGACACCTAAACAGAGACACACACATATGTTTCTCCCACTCCTCCTACCCACCTGTCATATGGACTGGAGGAGGTGTAACCAAAGTATTTACATTTACATTTAAGTCATTTAGCAGACGCTCTTATCCAGAGCGACTTACAAATTGGAAAGTTCATACATATTCATCCTGGTCCCCCCGTGGGGAATGAACCCACAACCCTGGCGTTGCAAGCGCCATGCTCTACCAACTGAGCCACACGGGACATCTGTTTTACATCCATCCAACCCCTTCTGTTTATACACAACACAAACCGCCCACCAACAGTATGAACCACAGAGTTGAAGGGGATATTTATCAACTGAATGTACTTTTACATCACATAAATTAAACATGTTTATGGATGTGTGCTTTGCTTTTAGCTACAATACTAATGCCGTTTTCCTTTGTAGCTCAGTGGGTAGAGCATGCCACGTGTAACGCCAGGGTAGTGAGTTCGATTCCCGGGACCACCCATTGGTAATGAATGCAGCACGCATGACTAAGTCGCTTTGGAAAAACAGAGTGCTAAATGTTATGTTATTAATGTTATGAAGCCTGTTATTGGGTCTGAAACAATCTTGCAAGTTGGAAATCCCCCCCAACTGCTTCCTGCTGTCATCATATGCATTTGTTTATCAACTTATTTATTTACCTGTATTTTAACCAGGTGGGTTGATTGAGAACATTGTCTTTTAACACAATGACCTGTGTGTCTCTGTTTAGGTGTCAGAGAGGGAGAGATGCTTGCTAGTTGTTATTGCCTTGGAGGGCTGTGTACTTTTTTTTCTGGAACTTGTGGAAAGTTACCACTTCCTGTGCTATGTTATGTGAGAGACATGGACACATTCTGTACATTTTGAGGTTGCGTTTGAATGGTCCCGTGTGGCTCAGTTGGTAGAGCATGGCGCTTGCAACGCCAGGGTTGTGGGTTCAATTCCCACGGGGGGACCAGGATGAATATGTATGAACTTTCCAATTTGTAAGTCGCTCTGGATAAGAGCGTCTGCTAAATGACTTAAATGTAATGTAAAATGGAACAGTGGCAGGGGAGAGCAACACTGTAAATAGCATTACACACATTCAATACAACACTTCCCTCTAGTGCCTGGTAAAGGTATTACAGCCATTATAAACAGAGGATTGCTCAAGACCTTGATGGATTGCAGGAGGTAATCTCTCTCACTGTGCGTGATGATTGACAGCAGCCTGTGCCAGATAATGAATTTCATAACCTCTATACAGCTGTGTGGACCTTTTGTCCAACAAACTGTTGATGTGATATACTGGTTAATTGTGACAACACACTGCCTCTCCCCCTATACCGTAGCTACCCATACCTATAGCCTACGCACTTGTGCAGATCTGAAAGGATTGGATAGGTGTAAACATCCTCTCCCCAAAGCCATTGGTGTAAATGCTGTATTCAGTCTCCTTTCAACGAGCTATGAATGTAGCCAAACAAATGACAGTACTGTACTACTCACCACTGTCCAGCTCTGAAAGTAAAGTCTGGATGGACAGTTAGCCGGAGGCGTTTCACTGTCTCAGACTCGTCCATGATGCCACATACCCGCGCCGGATATACACGCTGGACACACACACCAACACACAATTTACAAATGAAATAACCTGTCAATCAATCATAAAGATGAACACAATTAAACTGTGGTAATAGTTGAGAATCTGTACATTAGAAACCTTTAGCCGAGACATACACAGATTAACAAAATGTCTTCGATATTGTCAGTCTCATCATAACACAGATCGTTAAACTGTTTTCAGCTTTGGATTGCATAAGCCACAGGTTTGTTGCTACAGTACAAACACAGCTGGATGGTCACTCACATCTTGTCTGTAGTTGCTGGCTGTCCTCTCTAGATGGTCCATTTGTCTTCTGGATGACATTTTCCTGAAAAGACAACAGAAGTGCCTACTTTATTTAAACATGTCTATCAGAAAAGAATGTAGCCAAGCTAATCAGCACAAAGGTCAGTTACGTGTATAACCTCAATGGCCCCTAGAAAGACACTGCAGTCTCACCTGTGTGCGGATATCATAACAAACAATAAATAGACTTGTACCTATTGTCAGATGGGTCCAGCGAACTTTAAGTAAATCATGATCTAAAAACAGGCGAGTAGTTCCGGGTGTATGGCAGCTTTGGTGTTGTTAAAGACGTGACAAAAGTGTAGTAGCCGCACAATCAGCCCCAAGCCCGCTCCTAACCCCCCAACAGTGACAGAGGGGTGACGGGCCACCTGACAGCAACAATACTCGACATATTATATATGAAACCCAACTCACCTTGTGATCGAACACAATACACGCGACCGTATCAGACCGCCGGACGCCCCCGACAATGTGAAGCTTCGAGCAGCCATGAAAAGTTTACAGAGGACGCTCATTGCGCAATATAATGTCACTTTACCTTTTCTTTAGAGAGGCAACCTATTGAGGGAGGGTGTTAGTGGCTAGCTAGCTGACGCTATAGTGATCTAAACCAGATTTAACAGATCACAACAAGCAGGTGAGTAATTTTGTCGATACGTTTGGTGTAGCTAGCATGCTAACCAACTGTGCAACCACCGTTTTTAAAACAGAGAAATCCATAGCATGCTAGCTCAGCCAGCCCAGTCACACAACAAGCCTATACTCTCTCACTTAACATTTACAGCTATCGTAGCATTGACTGCATTCCCTACGGAATATAGCTAGTCTATCTGAAAAGCAAGTCTTGCCAATGTATGACAATATGTTTGATATGATATTCTTGCAGGTTAGATAACCTTCCTGAAATGTGTGGAAGATTTGTTGACTCCGGAAGTGATTGACGGCATGCTCTTTCGTGTGTTCATATTTGCGCAGATACTGCGCATGCCACATGGATGTTCTATCAATAATCAGTTAGGGTTCAGCATTTGTGTCATGCAGATGTATGGTTTCTTCATTATTCTGCGGATTTAATTTTTGGATAGTGCAGCCTAATGTTAACTTTTTTGTGTGTTGGATAGGATATCATTGTGATGAGCTGGTCTTGAGTTCAATCTAACGTTACCTAGCTAGTCTTTCTCGCAGAATTCAAAGGAAGGGAAAAGTGTCGACGGAGGCACTCAAGTCCACACGATGAATAACAAACCTGGGAAAAAGAAAAGCAACACAACCAATAGGACTAAACAGTCCAACACTAATGGGGTTACTTTCAACTCCATCCGAATAAAAAAAGAACCAGGAGACTTTGAACGGAAGGAAATTGGTGACCATTCCAAACGTCCTTTGCTGGAGAAGCAAAAGCACGTCAAGCAACATCAAACTACGTCCAACCAAGCGACCCGGTATAGCAAGATATCGAGGAGCCCTGTGGTGATACTAACAAAATTGTCAAACGTAAGATGAGTTAGTAGTCTTTCCCCAACATGTGACTTTTAGGGATGGATCGAAATTTACAGAATGGTTACCTGGAGGAAAATCTAGTCCAGGGGAAGGTCATGTAATTTATGACATTTCTATTTTTCTCAGTGTTTTAGAATTAGTTGCTTATAAGGCTATATATCGACGTGCTTGATGCTGCCCCTCATCTCTGATTCTCAGCTGGGCACTCAATATCAAGTGAGCATATTGGCTATTTAGTGGGATGCACAGAGAAAAGTAATATTTCTAAGATAGCTGCTGGGATGGTGTAAATACAACTAGGCTGCATTATACACTGCAATGAATATTCCAACCCCGAGCCCTGGCCTGCTCTGCTCTTGCTGATCTGCCTAACCAATGGCTGTGCTGTTTAGGCCTACGGTGGCAGTTCAGCAAGAGAGTCAAAGGCTTTTTCCACAAATACTTTTTGATTAGGCTTAGTCCAAAAGATGAACTATCTTGCTCGCGGACTAGCTCGCGGACTAGTGTATATCCTGTGTCCTGTTCAGTTTGAGAAGGAGAGTGCGAAGATGAGGACCAGAGGTCAACTTTGATAGCTTGCGACTACTATATTGTTTTTAATTAAATGAATGATGTTTCTTGCCCATGGTGTATTTATCAGAGTTATTGACCTCACAATAAACCAGATTTGAGTAACTTCCATTGTGCTGAAACTAAAGCTGCAGCCGCAGCACAATCAATCACAAATGGACAGCTCATAAACAAATGATGTAAAGTGTTGGTCCCATGTTTCATGAGCTGAAATAAAAGATCCCAGAAATGGTCCATATGCATAAAAAGCTTATTGTGCACACATTTGTTTACATCCCTGTTAGTGAGCATTTCTCCTTTGCCAAGATAATCCATCCACCTGACTGGTGTGGCATATCAAGAAGCTGATTAAACAGAATGATCATTATGCTGAGGACAATAAAAGGCCACTCTAAAATGTGCACTTTTTGTCACACAATACAATGTCACAATTGGCTTGCTGACTACAGGACTGTCCACCAGAGCTGTTGCCAGAGAATTTAATGTTAATTTCTCTACCATAAGCTGCCTCCAATGTCGTTTTAGAGAATTTGGCACGTGGTAACCACACCAACCCAGGACCTACACATCCGGGTTCTTCACCTGTGGGATCGTCTGAGACCAGCCACCTTGACAGCTGATGAAACTGTGTGTTTGCACAACCAAAGAATTTCTGCACAAACTGTCAGAAACCGTCTCGGAGAAGCACATCTGCGTGCTCGTTGTCCTCACCAGGGTCTTGAACTGACTGCAGTTTGGCGTCATAACCGACTTCAGTGGGCAAATGCTAACCTTTAATGGCCACTGGCACACTGAATAAGTGCTCTTCGCGGATGATTCCCGGTTTCAACTGTACTAAGCAGCTAGCTAGCCACCAACACCAACTTTCTCCTTCAATAGGTATGGCGTCATGTGGGCGAGTGGTTTGCTGATGTCAACGTTGTGAACAGGGTGCCCAGTGGTGGTGGGGTTATGGTATGGGCAGGCATAAGCTACGGACAAGAAACACAATTGCATTTTATTGATGGTCATTTAAATACACAGAGATAATGTGACGAGATCCTGAGGCCCATTGTCATGCCATGCATACTCACCAGACATGTCACCCGTTGAGCAAGTTTGGGATGCTCTGGATCAACGTGTATGACAGCATGTTCCAGTTCCCACCAATATCCATCAACTTCGCATAGCCATTGAAGACGAGTGGGACAACATTACACAGGCCAAATCCAAAGATCAGGGCCTAATTTATTTTAATAGACCGATTTCCTTCTATGAACTGTAACTCAGTAAAATCTTTGAAGTTGTTGCATGTTGCGTTTATATTTTTGTTCGGTGAAGGTTGTTGGTTTATGCTTACTGTGGTTTCTTCATCTTTCTAATCGATAAGGTGGTGCTTAAGACTCTTCTGAGAGAAACTAAAGTGCGTTTGGTGAAGGAGGAGACAGGAGCCAGGAGGGATGAAGACAACGATGAAGGTAGGACATGTACATACTCCAGTCTACACCCAATACTGCAGTGAAAATGGGTGATAAATTACTGAAGATTTTAATTTGATGTCAGCAGGGATTATTTCTTTATTCTTGAATTAGGAAAATGACATTTCTCTTTTTTATTTGTTCCCTCTCGCACCCCATAGGGAGTGAACATTATTCACAATAAGGGTTAGATGAAGAAAATCAGACCTCTAATGAAAATGGATGGCCTTCCTTCAGCAAAATATATTTAACCTAAACCCTCCCTGAAAACTGTAAAAAAAACAAGTGACCCTCCCTTATACCCAAAATAAGAATGAAAACACAAAGCGGGTAGCAGAAAACATGCCTAGCATTTACCCTCACTTCTTGGACAGACTAGAGCCTTACATATGTAGTTTTATAAACTGTTATTCGTCCTGTGTGCATTAGATGGCAATGCAGGAATTTTTATAGCACACAGGGCTGAGGGTCCGAAGGTTGTGCGTTCGCCGTGGACAAGAGTTGGGGTGGAAAGATCTCCTTTATTGTAAAATCATTGCATGAATCTGTCACTGTGTTTTCAGGTCAGAGAAAAAATTGCCTTTTTATAAACATTTCATGCAATTGTACATATTAGCAGAATATTTTTTAATACCACACAAATTACAGGCTAATAAGAATGTACAGAGAGATAGGCCTATGTGTTAATCTTATCATATTTCTCTAATGCCAAATCAGTGTGTCTTGTTTGCAATGAAACTGTCCCTGTTTGCAAATAATTAAATCTGAGACATCATTAGGAATCTGAGCATGGTACTTTAAAAAATTAGGCCTACCTTTCCACCCCAGACAGAGTAGTACTACCTTTCCACCCCAGACAGTAAGCCTACCTTTCCAACCCAGACAGAGTAGTACTACCTTTCCAACCCAGACAGTAAGCCTACCTTTCCAACCCAGACAGTAAGCCTACCTTTCCAACCCAGACAGAGTAGTACTACCTTTCCAACCCAGACAGAGTAGTACTACCTTTCAAACCCAGACAGAGTAGTACTACCTTTCCAACCCAGACAGAGTAGTACTACCTTTCCAACCCAGACAGAGTAGTACTACCTTTCCACACCAGACAGAGTAGGCCTACCTTTCCAACCCAGACAGAGTAGGACTACCTTTCCAACCCAGACAGAGTAGGACTACCTTTCCAACCCAGACAGAGTAGGACTACCTTTCCAACCCAGACAGAGTAAGCCTACCTTTCCAACCCAGACAGACTAGGTCTACCTTTCCACCCCAGACAGTAAGTCTACCTTTCCACCCCAGACAACAAGCCTACCTTTCCACCCCAGACAGATTAGGACTACCTTTCCAACCCAGACAGAGTAGAACTACCTTTCCACCCCAGACAGAGTAGACCTACCTTTCCAACCCAGACAGAGTAGACCTACCTTTCCAACCCAGACAGAGTAGACCTACCTTTCCACCCCAGACAGAGTAGACCTACCTTTCCACCCCAGACAGATTAGGACTACCTTTCCAACCCAGACAGAGTAGAACTACCTTTCCACCCCAGACAGAGTAGACCTACCTTTCCAACCCAGACAGAGTAGACCTACCTTTCCAACCCAGACAGAGTAGACCTACCTTTCCACCCCAGACAGAGTAGACCTACCTTTCAACCCCATACAGAGTAGACCTACCTTTCCACCCCAGACAGAGTAGACCTACCGTTCCACCCCAGACAGAGTAGACCTACCTTTCCACCCCAGACAGAGTAGGCCTACCTTTCCAACCCAGACAGAGTAGGCCTACCTTTCCAACCCAGACAGAGTAGGCCTACCTTTCCAACCCAGACAGAGTAGGCCTACCTTTCCAACCCAGACAGAGTAGGCCTACCTTTCCACCCCAGACAGAGTAGGCCTACCTTTCCAACCCAGACAGAGTAGACCTACCTTTCCAACCCAGACAGAGTAGGCCTACCTTTCCACCCCAGACAGAGTAGGCCTACCTTTCCAACCCAGACAGAGTAGACCTACCTTTCCAACCCAGACAGAGTAGACCTACCTTTCCAACCCAGACAGAGTAGGCCTACCTTTCCAACCCAGACAGAGTAGGCCTACCTTTCCACCCCAGACAGAGTAGGCCTACCTCTCCACCCCAGGCAGAGTAGACCTACCTTTCAACCCCATACAGAGTAGCCCTACCGATGCAGAAACATTTAAGCTTTAACTGCTGGCTACTCTTCTTCTGTGGTTTAACCCAATGAGAGAAGGTAACAAGTGTTTCCCCAAAAGCTGTCTGGGTTTAAATATCTTCTATTGTAGAGAAGGGGAATAGCTTTATCATTTGATAGTGACAGAATTAGATTACTTTACAGCTTGTTTCTAGCATAAAGCATCTCGGACCAAAGCACTGTTATACATCACTTTATTTAATCAGATCTGTTTTACTTTCTTAAATCTTAAGCTAACAACGGTAGGCCTGTGTGTTTTGCCATTTTCTTTCATACCCTCTCAATTTGAGTCTTGGTTCTAAATTAACAGCCCTTCACTGACACAGAGGTATGCTATTTAAAGAGGGGATATTGGGTGGAGGAATTGACCAATAAAATCTATGGATATAGCAGCCTATATAGCCTAATTTAGTCTGTCAACAGGTAGGCCTACCTCGTTTCTTAAATGGGAAGAAATAGGCTCCAACACAAAGCCCGATTGTTGTTAGTAAAGTCTAATTAAAATGAAGACTTTGAAATTATGCCTACTCAAAAGTTCCTACTTTCTGCACCATGAGCCATTTTCGATTGTGCTGCGGCTGCTTCTTCAAGTTTCAGCACCACAATGTAAGTTACTCGAATATGGCTTATTGTGAGGTCAATAACTCTGATAAATACATAACGGGCAAGAAACGTATTGTTTTTAATAAAAATATATTATAGTAGTAGCAAGCTATCAAAGTGTATCTCCGGTCCTCCTCATCTTCACGCTCTCCTTCTCAAGCTGAACAGAACATAGGCTATTCTGAGTTCAAGGCCTAATCACCTCTTTATCCCTCTCCCTCAGTCTCTTCTCCGCAGTTCTTTCCTTGTCCACACTGCACCATCTCCTTCACTGACTGTTACTTCCTGGAGAACCACATCAAGACCAAACACCAGAAGCAGTACCTGGCCATGTTGAAAAGCCACGTCTCAAAGAGTAAAACCGTGTACGCCCCCACACACAGCTGTCCCCAGTGCAGCTGCATGTTCCATACCCCACGACAGCTACACATCCACACCCGCCAGGCCCACCCCTCCGCCCTTCCCCAGAAACCTGCCCGTCCCCCCAGGGTTCCGGGGAAACTCCACCCCTGCCCGCAGTGTGCCCGTAGATTCCCGTACCTGGGCACCCTGCTGAAGCACTGCAAGAATTTGCACAAAATGGCTGTTTTTCGCACCGATGGTCACATCAGTTGTGCTGACTGTGGGAAGAGCTTTGAGAATTGCTGGGGACTAGGGCCACACCGGTGTCAAGAACCAGAGGGCACTAAACCTAAGGACACTAAGACTGTGGTCTGTCTGGAAGTCGGCTTCCATTGCTCAGAGTGTGGTAAGATCCTCAGTACTCCTACGAGCCTGGACACTCACATGCGCATCCACACTGGAGAGAAGCCGTACGAATGTAAGGAGTGCGGCAAGCGCTTCTCAGAGAACAGCGGTTACCGTTATCACTCGTTAATACACTCGGGGCTCAAGCCGTTCAAATGCCAGGACTGCGGGAAGACTTTCAAACGGAAGTCGCTCCTCTGGACTCACCTGTCGGTTCACACTGGTGAGCGGAAGTTCTCCTGCACCCAATGCGATAAGCGGTATGCAAGCAGGGCCCATCTGAAGCTTCACCTGCGAACACACTCGGGGGAGAGACCTTTCAAATGCACCGTTTGTGGTAAAGACTTTGCTGACAAAGCTTATCTGAAAACACACCTGAAGATCCACAGCAACGAGAAGAACTACCACTGTGGGGTTTGTGGGCGGGCGTTCCTGAGGCTGGGGTTGTTGAAGTTACACATGCGCTCACATACCGGGGAGAGGCCCTACCACTGCACAGTGTGCGACAAGAAGTTTTTTCGACTCTCACACCTGAAGAACCATCATCTGACTCACACGGGTGAGAAACCATACACCTGTACCGAGTGCAGTAAAAGCTTCACTCAGTCTGGGGATCTGTCCAAGCACAAGCTCCTACACACTGGGGAGAAGCCATTTGAATGCCCTGAATGCCCCAGCCGGTTTAACCGTTCTGGTTCTCTGACCAGTCACATGAGGACCCACACTCACCGTGATATAAAGCCATACTCCTGCCAAGAATGTGGGAAGAGCTTTTATGAACAGAGTCACGTCAAAGTCCACATGAAGACCCACACAGGGGAGAGACCGTATCCCTGCCCCCACTGCCTTTTCAGCTTCACTCGGAAAGCACATCTCTCCAAACACCTGCCTAGATGTCGTAAATGATCATGGTTGGCATTTTTTATGACACCTTTTTATTACGAAATTCATTGTATTCATAGGAATCACTTTTAGATGAATCCACCACAGTGAAACAATAACGTTATATAGTCATGGAATACATTGATACATTATTATACTGAGCAAAAATATAAACGCAACATGTACAGTGTTGGTCCCATGTTTCATGGGCTGAAATATAAGATCCCAGACAATTTCCATACGCACAAAAAGCTTATTACTCACAAATGTTGTGCCAAATTTGTTTACATCCCTGTTAGTGAGCATTTTTCCTTTGCCAGGATAATCCATCCACCTGACAGGTGTGGCATATCAAAAAGCTAATTAAACAGCTTGACCATTACACAGGTGCACCTTGTGCTGGGGACAAAAGGCCCTCAATGTGCAGTTTTGTCATGAAACACAATGCTAGAGATGTTTCTAGTTTTAAGGTGTGTGCAATTGACTTGCTGACTGCAGGAATGTCCACCAGAGCTGTTGCCAGAGAAATGCTATGTTAGTTTCTCTACCATAAGCCGCCTCAAGTCGTTTTAGAGAATTTGACAGTACATCCTACCAGCCTCACAACCGCAAACCATGTGTATGGCATTGTGTGGGCAAGCGGTTTGCTGATGTCAATCTTGTGAACAAAAGGCCCAGTGATGGTGGGGTTACGGTATGGGTAGGCATAAGCTATGGACAACCAACACAATTGCTTTTTATCGATGGCAATTTGAAGGCACAGAGATATTGTGATGAGATCCTGAGGCCCATTCTCGTACCCTTCATTCGCCGCCATCACCTTGTGTTTCAGAATGATAATGTACAGCCCCATGTCGCAAGGACGTGTACACAATTCCTGGAAGCTGAAAATGTCCCAGTTCTTCCATGGCCTGCATACTCACCAGACATTTCACCCATTGAGCAAGTTTGGGATGCTCTGGATCAATGTGTATGACAGCATGTTTCAGTTCCCACCAATATCCAGCAACTTCTCACAGCCATTGAAGAGAAGTGGGACAACATTACACAGGCCACAATCAACAGCCTGATCAACTCTATGCGAAGGAGATGTCACGCTGCATGAGGCAAATGGTGGTCACACCAGATACGGACTGGTTTTATGATCCACACCCATACTTTTTTGTTTAAGGTATCTGTGACAAACAGATGCATATCTGTATTCCCAGTCATGTGAAAGCCATAGATTAGGGCCAAATGAATTAATTATAATTGACTGATTTCTTTATATGAACTGTAACTCAGTAAATCTTTGAAATTGTTGCATGTTGCGTTTATATTTTTGTTCAGTATAGTAGATCATAGTTACATTGTTTTGTTAATGAACACCCTTTTTAGTACTTTTTTCATTTCATTTAAAATAATATTACTGTATGCTGACTCCTTGTAACAACTGATGGTGACAAAGCCTAAGAAAGAGAAACTAAAGTTATCAGTCAGCGAATTGATCAGTCTGCCATCTGAATGGTCTGAATTGTATGGCTCAAATCTTGATTGTGTACACTAATACAAAATGATTCAGTCAGTTATCCTCAGAAAATGGCTACAACCCCCCCCCCCCCCCCCCCCCCCCCCCCCAATGTGACCCAATAGTTAGGCATTGTTAAAGAAATACACTAATTTGAACTGTTTCCATCTGAACTAGGGGACGCATAGCAAATACACAGTGCATTCGGAAACTATTCAGACCCCTTGACTTTTTCCACATTTTGTTACGTTACAGCCTTATTCTAAAATTGATTAAATAATTTCCCCCTCAATCTACACACAATACCCCATAATGACAAAGCAAAAACATTTAATAATTTTTTTGCAAAAAAAATATCATATTTACATACTGTAAGTATTCAGACCCTTTACTCAGCACTTTGTTGAAGCATCTTTGACAGCGATCACAGCCTCAAGTCTTCCTGGGTATGACGCTACAAGCTTGGCACACCTGTATTTGGGGAGTTTCGCCCGTTCTTCTCTGCAGATCTTCTCAAGCTCTGTCAGGTTGGATGGGGAGTTTTGCTGCACAGCTATTTTCAGGTCTCTCCAGAGATGTTCAACCCGGTTCACGTCCCAGTTTTGGCTGGGCCACTCAATGACATTCAGAGACTTGTCCCGAAGCCACTCCTGCGTTGTCTTGGCTGTGTGCTTAGGGTCGTTGTTCTGTTGGAAGGTGAACCTTCGCCCCAGTTCTGAGGTCCTGAGCACTTTGGAGCAGGTTTTCATCAAGGATCTCTTTGTACATTGCTCTGTTCATCTTTCCCTCGATCCTGACTTGCCTCCCAGTATCTGCCGCTGAAAAACATCCCCACAGCATGATGCTGTCACCATGCTTCACCGTAGGGATGGTGCCAGGTTTCCTCCAGATGTGACGCTTGGCATTCAGGCCTGAGAGTTCAAACTTGGTTTCATCAGACCAAATAATCTTGTTTCTCATGGTCAGAGTCCTTAAGGTGCCTTTTGGCAAACTCCAAGCGGGCTGTGCCTTTTACTGAGGAGTGGCATCCGTCTGGCCACTTTACCATAAAGGCCTGATTGGTGGAGTGCTGCAGAGATGGTTGTTCTTCCATCTCCACAGAGGAACTCTGGAGCTCTGTCAGAGTGACAATCGGGTTCTTGGCCACCTCCCTGACCAAGGCCCTTCTCCCCCGATTGCTCAGTTTGGCCGGGCGGCCAGCTCTAGAAAGAGTCTTGGTGGTTCCAAACTTCTTCCATTTAAGAATAATGGAGGCCACTGTGTTCTTGGGGACCTTCAATGCTACAGACATTTTTTTGGTACACTTCCCCAGATCTGTTCCTCGACACAACCCTGTCTCGGAGCTCTACGGACAATTCCTTCGACCTCATGGCTTGGTTTTTGCTCTGACATGCACTGTCAACTGTCAACCTTATATAGACAGGCGTGTGCCTTTACAAATCATGTCCAATCAATTGAATTTACCACAGGTGGACTCCAATCAAGTTGTAGAAACATCTCAAGGATGATCAATGGAAACAGGATGCACCTGAGCTCAATTTCAAGTCTCATAGCAAAGGGTCTGAATGCTTATGTAAATAAGGTATTTCTGTTTTTAATTTGTAATACATTTGCAAAAATGTGTAAAAACCTGTTTTGCTTTGTCGTTATGGGGTATTGTGTGTAGATTGATGAGGGGGAAATGTAATTACAGCCTTATTGTAAAAAAATGGAAGGGGTCTGAATACTTCCGAATGCATTGTATAGCCTGTATGACGTCCAACCCTGATGTCCCCTTTCCTTTTGCCCTGTGAACCAGATGTGTGAATAAAGGTCAGGCCCTCAGCACGACTCCTCTTTTAAGACGTCAGAACACACGCAGCACACCATCTCACATAGGCTTCATTACTATGACCTTTAGAACACAGAATGAGAGAGGCCAGGAATACTGGGAGAAATGGGATTCATAATTGGAAATTGACTGATTCAAAGATGATGTAATTGTAACTTGTGCATTGTACCTGCCTGTTTTGTGTTTGTTTTCAATAAAAACAAATAAAAGGATGAATCATTAAGCCTACATTATAGGTTATTTGCCAACAAAATCTGCAATTTCATAAAATAGAATATTCCTTTATGTGCAGCATTGTACAAAATCATAGTTTATTTCCTCTGTAATGTATGGTTCAATTATTTCCCACCATAGCACTTGCATTATATCCTTAACAGAAACACATCTAAATACAGGTATCGACAGAGGCAAGATGCTGATGCCACATGGGTAGCGTAGGCCCATCTCTGGTGACATTCCGTGTCCTCCTTCTCACCCCCCTTCTCCTTCACAGCTTCTAGACATCTCTGGGTCTGCAGGTGAACCATCTGGCCACTCAGCTGAAGAAAAATCTAAATAATGAATTGTGTCTGTATCATCATGTCAAGTAACCACACAAACACCTACAGTGCCTTCAGAAAGTATTCAGACCACAGGAGGTTGGTGGCGCCTTAATTGGGGAGGACGGTCTCGTGGTAATGGCTGGAGTGGAATAGTATCAAACGCATGGCTTCCATGTGTTAGATGCCGTTCCATTAGCTCCATTCCAGCCATTATTATGAGCTGTCCTCCCCTCAGCAGCCTCCACTGATTCACACCCCTTGACTTTTTCCAAATTTCATTGTGTTACAGCCTGAATTTTAAATGGATTACATGGAGATTGTGTGTCACTGGCTTACACACAATACCCCGTAATGTCAAAGTGGAATTATTTTTGGGGGAAATCTTTACAAATAAATGAAAAGCTGAAATGTCTTGAGTCCATAAGTATTCAACCCCTTTGTTGGGGGTGGCAGGTAGCCTATTGGTTAGAGCGTTGGGCCAGTAACCGAAAGGTTGCTGGATTGAATCCCCGAGCTGACAAGGTAAAAATCTGTCGTTCTGCCCCTGAACAAGGCAGTTAACCCACTGTTCCCGGGTAGGCCGTCATTGTAAATAAGAATTTGTTCTTAACTGACTTGCCTAGTTAAATAAAGGTTAAATAAGAAATCACATAATACTGTGTGTGCAATAATAATGTTCACCATGATTTTTGTATGACTACCTCATCTCTACCCCACATATACAGTTATCTGTAAGAACCCTCAGAGGAGCAGTGCATTTCAAACACAGAGTCAACCACAAAGACCAGGGAGGTTTTCCAATGCCTCGCAAAGCAGGGCAACTATTTCACCATGAAGCCAAAGCACTTTAAAATGGTTACAGGGTTTAATGGCTGTGATAGGAGAAAATTGAGGATGAATCAACAACATTGTAGTTAGTCCACAATACTAACCTAATTGACAGAGTGAGAAGAAGGAAGCCTGTACATAGTAAAAATATGTTTGCATGTTTGCAATAAGGCACTGAAGTAAAACTGCAAAACATTTGGGCAGAGAAATTAACTTTATGTCCTGAATACAAAGCTTTATGTTTGAGGCAAATCCAACACAACACATCACTGAGTACCGCGACATATATTTTCAAACATGGTGCTGGCTGCATTAGGTTATGGATATGCTGGTCATCGGCAAGGACTAGGGAGTTTTTTAGGATAAAAAGAAATGGAATAGAGCTAAGCACAGGCACAATACTAGAGGAAAACCTTGTTCAGTCTGCTTTCCAACAGTCACTGCTGATAAATTCACCTTTCAGCAGGACAATAACCTAAAACACAAGGCCAAATATACACTGGAGTTGCTTACCAAGACAACATTGAGTGAACTAGTTACAGTTGTGACTTAAATCAGCTTGAAAATCTATGGAGACCTGGAAATGTCTGTCTAGCAATGATCAACAACCAATTTGACAGAGCAAATAAAAAGAATAATGGTACAATATTGTACAATCCAGGTATGGAAAGACTCACCCAGAAAGACTCATAGCTGTAATTGCTGCCAAAGGTGATTTTAACATGTATTGACTCCGGTGTGAATACTTATTCTAAAAACATGTTTTCACTTTGTAATTATGGAGTATTGTGTGTAGATGGGTAAGAAAAAAAATAAGTGAAGGCGTATGAATGACTTCTGAAGGCACTGTAAATAAGTAACATTTCATACAAATATAAATTATTTATTTTGTTGAAGTTTGCAGTTGTGGGCGTTGATGTCACTTCATGACCTTTGCCCTTTCACTGACCTTGATGACCCTCCACTGTGGTTTGCTGTGGGGCGGCTGATGGGCGGGACAGGGTGTTAATACCACCTTCTCCCCCTGGGCGTCAAAGCACCTCGACCATGGAGTTCAGCTCACAGTGGTGGAGAGAGAACAGACAGGGAAGTAAAACTCTAGTCTTTATCACTACATCAGCATCATCATGACGTTTTGATTTAGGAATTTACGATCTGCTCTCACAGTCTCAAATATCATAATCATCATAACCACCACCATTATCATCATCATCACCACCATTATCAGGATCATTACGTCATTGTCATCATCACCACTCAACATCATCATAATCACCACCATTATCAGGATCATTACATCATTGTCATCATCACCACTCAACATCATCATAATCACCACCATTATCAGGATCATTACATCATTGTCATCATCACCACTCACAATCATCATAATCACCACCATTATCATCATCACCACCATTATCAGGATCATTATCGTCAACATCATCGTCATCATGATTATCATCATCCTCATCATCATGGTTACCTGGTACCCGTTGCTGTTGCAGGGTGCTATGGACCCCGTCCTCCAGGGTAATCTGCACAATAGCCAGTGTCAACATTGTACAGCTTAAAAAATACAGGCATAATATGTTACAGGATACATGTTCAACATACAAGAAAAAAACACATTATATTAATCAAATAAAAATACAGATAAGGCTATTCAAAGTGGGTGTGTGTGTGAGAGAGAGAGAGACTCCTACCTCCCCTGAGAGTGAAGGTCTGTCCTGTGGTATATAGAGGTCTGGGTAGACGTCAGTCAGGAACCAGTGGAAGTTTCTGCAGCCCGGTCTCTTCTTCAGTCTGACTAGCTCTAATGTGAGGACACACACAAATTCATTTGAGATCAATGACAATCTCTCTCTCTTTCGCACTCTCACTTTCTCTCACGCTCACACACACACACAGACGTGCGCACACACACACACACACACAAACACACCTATGGATACAAACCACAGGAGGTTGGTGGCATCTTATTTGGGGGAGATGGGCTATTGGTAATGGCTGGAGTGGAATGGTATAAAATATATCAAACACATGGCTTCCATGTTTATGATGACACTCCATTTACTCCGTTCCAGCCATTATTATGAGCTGTCCTCCCCTCAGCAGCCTCCACTGATATAAACGCATGCACACACACACACCCTATCTGTCTGATGAAGTGATCTCTCTGATAGTAGATCTTCCAGCCAGGTATCAGCGATGCGGATGTTGTTCCTCTGGAGGATGTCCTGGTCAGGGAGGGGGTAGGACAGGTGATGGCGCCTCAAGTGAGCCACTCTGGAGCAGGGGACCACCTCCATGAAATCCCCCACACAACTACACCTGGACAGAGATACACAGACAGATAGACAGTTGACAGACAGACTGTTGACAGACACCGACAGTTGACAGACATAGAGACAGACACAGACAGGTGGCAAACACGGAGACCGACAGTTGGCAGACAGAGACAGACAGTTGACAGAGACACAGTTGACAGACAGTTGATAGATTTAGAGACAGACACAGAGTTGACAGACAGACAGTTGACAGATATAGTCTCCATTGAGTCCACTCAGACTCCATTACTTTTGCTACCATGTCAAAATGTCTCTGCATGCCTGGCAGACATCTCAGCTTGGATGTCGGCCCTCCACATCAAGTGCAACCTCGACAAATGGAGCTGCTCTTCTTCCCGGGGAATGCCTGCCCGCTCCATGACCTCTCCATCACAAGTTCTCCCATGTCACTCCACTCCTCCGCACACTCCACTGGCTTCCTGTCAAAACTTGCATCATCTTCCCGACCCTGGTGCTTGCCCACGGAGCAGCAAGGGGAAGTGCCCCTCCCTACCTTCAGGCTCTGCTCCAACCCTACATCCCAACCCGAGCACTCCATTCCACCATCTCTGGTCTCTTGGCCCTCCCACCCCTAGGGGAGGGCAGCTCCTGTTCAGCCCAATCAAAGCTTTTCTCTGTCCTGGCACCCCAATGGTGGAACGAGCTCCCCCCTAGTCAGGACAGCGGAGTCCCTGCCTATCTTCTGATAACGTCTGAAACCCTACCATTTTGAAGAGTATCTTAAATAACTCTCACGGCGCCCCCCCCCCCCCAAAAAGCACTGACTTTGCTGATAAATAACTTGCCGAGGGGAAATGTACTTGATACAATTGTGATGTGTTGTTGTCTCACCTAGCTATCTTAAGACGAATGCACTAATTGAAAGCCACTCTGGATAAGAGTGACTGCTAAATGACTAAAATGTTTTAAAAAAATGATATAATATGTTTATCTGGGGGGACTTGTATCATAGCAACCAAAAATCAGTCCAGCCATTCTGCTTGTGATTTCTGACTAGCTGGATATAGTTATCTGCAAGTAACCATTTCATAACCATAATCATTTCATAAACGATAATGGAAGAGGAGCAGGGGGATGGAGACAGTAAGGAAATAAAGGGGCTGAAGAGCAAGATAGAGAGGGGGGGAAAGAGAGGGGGAGAGAGAGCGATGTGGGAGAAAGAAAGGGAACGGGAGAGAGAGAGGGGGGAAGAGAGTGAGAGAGAGGGGAGGGGAGAGAGAGAGAGAGGTGGGAGAAAGAAAGAGAGGTAGAGGGGGGAGAAAGAGAGCGAGGGGGGGAGAGGTGGAGTTGTGCCAGGCAGCAGGATAAGGACTCTGTTTAATCAACTAGTCTTAATGGCTGCTACCCTGCTGGACACAGCTCAGCCCGGTTGCACACCAGCAACGTACTGTAGGTCCGGAGGCAATTCAGGACTGGATATAATACACGGAGACATAAGGGAGAGAGATTTTTGTGTGCGTGCGTGCTGTCCTGATGTGTGGATACCTGTCCTGTGCCACTCTCCAGTAGTGGCTCCAGCCAGCCACTGTGGCACCCTCAGTGTGAGTCCATGAAGACCAGTGCCTCCCCCACAGCTCTGGCTGCACCCAAAGTGCGACGACCTGCCAGACGCCACGTCCTGCAGACCAGACGCAACCCTCCCAGCCACGACACATACTCACTCTGCACACTCTTCAGGTGACCTACAGATAGGAGAGGCAGAGTCAGGGTCAGGTGACCTAGAGGTAAGGGATGTAGGATAATGGTTCAGGTGACCTAGAGGTAAGGGATGTAGGGTCAGGTGACCTACAGATAGGAGAGGCAGAGTCAGGTTCAGGTGACCTAGAGATAAGGGATGTAGGGTCAGGTTCGGGTGACCTAGAGATGAGGGATGTAGGTTCAGGTGACCTAGAGATAAGGGATGTAGGGTCAGGTGACCTACAGATAGGAGAGGCAGAGTCAGGTTCAGGTGACCTAGAGATAAGGGATGTAGGGTCAGGTTCGGGTGACCTAGAGATGAGGGATGTAGGTTCAGGTGACCTAGAGATAAGGGATGTAGGGTCAGGGTCAGACAAATGCCCAATTCCAAATGAACCCTTGGGATGGATGGGCACAGTTGTAACATGGGCATAACACCACTCAGATTGACTAATAGGGGCTAGGGGTCTATTCAGCTAACGAAAATAGTTTAAAAGGGTGACAAGAGAGTGAACAAGTTTAGTTTGATATGCAGTTATGTTGTAGTGGTACTTTAGCCTATTGAGAGACACCTCCTGTCTTGTGTTTGAGTACTGTGTCTTTATGCACCATGCTGACTAAAAGTCGTCCACGAGAAGGACCTTGAGCAGGTGCTGCTTTGGCGCAATGTTGGGCATGCTGTGCACAGTGCGCAGAAGCGTGGACCAAGCCTCATCATGGAAACAGATCCACTACGCTCTCGGACGGCAGGGACTCACTGTAACGTTCCACGAGGCACCAGTCAAAGCATTCCCATTGATTGGCAGGAGAATAGAGAGGGGATAGGCAATTACGCATGAACCCATAGGCTTCCCATTAAACAATATACAATATTTCGGGGTAGGGATATCTTGAATATAGACGGCATATTTGTTTTTGATCGAGTTATCTAGTTATTTTGGACACTCGGTCTCCCGAGTAGCGCAGCGGTCTAAGACACTGCATCTCAGTGCTTGAGGCGTCAATCCAGACACCCTGGTTCGAATCCAGACTGCATCACAACCGGCTGTGATTGGGAGTCCCATAGGGCAGCGCACAATTGGCCCAGCGTCGTCCTGGTTTGGCCGGTGTAGGCCGTCATTGTAAATAAGAATTTGTTCTTAAGGGACTTGCCTAGTTAAATAAAGGTTAAATGAAGAAAAAAAGCCTTTTTACCGTGGTCCACTCCTTCGGCACATGCAGGACACTTACGCAGGATGACGTGCCTCGGGCAGTCTTCTGTGCAGTGACATCCTTTCGCTCTCCACCACCTCGTTAAAGCCGTATTTCTGCAAAGCAGACTTCTTCATGTCCTTCTCCAGCCCCTCCAGCTTCAGCCGCACCGGTCTCCCCATATCTTCACGCGTCGGTAGCACCAGGACTGCCGACTCCTTCTTGTCGCTCAATATAACCACCCGGGAACTCCCCTTCCTCGGTGGAAGAGCTGGGTTCCTCACCTGGGTTGAAGGCATGTAGAGAAGCTGGCCTTCCTGCAGCAAGTTAAGCAATTGGAGACCGGTTTGGCCCGGCCCCAGGAGTTGACGATCACCGGAGAGACGCTGGACGGGACGGCGGGTCAAGCTGCGCGGTGTCTGGGTTTGATCCCGAAAGACCAGGTCCGTGAGGCCCAGCGTGGCCACGGAGAGAGCGAGAATAAGCAGTCAGACCGAGCATCATCCGCCGGCGGGGTCAGGGTCTGCTCCAAAGCCTCATGGCGAGAGAGAGGAGACGGAAGGGTTCACATAGATAAATCAGCGCTGAATCGTATCCCCTACATCCTTTACAGATGCTGTGCCTTTTGGCTACAATTTAATCATGAAGCTTCAGGCTTGCAACATATAGTCCGGAATTAAATGTCCCAAAGGTGTTACGCACAGATGTTGTTGATCTAGATTTTTTCATCCATGCATGGTAATTCCACCACGAGCCTATATTCTTCCCAAAATTTCAGTTCTACGCCCTTCGCCTCAGCTTGGACAAGTGCATCCGAAGTACCGGTGGTTTGCAGTTCTATGCCCCTTGTTCGTGATGCTCGTTGCTGTGGGAATGAGAGAGGTGCGTAAAATATTCCATTCCACTGCGCTCCCGTGGTCCTAACGCAAGATTTAACCCTTGCAAGAATAACGGATTTGAAGCGCACACCTGTTTAAACACTGTAGCTCTCTGTCACCATAATGACTTAATGGGAATAACAGTTTAGGAAAGACCAAGGTAAAATTCGTTTTATACTGGATATTCGTTAGATGTTCGGTTTTCTCTCATCAATAGTTTTTGAACCAAGCATGCCATGACTATGAAGATGGTGTATTCTGAATCAGGGTGGATGGAGAAAAAGCCACATCATTTTTTTGTATAACTTTACTTTATAATAAGATTTCGGCTTTCAATCTTTAATAGCTCTTACACAAAGTGTTCCATGAATATGAACAGTATATTTTCGGAATCAGGTGAGGATGGACAACAATCCACGGCTTTGAAAAAAGTATTATATATTTTTTTTTGCTTTCAATCTACAACAGCTCTTACACAACGTGTGCCAAGACTATAGAAGTTATATATTTGGAATCAGGACGATAGACTTTAGTTTTTTACAAATTTCGATTTTTGTCCATCCTCCCCCAATTCAGAACATATCATTGTCATCGTCATGGCACACTTTGTGTAAGAGCTTTTAAAGACTGAAAGGAAAAATCAAATAAATAAAAATAATGCAAAATAAAAACAGTGGATTTTTGTCCATCCTCCCTGATTCAAAATATATAACTTTCATTGTCATTGCACGCTTTGTGTAAGAGCTATTAAAGATATCCCCCCCCCAAAAAGCTGTGGATTTTTGTCTATCCTCCGCTGATTCAGAGTATATGATTTTTATGGTCATGGTACGTGTTGTCTAAGAGCTATTGAAGACTGAAGGCAAAACAAATAAAATAAATACGACATTTCAAAAAAATCTAAGCCCGATTCAGAATATATCGTTTTCATAGTCATGGCACCCTTTGTGTAAGAGCTATTGAAGATTGAAAGCAATTAAATAATAAATAAATTCTACAAAATAAATGCAGTGGATCTTTTCTCCATCCTCCCCTGATTCAGAATATATCATTTTCATAGTCATGACACGCTTTATGTAAGAGCTGTTGAAGATTGAAAGCTAAACATAAAAATACAATTTTTAAAAATGCAGTGGATTTTTATACATCCTTCCCCGATTCAGAATATATAATTTTCATAGTAACGCCTGCTCCCGCTCTCCCTCTCTGGCGCCAGGCTGCCCTTCATTACGCACTCCTGTCACAATCATTACGCGCAGTAACGCTCATTGGACTCACCTGGACTCCTTCGCTTTGTTGATTGCCCCGTCTATAACTGTCTGCTCCCCCGTTTGTTCCCTGCGTCTGCATTAATGTTGTTATGTGTTCTTGTCCAGACTCTGTCCTGTTCCCTTCCATGTCTGTTGATAATTAAATGTTCACTCCCTGTACCTGCTTCTCGTCTCGACCAGCGTCGATCCCTACAGAATGCAGACACCACTAAAAGAAGCATCAGGGAGTTTTGGTTGGTGACGTCGGGTCCGGGTGCCGTCGCCGAGGGAACTGGGGGTGCCTCAGCTAGCTCGTCAGGCTACAATGCCTTAACTGGCTCAAAAGGTTGTCTTGCCTCAGTGGGCTCTGCAGGCGCGCACCCCATGTCATGCTTCAGCCGGCCCATCAGGCTCCCACGCCTCAGCCGGATGGTCGAACTCCCACGCTTCAGCCGGTTCGTCGGTCTTCTATGCCCCCAGCCGGCTTGTTCAGTGCCCATGCCTCGGCCGGCCCGTCAGGCTCGCCCAGGTGGGACGCCGGGTGGCGCCCCTAGAGGGGGGGTACTGTCACACCTGCTCCCGCTCTCCTTCTCTGGCGCTCGAGTGCGCCAGGCTGCCCTTCATTACGCACACCTGTTACCATAATTACGCGCAGCAGCGCTCATTGGACTCACCTGGACTCCTTTCCTTTGTTGATTGCCCCGTCTATAATAATCTGCTCCCCTGTTTGTTCCTTGTGTCTGGATGAATGTCGTTATGTGTTCTTGTCCATACGCTGCCCTGTCCTGTTCCTGATCCATGTCCGTTGATAGTTAAATGTTCACTCCCTGTACCTGCTTCTCGTTTTTACCAGCGCCAAGCTTTGTCTAAGAGCTATTGAAGATTGAAAGCAAAAAAATACAATAATAAACTAAAAACTAAAGCTGTGGATTTTTGTCCATCCTCACCTGATTCAGAATCGTCAAGGCATGCTTGGTTCAATAGCTTTTGATGAGAGAAAACCGAATTTCCACCATATATCCAATATTAAACTAATTTGACCTAATTTTAGGGAACCAATATCTATAGCCTTAGGCAGGCTACTTTTAAAACAGAAAAGAAAATAGAGGCAAATAACTCAAATACATTAGGTCATCCAAATCCATTTGTCATGAGTAACTATTTAGCCATCATTAGGGCCTATATCTGTTGGGGGGGGGGGGGGGGGGGGGTATGAAAATGTATGCACTCACTACTGTAAGTCCAGAGCGTCTGCTAAATGACTACAATGTAAAAAACAAATGGTGTGTGAACGTACTTCCCTCCTCGCAGCGACCTCAAGACAGCGTCTCTCCCCGGTGTGTCACACATCAAAGTTTTTCTCCGAGCCAGCTGGCCAACTGCTTCGTGGTCCCATGACTGTCTGTTTGCGCTGTGAGGCCAGCGGCCGCAGACACGATCTCTCCAGTTTTCACATTGATTATTGGCAGCCTCCACGGCTGTTTTCTTCCCCACTGTTGGAAGCAGGGCTCCACAGGGACCCAAAGTCTCCTTTCTTCCTCCTCTCCCTTTTGGTCAACTTTTAGATTTAACATATTTTCGATGAGAACCATGCAGCCAACTTTAATGCTAGTGTGAAGGTGGCCACAGTATGCTGAAAGGACAACATGAGAAATACATAGTCTACATAGTCCATATAGTCTTAAGTCTGTCTCTATCTTGTCTCTGTATGTTTCTCCTTATGTCTCAGTCTCATGATATATCACAGGGGTGGGCAACTCTAGTCCTCGAGGGTCTGGTTGGTGTCACACTTTGTCTCCATCCCTAGCAAACACAGCTGATTAATCAAATTGAATTCTAAACTGAAGATCATGATTAGGTGATTATTGGAGTCAGGTGTGTTAGCTGGGGCAAAACTGTGACACCAATAAGGCCCTCGAGGACTGGAATTGCCCACCCCTGATATATCACCTCCTCTGTGTCCCATGGTCTTCTCTCTGTGTTGGCATGCCTGTCTGTCAGTGTTGACAGAGTTAGATCTGTCTTTATAGTTGGTTGTCTCTATAATTACACAGAGTGAGTGGGTGGTGTAGCTCTGCCCCCCTCCCCACACTAAACATTCCCCTCCAGGATGAAATCCGTGTGTCCCCCTCTAAAGGGTCCCCTGGATAGGATGACAGGGCGGAGACATCAGTCTCCCTGAGGCCCCTGGGTAATGATGGAGTCCACTGAGGTCTGGTGATTCCATGCTCCCGTGTGTGAAGTCTCCCCTAGGTACAGATCTAGGATCAGCTTCCCCTCCCCTAATCCTAACCTTAACATTTAGTGTGGATAATGCAAAGTTCACTTTAGGTCAGCGTCTAGGGGTGACCACCCTACTCCTGATTACATAGAAGGAGGGGGAGGGCACACCTGGAGAGAGAAGGAGGGGGAGAGAGAGAAGTAGAGAACGAGGTGAAGTGAAGAAGAGAGGGTGAGATGGAATGAAAGGGAATGGAGAGAAGGGAAGAGAGAGCCGAGTAAGGGAGAAAGAAAGACTTACTAAGTGACAGAGGGGGTGAGAGAGAGGAAAATTAAAGAAAAGAATGTTAGAAAGAAGAAAGAAAGCATAAGTTACAGGGCAGATTTCTATTGGAAGCCCTTGTTTTCTGTCAACACTTCCTGGTTTTGTGTGAACTCAGATGACAGTTACCAGGTCTAGCCAGCAGAGGCATGAGTGTTCTGTCACAGCCAGAGACTAAATATTATCGGTGTCATGTGCTTCAAGATCAGTAGCTCTGGATCATTATTTTTCCAGATTCCAGCAGAACCTTCAGCCATTGGGACCAGAGTGACAGCCAGTAAATCAAAGAGAAAATTCAGGTTAAACAGGTAGAGATCTCTCTCCCAACCACACAGGACCTTTCTCTATGTAAATAGATTTCATTACATCACTTATTTGAAGCTTCGCTAAGATCCTTTCATTTTCAGCCAGAGCTAACATAGACTATATCTCCAGACCTCAGAAATATTGTGTGTGTGTGTGTGTGTGTGTGTGTGTGTGTGTGTGTGTGTGTGTGTGTGTGTGTGTGTGTGTGTGTGTGTGTGTGTGTGTGTGTGTGTGTGTGTGTGTTGCAGTTTGGTGCCAGGAGAAGCGTTGGACAGCGAGGAGAGCGTCATGGTGTCTCAGACCCACTGAGATTATAAACAAGAGCAATGCAGAAATAGTCTCCACCTGTGAACGAGACAGTTATCACTGAAATTACAATGTACATTAATCAAATCCCCAGAACAGAAGTGTAGTCTAGATCTGCATTAATCCCTGCCCTAAGAACAGACATACACTACATGACAAAAAGTATGTGGACACCTTCTCATCAAATTTTTCATTACAAAATCATGGGCATTAATATGGAGTTGGTCCCCCCTTTGCTGCTACAACAGCATCCACTCTTCTGGGAAGGCTTTCCACTAGATGTTGGAACATTGCTGCTGGGACTTGCTTCCATTCAGCCACAAGAGCATTAGTGAGGTTTGGCACTGATGTTAGGTGATTAGGCCTGGCTTGCAGTCAGCGTTCCAATTCATCCCAAAGGTGTTCGATGGGGTTGAGGTCAGGGCTCTGTGTAGGCCAGTCAAGTTCTTCCACACTGATCTCGACAAACCATTTCTGTATGAACCTCGCTTTGTGCACGGGGTATTGTCATAATGAAACAGGAAAGGGCATTCCCCAAACTGTTGCCACAAAGTTGGATGCACAGAATCGTCTAGAATGTCATTGTATGCTGTAGCGTAAACATTTCCCTTAACTGGAACTAAGAGGCCTAGCCGAACCATGAAAAACAGCCCCACACCATTATTCCTCCTCCACCAAAATTTACAGTTAGCACTATGCATTGGGGCAGGTAGCGTTCTCCTGGCATCCGCCAAACCCAGATTCGTCCGTCAGACTGCCAGATGGTGAGGCGTGAATCATCACTCCAGAGAACGCATTTCCACTGCCCCAGAGTTCAATGGCGGTGAGCTTTACACCACTCCAGCCGACGCTTGGCATTTTGCATGGTGATCTCAGGCTTGTGTGCGGCTGCTCAGCCATGGAAACCCATTTTATGTAGCTCCCAACGAACAGTTCAGTCAAATTTCAATCAAATGTTATTTATATAGCCCTTCTTACATCAGCTGATATATCAAAGTGCTGTACAGAAACCCAGCCTAAAACCCCAAACAGCAAGCAATGCAGGTGTAGAAGCACGGTGGCTAGGAAAAACTCCCTAGGAAGGCCAAAACCTAGGAAGAAACCTAGAGAGGAACCAGGCTATGAGGGGTGGCCAGTCCTCTTCTGGCTGTGCCGGGTGGAGATTATAACAGAACATGGCCAAGATGTTCAAATGTTCATAAATGACCAGCATGGTCAAATAATAGTAATCACAGTGAACAGGTCAGGGTTCCATAGCCACAGGCAGAACAGTTGAAACTGGAGCAGCAGCACGGCAAGGTGGACTGGGGACAACAAGGAGTTATCATGCCAGGTAGTCCTGAGGCATGGTCCTAGGGCTCAGGTCCTCCGAGAGAGAGAAAGAGAGAATTAGAGAGAGCATACTTAAATTCACAAAGGAAACGGATAAGACAGGAGAAATACTTCAGATATAACAGACTGACCCTAGCCCCCCGACACATAAACTACTGCAGCATAAATACTGGAGGCTGAGACAGGAGGGGTCAGGAGACACTGTGGCCCCGTCCGATGATACCCCCGGACAGGGCCAAACAGGCAGGATATAACCCCACCCACTTTGCCAAAGCACAGCCCCCACACTACTAGAGGGATATCTTCAACCACCAACTTATCATCCTGAGACAAGGCCGAGTATAGCCCACAAAGATCTCTGCCACGGCACAACCCAAGGGGGGCGCCAACCCAGACAGGAAGACCACGGAAGACAGGAAGAACAGTTATTGTGCTGACGTTGCTTCCAGAGGCAGTTTGGAACTTGATAGTGAGTGTTGCAAACGAGGATAGACAATTTTTACGTGCTTCAGCACTCGGCGGTCCGGTTCTGAGAGCTTGTCTGGCCTACCACTTCGCGGCTGAGCCGTTGTTGCTCGTAGATGTTTCCACTTCACAATAACAGCACTTACAGTTGATGGGCAGCTCTGGCAGGGCAGAAATTTGACAAACTGACTTGTTGGAAAGGTGGCATCCTATAACGGTGCCACGTTGAAAGTCATGGGGCTCTTCAGTACGAGCCATTCTACTGCCAATGTTTGTCTATGGAAAGTTCATGGCTGTGTGTTCCATTTTATACACATGTCAGCAACGGGTGTGTCTGAAATAGTCGAATCCACTAATTTGAAAGAGTGTCCAAATACTTTTGTATATGTAGTATATCACACAACGACTAATGCCTCCTCTACATTTCTCTCTCAGAAATTATTGCGTTTAACCTCTTGTTTCTAATCCACTTTTCCTTCTTCTTTGCTGCCTGAATCTCAGTGTTTTCATTCTTCCTTCATCTCCTCTTTTATCTCTTCCTGTCCCTGAGACTCTTTTACCTCACCCCCTGCTTCCTGTCCCAGGGACTCGTTTATCTCACCCTCTGCTTCCTGTCCCTGAGACTCTTTTACCTCACCCCCTGCTTCCTGTCCCAGAGACTATTTTACCTCACCGTCTGCTTCCTGTCCCAAATACTATTTTACCTCACCCTCTGCTTCCTGTCCCAGAGACTCTTTTACCTCACCGTCTGCTTCCTGTCCCTGAGACAATTTTACCTCACCCCCTGCTTCCTGTCCCTGAGACTATTTTACCTCACCCTCTGCTTCCTGTCCCTGAGACTCTTTTACCCCACAGTCTGCTTCCTGTCCCTGAGACTCTTTTACCTCACCCTCTGCTTCCTGTCCCAGAGACTCTATTACCTCACCCTCTGCTTCCTGTCCCCGAGACTCTTTTATCTCACCCTCTGCTTCCTGTCCCTGAGACTCTTTTATCTCACCCTCTGCTTCCTGTCCCAGAGACTCTATTACCTCACCCTCTGCTTCCTGTCCCCGAGACTCTATTACCTCACCCTCTGCTTCCTGTCCCCGAGACTATTTTATCTCACCCTCTGCTTCCTGTCCCAGAGACTCTTTTACCTCACCCTCTGCTTCCTGTCCCCGAGACTCTTTTATCTCACCCTCTGCTTCCTGTCCCAGAGACTCTTTTATCTCACCCTCTGCTTCCTGTCCCAGAGACTCTTTTATCTCACCCTCTGCTTCCTGTCCCAGATACTCTTTTACCTCACCCTCTGCTTCCTGTCCCTGAGACTCTTTTACCTCACCCTCTGCTTCCTGTCCCTGAGACTATTTTAGCTCACCCTCTGCTTCCTGTCCCAGAGACTCTATAACCCCACCCTCTGCTTCCTGTCCCAGAGACTCTATTACCTCACCCTCTGCTTCCTGTCCCTGAGACTCTTTTATCTCACCCTCTGCTTCCTGTCCCAGAGACTCTATTACCTCACCCTCTGCTTCCTGTCCCCGAGACTCTTTTATCTCACCCTCTGCTTCCTGTCCCCGAGACTCTTTTATCTCACACTCTGCTTCCTGTCCCAGAGACTCTTTAACCCCACCCTCTGCTTCCTGTCCCTGAGACTCTATAACCTCATCCTCTGCTTCCTGTCCCTGAGACTCTATAACCTCATCCTCTGCTTCCTGTCCCAGAGACTCTATTACCTCACCCTCTGCTTCCTGTCCCCGAGACTCTTTTATCTCACCCTCTGCTTCCTGTCCCTGAGACTCTTTTATCTCACCCTCTGCTTCCTGTCCCAGGGACTCTTTTATCTCACCCTCTGCTTCCTGTCCCTGAGACTATTTTAGCTCACACTCTGCTTCCTGTCCCAGAGACTCTATAACCCCACCCTCTGCTTCCTGTCCCAGAGACTCTTTAACCCCACCCTCTGCTTCCTGTCCCAGAGACTCTATTACCTCACCCTCTGCTTCCTGTCCCAGAGACTCTTTAACCCCACCCTCTGCTTCCTGTCCCTGAGACTCTTTAACCCCACCCTCTGCTTCCTGTCCCAGAGACTCTATTACCTCACCCTCTGCTTCCTGTCCCCGAGACTCTTTTATCTCACCCTCTGCTTCCTGTCCCAGGGACTCTTTTACCTCACCCTCTGCTTCCTGTCCCTGAGACTATTTTACTTCACCCTCTGCTTCCTGTCCCTGAGACTCTTTAACCTCATCCTCTGCTTCCTGTCCCTGAGACTCTTTTACCTCACCCTCTGCTTCCTGTCCCTGAGACTCATTTATCTCACCCTCTGCTTCCTGTCCCTGAGACTCTTTTACCTCACCCTCTGCTTCCTGTCCCAGATACTCTTTTACCTCACCCTCTGCTTCCTGTCCCAGGGACGCTTTTACCTCACCCTCTGCTTCCTGTCCCTGAGACTATTTTACTTCACCCTCTGCTTCCTGTCCCTGAGACTCTATAACATCACCCTCTGCTTCCTGTCCCTGAGACTCTATAACATCACCCTCTGCTTCCTGTCCCTGAAACTCTTTTACCCCACACTCTGCTTCCTGTCCCTGAGACTCTTTTACCTCCCTGTCTGCCTCCTGTCTCTGAGACTATTTTACCTCACCCTCTGCTTCCTGTCCCAGGGACTCTTTTATCTCACCCTCTGCTTCCTGTCCCAGATATTCTTTTACCTCACCCTCTGCTTCCTGTCCCTGAGACTATTTTACTTCACCCTCTGCTTCCTGTCCCTGAGACTCTTTAACCTCACCCTCTGCTTCCTGTCCCTGAGACTCTTTTACCTCACTGTCTGCTTCCTGTCCCTGAGACTATTTTACCCCACACTCTGCTTCCTGTCCCTGAGACTCTTTTACCTCCCTGTCTGCTTCCTGTCTCTGAGACTCTTTTACCTCACCCTCTGCTTCCTGTCCCAGGGACTCGTTTATCTCACCCTCTGCTTCCTGTCCCTGAGACTCTTTTACCTCCCTGTCTGCTTCCTGTCTCTGAGACTCTTTTACCTGACCCTCTGCTTCCTGTCCCAGGGACTCGTTTATCTCACCCTCTGCTTCCTGTCCCTGAGACTCTTTTACCTCACCCTCTGCTTCATGTCCCTGGGACTCTTTTACCTCACCCTCTCTTCCTAACTCCCTTTACCTGCATTAAAGCCCATGTTCCACTCTCAGCAGTGGTCCTCAGTTCCTCCTTAGCCCAGGGGGAGATGGGTGGGAGGATGGGGGGGAAGGAGAGTTTGTTGCCATGCAACACAGGAAGGAGGGACCTCGATGGAGGGAGGGGCCATGTCTATCTACCACCCAGGCCACGCCCCTTGAGTCCGATCATCCCTCAGCTACGGCCCCAGCCCCTTAAACACCAGGCTACCGGTCCGCCCACGCCCCCACCCAGCTCTAACTTCCACTCCGCTCTGTCAGACTCATCCCGCTCTGACTCTATGATGTTCTTGGTGGTGATCTCCTTCTCACGGTCAAACTCAGCTCCAGCCATCATCTTCCAGATGTCCCCCTTGGATTCCAAGACCTTCCTAAGCTGGTCATCCGTCTGAGCTTCCCAAACCCCCTCTCTGATCTCATTCACCATCCACCACACGTCTCTGTCTCTTTTTACAACACTGGCCCTCGTGGATCAGACTGTCTTTCCTGGTTCTCTCCCGAAGCTCCAGGCTTTTCTCCAGGCTCTCTGCTGTCCTCTTCACTTAATCCAACTGCGCGTAATGTTTACTCACTAAACCGTTTGGTAAACTTATAGGTTTTAAACTGGTTTGTCTACTATATATGGATTTGAGAACAACATAAATAAAATGTGTGTTTGTAAATTATAAACATCTAAATGACATGTATGATACATGATAACCATACATAATGACTACTGGTTATTGCTAATGGATTTCACATAGTGGTAACCACAATTGTTCACCATATAAAAGGGGGTGTTTGAACACTTTCAACATGGAGCAGATAGACAGCAAGGGAGAGGAAGAAATCAAAGAGCTCATGGACAAGGGGACCCTCAGAGAGGTGGGCATGGACCCTGTCAAAGAGGTGGGCATGGACCCGGCCAAAGAGGTGGGCATGGGCCACGACAAAGAGGTGGACATGGGCCTCGTTAGAGGTTGACATCAGAGAAAGGGAGGCAGACGGCAGGGAACTGTTGTGTCTAATGAAGTCCGGGCCATCATCGGTGACCATGTGGTTAACAGAGGCCTTACCATTGCAGAGGCTGATTAGTTAGGTTAGTTCAACCCAATCTGAAAGATCAACTGTCAATTCGCCAAGAAAACCGTTAAGTCTGCAGGATATGGACTATGCTTTACTATTACATCTACAGTAAATGACATTTTGTAATGCATGTAAATTCACAAAACATGTTACACTATTTTTCCAGTATGATCTATTGACAGTAGACTCTGTTCTACCCTCAGAAGACCCCATGGTGGTGGCCGTGTGCTGACCGACCAGCAAGAGTGGGCTGTGGTGGAAATGGTGAGGGCCAGGAATGACATACGTCTGTCTGAAAGAAAGCAGGACGTTGAGGAGAATGATGACACCTTTGCCAATGTGGCACCCATCAGCCTGCCAACACCTTTTGAAGAGGCACCAGATATCTATGAAACACATTTACCTGGTGCCTTTTGAGAGAAACAACGACCGGGTGAAACAATTGCAGGCTGAGTATGTTCAGTTCCAGCACTATATACTGTATACTGTATTACTGTTACTATTAATGCACATGCTACTTCACAATATCATATTGGAACTATACTGCAAAAACAACTACCCAAAATATATTTTTAGAGGGTGATGGTACTTGATGCTGCTGTGAACCATCACAAGTATATCTTTGTTGATGAAACGGGCTTCAATCTGGCCAAAACTCGGCACCGTGGGTGGAACCTCACCGGCCAACGGGCGACCGTCCAAGCGCCTGGACAACGGGGGGAAACATCTCCATGTGCACAGTTATCTCTGAAGATGGTGTGGTAGGACGTAGGCCTACCATCATGGTGTGGTAGGATGTAGGCCTACCATCATGGTGTGGTAGGACGTAGGCCATTACTTTAATCTGACAACGCTGCACACTTCATTGTATTTCTAATTGAAATTGAGCAGACATGTCAAGGTGAAGGGTTAATGTCAGTGTGTGGGACAATGTCTGGTTCCACCATGCAGAGGTGGTTCAGGCATGGTTTCGGACCCATCCCCAATGTGTGACCCTATACCTGCTCCCATACTCTCCTTTCCTCAACCCTATTGAGGATTTGTTTTCAGCATGGAGGTGGAAGGTGTACGGTCGCCATCCCTATGAGAGTGACACCCTCCTTCTGGCCATGGATGAGGCATGCAACGACATCAATGCAGACCACAGGAGGCTGCTGATGGGAGGACGGCTCATAATAATGTCTGGAACAGCGCGAATGGAATTGCAGGCCGAGTATGGAAACCATGTTTGATGTATTTCATACCATTCCACTCATTCTGTTCCAGCCATTACCACGAGCCCATCCTCCCCAATTAAGGTGCCACCAACCTCCTGCAAAGCAGACAAATGTCAAGCTTGGATTCACCATGCCATGTTTAATTTTCATTCATTTAATTTCTCACATTTGATTAGACAGTACACCTATGTTGCAATTATATCTGAAAATGTATTGTTTTTATGAATGAAATGACTGGCTGTGTTACAAGTGTGACCAGTTTGGAGTTTTGCACTAAGAGTTGTGAAAATGTACCACATACTTGTTAAAACAGTACCAGAGCGATTTAAAAAACCTAAGGAGGTTACAGAACCCCCCCCAGTTCAAAGCAAGCAAAGACATGGAGACTTTATCTGGTAGCTAGACAGGGTTGTTGATCGTGATCCTGCGGTCACCAGCATGTCTGGGCTCCACAGTTGGCTCATGACAGTCATCAATCTGCAAGTTAACTACAGAGAAATTAAAATGAGAGAGAGAATATAAATACTGCAGATAGTATCTCTCTCTCTCTCTCTCTCTCTCTCTCTCTCTCTCTCTCTAATATTTCTATTGAGTGTAGAAATCGTTTACTGTCCTAATGTCATGTGACAGGGCAGACATGGGTCAGTCAGTGGTCCGAACTGGTGTCTCTTGTTAAACTGTCTAATTGATAGGACATCTCCGATGGTCACATGTTCATTTGTGCTTATCAACCAGGCCATCAAAAGCAGATAGTTGTCACGCACACTACCGGTCAAAGGTTTTAGAACACTGACTCATTCAAGGGTTTTTCTTTATTTTGACTATTTTCTACATTGTAGAATAATAGTGAAGACATCAAAACTATGAAATAACACATATGCAATCATGTAGTAACCTAAAAAGTGTTAAACAAATATATTTTATATTTGAGATTCTACAAATAGCCACCCTTTGGCTTGATAACAGCTTTGCACACTCTTGGCATTCTCTCAACCAGCTTCACCTGTAATGCTTTTCCAACAATTTTGAAGGAGTTCCCACATATGCTAAGCACTTGTTGGCTGCTTTTCCTTCACTCTGCGGTCCGACTCATCCCAAACCATCTCAATTTGGTTAAGGTCGGGGGATTGTGGAGGCCAGGTAATTTGATGCAGCACTCAATCACTCTCCTTCTTGGTAAAATAGCCATTACACAGCCTGGAGGTGTGTTGGGTCATTGTTCTGTTGAAAAACAAATGATAGTCCCACTAAACCCAAACCAGATGGGATAGAATATCGCTGCAGAATGCTGTGGTAGCCATGCTGGTTAAGTGTGCCTTGAATTCTAAATAAATCACAGACAGTGTCACCAGCAAAGCACCCCCACACCATAACACCTCCTCCTCCATACTTTACGGTGAGAAATACACACATGGAGATCATCCATTCACCCACACCGTGTCTCACAAAGACACGTAAGTTGGAACCAGTTGGCAGCAATTTGACCACGAAGGCCTGATTCACACAGTCTCCTCTGAACAGTTGATGTTGAAATGTGTCTGTTACTTGAACTCTGTGAAACATTTATTTGGGCTGCATTTCTGAGGTGCAGTTAACTCTAATGAACTTATCTTCTGCAGAAGAGGTAATTCTGGGTCTTCCATTCCTGTGGCGGTCCTCATGAAAGACAGTTTCATCATAGCGCTTGATGGTTTTTGCGACTGCAATTGAAGAAACTTTCAAAGTTCTTGAAATTTTCCGTATTGACTGACCGTATTGACTGTCTTGAAGTAATGATGGACTGTCGTTTCTCTTTGCTTATTTGAGGTGTTCTTGCCATAATATGGACTTGGTCTTTTACCAAATAGGGCTTTCTTCTGCATACCCCCTTCACCTTGTCACAACACAACTGATTGGCTCAAACACATTAAGAAGGAAATTAACTTTTAAGGAGGCACAACTGTTAATTGAAACAACAGGCATTTACACGTTATATTTTGTATTGTATTTTTGTATTTTGTTTAGTCCCAGTATGAAAATGTGCTGCAAGACTCAGAGGTTGTAGACTATGACGAGTACATCAAGTCCCTGACGAGAGACCTGAGGGAGGCCATGGAGACGGTACAAGTGTCGGCAACCAAACAACTGAAGAGGCATGCAGGCCTCTACAACAACAAGATCAGAGGAGCTCCAGTGGATGTCGGTGATCGGGTGCTGCTGGCGAATAAGGGTGAACGTGGAAAGAGGAAGCTGGCTGATTGTTGGGAGAACAACCTCTATATTGTTACGGAGAAGAACAGTGACATCCACATCTTCAAGATACAGAACATGTCGACTAGCCAGGAGAAAACAGTCCACCGCAATCTGATAACGCCTGTAAACTTCTAGCCTCTCCCTGACACTGCCTTGGAGACACCTAATACGGGAGACCGTGAGGATCAGAGTGAGGAGATGGAGGACTCATCCATGAACGATATACCAGAAATGGACGTTGGTGAGAGGACTAGTGTGTGGGTATCAGAACAGACCTCGGAGGAAACACAGTCGGAGCCCTCTGAAAAAGAGACCCCAGATGTGCTGGAAGATGGGCCACTGGCGAGGGACCCTCAGAACTCACCACATTCTGAGGGTGCCACTGGTGGCACAAGCGTGTCAGAGCTAACCTTTGGAGAAGAAATGTCCGAACCCTCTGAAGAAGGAAGGCATTCTGAAGATGCCGCTGGTAGCACAAGCTCCAGCAACAGTCACAGAACCTTTGACCTTGACTATCCACCGACTGTGGACAGTGACCCACCAATGGTGGTTGTAGTTGAACAGGTTAAACATAAGGATAACTCCGTTAGGCCTGTCAGGTCAGGGGCTGGTCGGGTTAGGAAACGCCCAGTGAGACTTATAGAGACTATGCAGACACAGAGGGTTTTTCATACAGAGTTCATTAGAATACCTGTGTGGGTGTAGGATTAGAATCCAAGTTGGCCTGTAGATTTCCAGGTCTGTAGGCCTTTTTTTTTTTTTACTTTCAAGAGACCCCATGGAGGTAATGGGTCAGAGGTCAAGTAGGCCAAGGTTTTTCTGTCTGAGGTTCTTATTGTCACTGAGTGTACTGACCATGTAACAGGCATGTTTTCCTGTGGGGTCTTTGAATTCCCCTAATTCTCTTTAGAGAATAGTCTTTGCACTGGAATATTTGGTGACATATGTATTGCAAGGTATTGCATACCTCTTTTTGTTTCTTTATAGTATGCAAGTGTAATTCAGCAGGGGAGAATGTAACATGGTTGGTTATGTTTCCACTTGCCTCTAAAGAAAGGTGTATTTAATGTTCAAGCATTCTTATTGGTTGGTTCAATTCCGATGACAATAAGGCGTGTTGTGATTGGCCCCGCTTGCAGATAGGGGGAGATCACGAAGGTCAGGTCTCCCCAGTATGAAAATATGATGCAAGGGGTAGGTCACGTTCTGAATACTGTTTTCTATTTTCTATTTTACAATGTGTACAAGTTTGCTGTACATTTATACATGTATGGGTATATGGTACCTGTTATGGATTGAGGGGCTTTCTGGGATGTGCTTTGGTATATGATTGCTGTATATAAGTGTGTTAGCTAGCATGCTGGTCACATAAGCCCACTGCTAACAGTTGTTTTCATGCTACAGATTTTACCATCGACAGCCATCAACATCATCAAGCCCTGCACAACTAACGTGCTGTTTCCTATTGAACAACAGGTATTTACACATGTTATATTTTGTATTGTATTTTTGTATTTTGTTTAGTCCCAGTATGAAAATGTGATGCAAGGGATTTTACCATCGACAGCCATCAACATCATCAAGCCCTGCACAACTAGCGTGCTGTTTCCTATTTAACAACAGCAGATAATAAATAATGCTCAACTGGGACCACTGGCTGGGGTGATTTACTTGGACAAAACACAATGCAAGGAGAGTACGATCAACATCTGTTACAAAGGCACACCTGTTAAATGAAATGCATTCCATATGACTACCTCATGAAGCTGGTTGAGAGAATGCCAAGCGTGTACAAAGCTGTTATCAAGGCAAAGGGTGGCTATTTAAAGAATCTCAAATATAAAATATATTTTGATTTGTTTAACACTTTTTTGGTTACTACATGATTCCATATGTGTTATTTCATAGTTTTGATGTCTTCACTATTATTATATAGAAAATAAAAATAAGAAAAACCCATGAATGAGTAGGTGTTCTAAAACTTCTGACTGGTAGTGTATACGCAGGTGCAGAAGGTGAGTTTAATAATGAAGAATGCAGATTAACAAAACATGAGAAGCATACAGAACATGAATGAAAACAAACCAGTACTGCCTGATGACTGAGACTACTGAGGACTAAATAAAGGGAAGGTAATCAAGGTGATGAGGAAGTCCAGGTGTGCGTAATGAAGATTGCCAGTGTAACGGATGTGAAATGGCTAGCTAGTTAGCGGTGGTGCGCGCTAATAGCCTTTCAATCGGTGACGTCACTTGCTCTGAGACCTTGAAGTAGTGGTTCCCCTTGCTCTGCAAGAGCCGCGGCCTTTGTGGAGCGATGGGTAATGATCCTTCGTGGGTGACTGTTGTTAATGTGTGCAGAGAGTCCCTGGTTCGCGCGAGGGGACGGACGTAAAGTTGAACTGTTACACCAGGGCTGGTGGTTACTAGACCAGCAATGTTGAGCACCGGAGTGGGCATGGGCATGACAATAGTAAACAGACAGGAGTATGTTATTTTGGAGTGAGAAATTGTATCATTCATTTGAATTGTTTTCACAAATGGTGTTACGTGTTTTAATTTAACTAACCCAAATATGAATTCTCAGAGCAATAATGTTTTTTTTGTCATATAGGAACCCAGTGCCTGATTTGGATTGATTGAATATGACCCATTGAGTCTGACTAAGGGGAAATACAGTATAGGCCAATTCGATTGTATAGAGGGTTAGTTTGTCAAAAACAATATTATTAAATTATCATTAGGATTCATCAAACATTAGGATTCATCAAATGATTGACTATATCGACTAGAACAGGCATAGTAGCCTTCTCAACTTCACTGGGTTACCAAATCCTCATACCGGGTTACCAAATCATCATACCACCTGTCATTGATATTCCTCCCACGTGCCAGTTAGGCTACTCTCATGATAATCCAGTATTTTCTCACTAAACAATACATAATTGTAGCTACTTTTATGACTGACAGAAAGAATCCCTGCACCACTCAAAATGCCATAACAAATTGAAGCCATTTTTTATTAAATAAAACACACTTTTGATAAGAATCGAAATAATCTATTTGTGAAGACCAATAGGCTAGCCAACTGTATGCTACATTACAGATTTATCATTGCCTTGTTTTTGCACTCGCTGGCTCGTGACAGCAGACTGATGGCCGGTCACGATGATCGTCACAGGTTGGGCTGAGTTAACGAGACGGCTCGCGCGTCATAAGATAACCGCACACCTTCCGGTTTGTATAGGGCAGTATAGACCTATACCACTGCGTTTACATGAATTTGGGAGAAGAGAAAAGTTCCTCATTTTTTAGATGACAATGTCCCAAGACCTATGCTGTAAAATTCGTCAGATATACGTTGAATAAAGTTATTTATTTGATTATGCAATTTGTGCGTAAAGGCTGCATTTCAACAGGAATGTGGCTTTAAGGAAAAGGCTATAGGCCTACACAAATATGTATTTATTAGCCTATCGAAATATGTTTTCTTTTGAAGTTTTACCTACATTGTTATTGATTTTTGTTTAAACATGGTTAGGATTTGAACAACACAAAAGTCTATTTCGAAAATATTATCTGCATCAATAATAAACTCGGTAATAAGGCAAAATTAAAATTAATAGTCTCTGTTTGATCAAGATGTACAGGAACTGTCATGATTCAAAATAGGCTTTAGGTAGAATATGCGAATATTTTGATAAAATAATATTCGATATTTTAATTATTACAATAACTCGTGAAATAGCTTGGGTCTCTATTTCATTGAATTTCGATGTTTCATACAAATCCAGACCTGGCTATAGGCCTTTTAGCCAGACAAATCCTAATTTGTTCACGTCTGGAGTCTTCTGAAAACTACAGCCTCCACCAAATTGGACTAGGATTTGGACTCCATGCGTATAGCTTCTACTCTTTCAGACCTCCAAGTATTCTTCCACTTCCTGGATACTGGTAAATTATTATTTATGTTGTTGTTTTGGTGACGAGAGAACATGAGACATTTTTTAGGTGTTTTAAATGTAAGAGACAGGGCAGAGCAGAGGGGGTGGACTGAGACGGTCCACATGAGGCTCGCGACGTAATGAAGGATGAGATGCGTCTTGTTATCAACATCACATGTTTGCGCGTGCATGCAGCCCTGTATTAAATTATGGAACTCGGGGAACGCGGGGGAAGAAAGGGAGAATACATGTGTGTGCGTGAAGGAGCAGTTCTGTTTTTGGTGGGGTCTGCGTGAGGAGCAACTATCTTTAGGGTTGTGTGGATATTACAGGTGCAGCTTTTTTTAAGTCGAAATGGGAGCTTTACATTATGTGTGTGTTCTGGCTTGCACTGTTTTCGTTTCTCAAGCAAATGGACTCAAAAGTAAGTACATTTTTGTTAGCTTTTTGGGTTTTAGCTGTACCCATCAATCAGGTTTGCGGTATAGGATGCTTGGATGCAGATGACGTATAAGGTTTTGGCAAATTAATTACTAAAATGATATAGGGATACTTGTTACATTGTTAATTGATAATTGCTATGCGGTTTGTTTTATATTTGTCATTTTCAGCCTATAAAGGTTTATTAATGCACTCAGTCAAGTCTTTCAAATAACTATAGGTCGAAATAATTGACATTTATATGCCTTTTTCTCAGTTTACCCTGTGGTTTTCGAATTACTCTTTACAAGGAAAAAGCAACGCTCCTTTAATTGTTTTCTTCTGACCTTGCTCATCTCATAAGAATTTCAGAGAAGCGCGAGCTGTTATTGTGTTGCCAACGTCCGTGCGCTTGTCCTGTCAGTCACAGTCCCATGAGCCCAATTACACCATTTACGCGCATGCACTTGGAGATCTGTCTTGTGCATTTTCCAAAGGTTACTTTTATTCAGTATACAACACGACTTTAAACTAAATCTATTCCACTCGTCAGTCCATATCCAGAAAATTACAGTTATTATGGTTAAGGAAATAGGCCCTTTTCAACGAATTAACACGATAAACGTACATTAGGGCTCTCACATTAGATAGATTTTCCAAGGTTTTTAAAAGCGCAATTTTAACCATAAATCTATAGGCCTAAGTCTCAAAACAAAATTGTACTCTCTCTTCCTCTTTCTTTCAGCTTACCGGGACATGTTCCCTCACAAGCATTCATTGTCGATGAAGTTCCCGCCGATCCCCGGTTGGAACCCAGACAGCAACCCGTGGGATGACTATATCTACCCGCCCTTTGGTCCCAAGGAACTAACGCGGAGAAAAGGTGAGCACCTTGTCAAATTATGCAAATAAAGTTTATAACGTTCTCACTTTAAAACATTACAACATTTATCAACTAATTTCACCTCCGGATCCAGGTAAGCCCGTCAAAGTGCGCCTGACCAGCGACAGTCCAGCAATCAAAGGTTCTATGGTGTCATTCACTGCCAAGCTAGAGTACCCGCCATGTCAGAAGGAGGACACCAACGGGGAGCTGGTGTGGGATGAGCACTGTCCAGATGGTATGGAGCTGGAGGCCTCAGGTGCTTCCCACAAACCACTCTACACACGCACTGTCACAACACACCCACACACGCACCTAGCACAAACAAACCTACACACTCCCACCCAGAGACACCCACGCACCACACACCTAGCCTGAACAAACCCAGACACACAGACACACATGCACAGTGGTGGACTTACCATGAGGAGGAATAGGCAATTACCTCAGGCCTCTCATCATCAAGCGGCCTCATGAGCCCCCCCCCCTCCCCCCCCCCCCCATGCTCCGCTCGAGTTTTTCTCGTAATATTAGAATGAAGTGTCATTAATCACCCACGGACTGGTTCATAATAAAGGACTATTCCACCCAGACAGAGTTCCCGTGCATTGTTTCACGCGATATGATTGCAAACGTGACTGTCACTGAGATTAAGTTGCAGCAATGAGAAGAAACAGAAAGATGTAATTTTTAACAGAAAAATTACCAAAGTTCTTTAGTAAAACGACAGGTACTGCTAATAATACTGCCATTGTCCTCCAGGCAGAGGACATGTCCCACTGGGCACACACTGGTTGAATCAACGTTGTTTCCAGATCATTTCAATGAAATTACATTGAACCAAGGTAGAATAGACGTTGAATTTACGACTGTGCCCAATGGGGTATGTGTAGCCCATGTATCTGATACTGTATGGTGTCATACTGGTATATCATACTATTTTCAGCCAGACAGAATCAGATACATGGGCTACACATAGTAAGACAGAGGGGCGTTGTTTCACTCACTAGGATGCGTTCTCCTGTGAGATAATTTCAGCCACTTGCGAATTGAAGGAAAGTTGGAAAGTTGGCGGATACACAGTGCACTGTTCGGATCCTGCAATTATTTTGGATGAATGTGCAAAGGTAACCTACTTTTTAAAGTGATTTGTTTGAAAATCAGATGAAAGCTGGTTGTGTTCATGGCACATTAAAAGGTGATACATTTTTACAGTTAAATTAAATGTCTTTATGACAAAACCCATTTTCAAAATGTGTGCGCGTGCCTCAGTGTGGCCTCTTCCTGGGGCCTCCACATTGTATTGTATTGTATTTATTAAGGATCTCCAAGGCAGCATATACTCTTCCTGGGGTCCAGCAACATTAAGGCTGTTATATACAATAAAAATATTACATTACATTTTATAAAACTTTTTACAACACATTAAGTGTGTTCTCTCAGGCCACTACTCTACTACCACATATCTACAATACAAAACACATGTCTACCTATGTGTAAAGTGCGTGAGTTATCATGTGTACAGTTGAAGTCGGAAGTTGACATACACCTTAGCCAAATATGTTTAAACTCCGTTTTTCACAATTCCTGACATTTAATCCTAGTAAAAATTCCCTGTTTTAGGTCAGTTAGGATCACCACTTTATTTTAAGAATGTGAAATGTCAGAATAATAGTTGAGAGAATTATTTATTTCAGCTTTTATTTATTTCATCACATTCCCAGTGGATCAGAAGTTGCCATACACTCAATTAGTATTTGGTAGCATTGCCTTTAAATTGTTTAACTTGGGTCAAATGTTTCGGGTAGCCTTCTATAAGCTTCCCACAATAAGTTGGGTGAATTTTGGCCCATTCCTCCTGACAGACCTCGTGTAACTGAGTCAGGTTTGTAAGCCTCCTTGCTCGCACACGCTTTTTCAGTTCTGCCCACAAATTTTCTATAGGATTGAGGTCAGGGCTTTGTGATGGCCACTCCAATACCTTGACTTTGTTGTCCTTAAGCCAATTTGCCACAACTTTGGAAGTATGCTTGGGGTCATTGTCCATTTGGAAGACCCATTTGCGACCAAGCTTTAACTTCCTGACTGATGTCTTCAGATGTTGCTTCAATATATCCACATAATTTTCCTGCCTCATGATGCCATCTATTTTGTGAAGTGCACCAGCCCCTCCTGCAGCAACACACCCCCACAACATGATGCTGCCACCCCTGTGCTTCACGGTTGGGAAGGTGTTCTTCAGCTAGCAAGCCTCCCCCTTTTTCCTCCAAACATAACGATGGTCATTATGGGCAAACAGTTCTATTTTTGTTTCATCAGACCAGAGGACATTTCTCCAAAAAGTACCATCTTTGTCCCCATGTGCATTTGCAAACCGTAGTCTGGCTTTTTTATGGCGGTTTTGGAGCAGTGGCTTCTTCCTTGCTGAGTGGCCTTTCAGGTTATGTCGATATAGGACTCGTTTTACTGTGGATATCAATACTTTTGTACCTGTTTCCTCCAGGATCTTCACAGGGTCCTTTGCTGTTCTGGGATTGCACCAAAGTACGTTCATCTCTGCGACAGAACGCATCTCCTTCCTCAGCGGTATGATGGCTGTGTGGTCCCATGGTGTTTATACTTGCGTACTATTGTTTGTACAGATGAACGTGGTACCTTCAGGCATTTGGAAATTGCTCCCAAGGATGAACCAGACTTGTGGATGTCTACACTTTTTTTTCTGAGGTCTTGGCTGATTTCTTTTGATTTTCCCATGATGTCAAGCAAAGAGGCATCATGGGAAAATCATCCACAGGTACACCTCCAATTGACTCAAATTATGTCAATTAGCCTATCAGAAGCTTCTAAGGCCATGACATAATTTTCTGGAATTTTCCAAGCTGTTTAAAGGCACAGTCAACTTAGTGTATGTAAACTTCTGACCCACTGGAATTGTGATACAGTGAATTATAAGTGAAATAATCTGTCTGTAAACAATTGTTGGAAAAATGACTTGTGTCATGCACAAAGTAGATGTCCTAACCGACTTGCCAAAACTATAGTTTGTTAACAAGAAATTTGTGGAGTGGTTGAAAAACTATTTTTAATGACTCCAACCTAAGTGTTTGTAAACCTCCGACTTCAACTGTATGTGTGTGTCTGTGTGTCTCTTCACAGTACTCTCTGTTCCACAAGGTGTATTTTTATCTGTTTTTAAATGCTGATTCTACTGCTTGCATCAGTTACTTGATGTGGAATAGAGTTCCATGTAGCCATGGCTCTATGTAGTACTGTGCGCCTCCCATAGTCTGCTCTTCACTTGGGGATTGTGAAATCACTAAGTACGCCCCTGCACATAAAAAAAACACACACACACACTTTACAACACCACGACAGCTGACAACAAGATCATTATACAATCAGCAATTAAGCATTCACAAAAACTGAATAACTCAACATTGAGACATGAAATAGGCTAGGGTGTACTACATTCTGTGAATTGACTGTAATTCTCCCCTCCACTGCCCTGTTCAGCTAACAGTCAGCTTAAGACTGGCTATGTTTTTAACTGGACCTCCTGGCTAGATGACTACGGCTTTGGAAAGTGTACTGACCTGAAGAGATGTAACGTCTTCCCAGACGGGAAACCCTTCCCTCAGAGCAACGACTGGAGACACAAGGGCTACGTCTACGTATGGCACTCCATGGGTAAGAGTCTCACTCAAACACACTCAATTACCCATAGACATGCGCACAGTCATAAACACACATATACAGTTGTGGCCAAAAGGTTTGAGAATAACACAAATATTAATTTTCACAAAGTCTGCTGCCTCAGTTTGTATGATGGCAATTTGCATATACTCCAGAATGTTATGAAGAGTGATCAGATGAATTGCAATTTATTGCAAAGTCCCTCTTTGCCATGCAAATGAACAGAATCCCCAAAAAACATTTCCACTGCATATCAGCCCTGCCACAAAAGGACCAGCTGACATCATGTCAGGGATTCTCTCGTTAACACAGGTGTGAGTGTTGACGAGGACAAGGCTGGAGATCACTCTGTCATGCTGGTTGAGTTTGAATAACAGACTGGAAGCTTCAAAAGGAGGGTGGTGCTTGGAATCATTGTTCTTCCTCTGTCAATCATGGTTACCTGCAAGGAAACACGTGCCGTCATCATTGCTTTGCACAAAAAGGGCTTCACAGGCAAGGATATTGCTGCCAGTAAGATTGCACCTAAATCAACCATTTATCAGATCATCAAGAACTTCAAGGAGAGCGGTTCAATTGTTGTGAAGAAGGCTTTAGGGCGCCCAAGAAAGTCCAGCAAGCGCCAGGACCGTCTCCTAAAGTTGATTCAGCTGCAGGATCGGGAACCACCAGTACAGAGCTTGCTCAGGAATGGCAGCAGGCAGGTGTGAGTGCATCTGCACGCACAGTGAGGCGAAGACTTTTGGAGGATGGCCTGGTGTCAAGAAGGGCAGCAAAGAAGCCACTTCTCTCCAGGAAAAACATCAGGGACAGACTGATATTCTGCAAAAGGTACAGGGATTGGACTGCTGAGGACTGGGGTAAAGTCATTTTCTCTGATGAATCCCCTTTCCGATTGTTTGGGGCATCCGGAAAAAAGCTTGTCCGGAAAAGACAAGGTGAGCGCTACCATCAGTCCTGTGTCATGCCAACAGTAAAGCATCCTGAGACCATTCATGTGTGGGGTTGCTTCTCAGCCAAGGGAGTGGGCTCACTCACACTTTTGCCTAAGAACACAGCCATGAATAAAGAATGGTACCAACACATCCTCCGAGAGCAACTTCTCCCAACCATCCAGGAACAGTTTGGTGACGAACAATGCCTTTTCCAGCATGACGGAGCACCTTGCCATAAGGCAAAAGTGATAACTAAGTGGCTCGGGGAACAAAACATCGATATTTTGGGTCCATGGCCAGGAAACTCCCCAGACCTTAATCCCATTGAGAATTTGTGATCAATCCTCAAGAGGCGGGTGGACAAACAAAACCCCACCAATTCTGACAAACTCCAAGCATTGATTATGCAAGAATGGGCTGCCATCAGTCAGGATGTGGCCCAGAAGTTAATTGACAGCATGCCAGAGCGGATTGCAGAGGTCTTGAAAAAGAAGGGTCAACACTGCAAATATTGACTCATTGCATCAACTTCATGTAATTGTCAATAAAAGCCTTTGACACTCATGACATGCTTGTAATTATACTTCAGTATTCCATAGTAACATCTGACAAAAATATCTAAAGACACTGAAGCAGCAAACTTTGTGAAAATTTATATTTGTGTCATTCTCAAGACTTTTGGCCACGACTGTACATGCACAATGTCCCTCTCCCTGTCCTCCTGGAGGACCTGAGCCCTAGGACCATGCCTCAGGACTAATGGCCTGATGACTCCTTGCTGTCCCCAGTCCACCTGGTCATGCTGCTGCTCCAGTGTCTTTAGAGCTGCTGCTTTTGCCTGCGGCTATGGAACCCTGACCTGTTCACCGGACTCTCTCTCTCTACCGCACCTGCTGTCTCGACCTGAATGCTCTGAATGCTCGGCTATGAAAAGCCAATTTACTCCTGAGGTGCTGACCTGTTGCACCCTCTACAACCACTGTGATTATTATTATTTGACCCTGCAGGTCATCTATGAACGTTTGCACATCTTGGCCATGTACTGTTAGAATCTCCATCCGGCACAGCCAGAAGAGGACTGGCCACCCCCCAGAGCCTGCTTCCTCTTTAGGTTTCTTTCTAGGTTCCTGCCTTTCTAGGGAGTTTTTCCTAGCCACCGTGCTTCAACATCTGCATTGCTTGCTGTTTGGGGTTTTAGGCTGGGTTTCTGTATAAGCACTTTGTGACATGGGCTGATGTAAAAAAAGCTTTATAAATACAATTGATTGAATTTGATTGATTAGATGAGCTCTATTAAAGGTGAGGAGGTTAGAGATGGAGGGATGCTTAGAGATGGAGATCTGCTATTACTCAAAATCTTTCTGCACTCTGATTCCTCCCTCATCTCTCGTTCCCTCCTCCCGCCCTCCCTCTATCTCTCCTTCCCTCCTCCCTCCCTCCATCTCTCCTTCCCTTCTCCCTCCATCTATCTCTCCTTCCCTCCTCCCTCCCTCAATCTCTCCTTCCTTCCTCCCTCCCTCTATCTCTCCTCCCTCCCTCATCTCTCCTTCTCTCCCTCCATCTCTCTTTCTCTCCTCCCTCCCTCCATCTCTCCTTCCCTCCTCCCTCCCTCCATCTCTCCTTCTCTCCTCCCTCCCTCCATCTCTCCTTCCCTCCTCCCTCCCTCCATCTCTCCTCCCTCCCTCCATCTCTCCATCTCTCCTTCCCTCCTCCCTCCCCCAGGTCAGTACTCTGAGACGTGTGATGGCTCCTCCTCCACCCTGACAGTGAACACCAGTGACATCATTCTGGGGGCGGAGCTGATGGAGGTCATGGTGTACAGGAAGCGCGAGCGCAGGAAGTACAGCCCCCTGGCCACCGACAAGGCCGTCTTCTTTGTCACAGGTGAGTTCGCTGTATACACTTCATGTCTACTCTCCAAGCATCACGTGTCTCAATCAGCAACCTTGCTTCCTCCCATCTACTATCCTTCCTTCCCCTTGTACATCTTATAGGACACCAAGCCCTTCCCCTTGTACGTCTTATAGGACACCAAGCCCTTCCCCTTGTACATCTTATAGGACACCAAGCCCCTCCCCTTGTACATCTTATAGGACACCAAGCCCTTCCCCTTGTACATCTTATAGGACACCAAGCCCCTCCCCTTGTACATCTTATAGGACACCAAGCCCCTCCCCTTGTACATCTTATAGGATACCAAGCCCCTCCCCTTGTACATCTTATAGGACACCAAGCCCCTCCCCTTGTACATCTTATAGGACACCAAGCCCCTCCCCTTGTACATCTTATAGGACACCAAGCCCCTCCCCTTGTACATCTTATAGGACACCAAGCCCTTGGTCAGGTGGAGCTTTAGCACTTTGCTTTCACTTATTTAATAAATTCTGACTAGCCATAGGGAGTCAGGGATTTTGCTGATTGTAACGCAGGCATAGTATAGTCTCTCTTACACATCATCCAAACAGCCGTAGAAGGAGGATAAATGTCACAGCCACAGGCCTGCTCATGGCTTTGAGCAAGAAATTGACTGTCAGGAGTTAAATGGACTTGACATGGGGAAAGTCATTGTGGGATGTTTTGAAAACTAAGGGAGGAAAATGTTTTTTTTACAAACTTGTTCTGTACTGTGAAGTTAATCTGAATATGTGCTTCATGTTTTCACATAGGCAGGAGACCTATATATTCTCATATGTGCTGTAGCCTACATTCATTTATTTTATTTTAAGTTTCATTCTGATATTGTGATATTTGTTCTACTGCGACATTGATGTCTTGGAAATTATATGACGTTCGGGTGTTGTAAGCCCCACAGCTGAGTGTGTGTGCATATGCATATGACTTGTGTTCTACAGTGATGTAAATGTCGCTGTACATTGATGTCTAGAAAATGAGGCTATAAGAATTTCGGACTTGTATAAGCCCCACAGCTAAACTCAAGTGTGTGGGTTTACTGCAGTGACGTCTAAAATGCTTTGAATTAATCAGCACCTTGGAGAGTGCTGTCCATTTCACCACCATAGACAGTAGGCTACTTGGCTGTTTACTCGGTCTGCTGCCCTGCTATAATGAGTTTGTCACTTTTTTTCTCAATGTGTTCTGGTACCTCATACCCCCCTAGATTAACCCCCCCCCCCTCATTTAGCAGACGCTCTTATCCAGAGCGACTTACAAATTGGTGCATTCACCTTATGAGGTGTGTTCGTAAATTCAGAGTGTTGTCAGATTATCTGTTGGTAAATTAAGAGCGTTTCGCTCATAGGGTGCTCTGGCCGATGAGTAGGGTTGATCCGTGCGTTCTGACCTCACAACGGCAGTCAAGCACCCAAGCTAACTGGCTAAAGTTAGCTTGCTAGCTGGCTACTTCTAAACACAAATGAGAGAACACCTCACTCTGACCATTTTCAACTCTCTAGCAGAGCTGGTTAGGCAGTTTTCATGTTATCCAGAGCGTTGGTGACTGTAACTGTGCTGCTGGCAACGATAAAATAAAAAAAATCGCTGACGTTCACTGACACCGGTCATATTCAACGATTTAATAACGTTTTTTTGCTGACGTTCACTGACACCGGTCATATTCAACGATTTAATAACGTTTTTTTGCTGACGTTCACTGACACCGGTCATACTCAACGATTTAATTTTAAAAAATTGCTGACGTTCACTGACACCGGTCATATTCAACGATTTAATAACGTTTTTTTGCTGACGTTCACTGACACCGGTCATATTCAACGATTTAATAACATTTTTTTGCTGACGTTCACTGACACCGGTCATATTCAACGATTTAATAAAGTTTTTTTGCTGACGTTCACTGACACCGGTCATATTCAACGATTTAATAACGTTTTTTTGCTGACGTTCACTGACACCGGTCATATTCAACGATTTAATAACGTTTTTTTGCTGACGTTCACTGACACCGGTCATATTCAACGATTTAATAAAGTTTTTTTGCTGACGTTCACTGACACCGGTCATATTCAACGATTTAATAAAGTTTTTTTGCTGACGTTCACTGACACCGGTCATATTCAACGATTTAATAAAGTTTTTTTGCTGACGTTCACTGACACCGGTCATATTCAACGATTTAATAACGTTTTTTTTGCTGACATTCACTGACACCGGTCATATTCAACGAGTATTGCTCGTTTGTAAATTCAGCAGTTATTCTGCGCTCTGGTACACTCAGACGTGAGTGCTCTGAAATCGGAGTAGATAACCAGAGAGAATTTACAAACACACCCTATGGGTTCCCGGGACCTCTCAATTTACAAATGAAGCACTGGATACAGATAGATGAATGTATAGATGAACGGATGTGTCATGTCTGAGTGTTTCTTGTTAACCTTTACCCATCCACAGACAAGATCCCAGTGGCTGTGAATATTTCTCAGAAGGCATCAGCCAACCTGTCGGACAGTGTATTTGTGCGTGGCGAGGACGTTGTGTTCAGTGTGTCGGTTCACGACCCCAGTAACTACCTGAAGACCGCAGACGCCGTCGACTACATCTGGGACTTCAAGGACGGCAACCAGCTGGTCACCCATAGCAACATAGCCACTCACTCCTACAGTGCGGTTGGAGATGTCAACGTGAAGCTGAGGGTGGAGGCGACGTTCAAGATCCCATGTCCTCCGCCCACGCAAACTACAGGTACGCACACCTGAGTCACACTTCACTTCAGTGGATATTGCAGGTACACAAACCTAGAAGTACATAGTACACACTAATGAGTATTCACCATACTACTGGGACTCCAGCCTGGAATAAGGTATGCACCATTGGGGGAATGTTGTTTGCGCTGATTGCGCTGCAGCCCCACGTCCGTCTTTGAAGCGTTATGTGTCATATCACTCTTTTTCTCTCCTTCAGCGGCCCACACACCTCCCCCTGGAACTCACTCCATCACTCACAAAATGGAGACAACCCATGGTTTTGGTAAGAATGACCTCTGTAATGTGCGTTGAATAGAAGTGTCTGCCAGATTGTATGAGGAAGTGTTTTCTCTTGTGATTTTAGTTCTATTCAGCTGACATAAACTGTCCAAATTCCACTGTCTCGTTTCCAGTGCCAGTCACCACTGCCAGACCCGCCTCCAACACACCTGTTCCTATGACTACAGGCTTCCCGACGACAGAGCCCCTCCCCCCGACGGTTGCTGACGTGACCGTGGCGCTGTTCAACCCGATACAACTTTTTGCCCAGTTCTTGCTAGCTGGCCCCACCCCCATGTCCCTGCCCACTGGCCCTACCCCAATGTCCCTGCCGGCTGGCCCCACCCCCATGGCCCAGCTCCGCCACGCACATCTGGCAGCCAATGATTGCTTCCGCTACTTCTATGGAAACTTCCAGACCAACATCACCATTATTGGTGGGTGGATGAGGATATAGTGCATCTCAAATGGCATCATATTCCATTTATAGTGCACTACTTTGGGGCCCATAAGGCTCCCATATGTCTCTGGTCAAAGTAGTGCCCTATATAGGGAATAGGGTGCCATTTCGGCCATAAACACTCTCATAGGGGCAAATACTAAGTTCCACTGCCCAATGTCTACACAAATGTTCACTTAATCATGCATTGATATCAATGGGAGTGGAAGTTAGTATTTGCTCCAATGTGAAAAGTCTTCAATCCAAGCATGTTTTAATCACTCCATCCATGCCTTACCCAATCACAGAACCCAAGCACTTAATCAACAGCCAGCCAGCCAATCGGATCGTGGACGTGTCTGCTGCCAAGGTCACGAACACTGACATAAGCTTCCTGGTCAAGTGCCTGGGCAGGTGAGTGGAACACAATTGAATGTGGCTAAGGCAACCCTCAGACATGTTTTTGGACTAGTGAAAAATGTCATTTGTAATGAATATTAACTCACAAACCACTCCATAGTTTCCCCATCCATCTACCATAACCACCCTCCTCTCTCCTCCTCCTCTCCGCCTTCCCCAAGCACTCCCACCTCAGCCTGCACCATCGTCTCGGACCCCTCTTGCCACCAGGTGAGGAACATCGTGTGTGAAGACGTGCCCCCATCGTCGGAGTGCAAGGTGCACCTGCGGAGGACCTTCCTGGAGCCAGGGACCTACTGTGTCAACATCACCCTGGAGGACACCAGCAGTCTGGCCCTCACCACCACCACCACCATCACCATAAGCAACACTAACCCTGACACACCCGGTAGGTCACAGGGCTAGACCCTGGGGTGTTATTCAGGTTGAGTCCCAAATGGCACCCTACAGTGCATTCGGAAAGTATTCAGACCCTTGACTTTTTCCCAATTTTCTTACGTTACAGCCTTATTTTAAAATGGATTAAATAGTTTTTCCCCCCTCATCAATCTACACACAATACCCCATAATGACAAAGCAAAAACATGTTTTTAGAATTTTCTTTGACATTTAAAAAAAATATATAAAAAATAAAAAGCTGAAATTACACATTTACATAAGTATTCAGACCCTTTACTCAATACTTTGGCAGCGATTACAGCCTCGAGTCTTCTTGGGTATGACGCTACAAGCTTGGCACACCTGTGAATGGCACACCTGAGAATCTTGTTTCTCATGGTCTGAGATTCCTTTAGGTGTCTTTTGGCAAATTCCAAGCAGGCTGTCATGTGTCTTTTACTGAGGAGTGGCTTCCGTCTGCCCACTCTACCATAAATGCCTGATTGGTTGAGTGCTGCAGAGACGGTTGTCCTTCTGGAGGAACTCTGGAGTTCTGTCAGAGTGACCCTCGGGGTCTTGGTCACCTCCCTGACCAAGACCTTTCTCCCCCGATTGCTCAGTTTGGCTGGGCGGCCAGCTCTAGGAAGAGTCTTGGTGGTTCCAAACTTCCTTTTAAGAATGATGGAGGCCAATGTGTTCTTGGGGACCTTCAACGCTGCAGAACATTTTTGGTACCCTTCTCCAGATCTGTGCCTCAACACAATCCTGTCTCGGAGCTCTACGGACAATTCCTTCGATCTCATGGCTTGGATGTTGCTCTGACATGCACTGTCAACTGTGGGACCTTCAATAGACAGGTGTGTGCATTTCCAAATCATGTCCAATCAATTTAATTTACCACAGGTAAATCAAGTTGTAGAAACATCTCAACGATGATCAATGGAAGCAGGATGCACCTGAGCTCAATTTCGAGTCTCATAGCAAAAGGTCTGAATACTTATGTAAATAAGGTATTTGTTTTTTAATTTTAATACATTTGCAAAACATTTTAAAACCTGTTTTCACTTTGTCATTATGAGGCATTGTGTGGAGATTGATGAGGATTTTATTTATTTAATCCATTTTAGAATAAGGCTGGAACATAACAATATTTGGGAAATATGAAGTGGTCTGAATACTTTCCTTATGCACTGTATATAGTGAATAGTTTGCCGTATGGATGGTCCCTGGTCAAGGTAGATCACTATATAGGGAGTAGGGTGCCATTTGGGATACAATGTTGTGAATGTGTATAAATCCACAGCCATAGATGGGATTTTCATTTTGAAGTTTGTTTCTTTTGATGGTACTGAGGCACAGTTTACACCTGACACTAAAGTGGTTTATTTCTCTCCTAATCTCATCCCACCTCTCTCCACTTCTTTCCATCCCCCACCCCTTTGATTCTTGACTCCCCTCGATCCATCCCACCTCTCTATCACTCTGTCAATTTCCCTCACATTCTTGTCTCTCCGTCCCTCCCCCCATCTGTTTGTAGAGTCTAAAGCTCCTCATGCTGCAGAGGTTGTCCTCTCCTCCAGTGCTATTCTGGTAGCCATCTTTGCCTTCACCGCCTTCATAGTCTACAAGTAAGTCAAGCCACTCAGTATTACGTGTGCACACACTCAGTTTCCCTTACTCATGATCTCTCATCTCCATCTCCCCCACTTCATCTCTCTCCCCTATCCCCCTTTCCCTCCATCCTCTCTCCATCTCTCTGTCCACTCCTCCTCGTCTCTCCCTCTCCTCCCTCACTCTCCCACCCCATCTCCCCCCATCTCTCCTCCCTGACTCCCCCACCCCATCTCCCCCTACCCTCCATTTCTCCTCCCTCCCTCACTCCCCCACCCCATCTCTCCATCTCCCCCTACCGTCCATCTCTCCTCCCTCACCCCATCTCCCCCTACCCTCCATCTCTCCTCCCTCACCCATCTCCCCCTACCCTCCATCTCTCCTCCCTCCCTCACCCCCCCTCATCTCTCCCACCCCCCTCACCCCCCCTCATCTCTCCCACCCCATCTCCCCCTCTTCTCTCCCTCCATCTCTCCCCCTTCCCTCCATCTCTTGCTCCCCTCTGTCTTATCTCCTCCTCCCCCTCTCATCCATCTCTCCCTCCTCTCATTTCCTCTCTCTCCCCTCCCAGGCGCTATAAAGTCCACAAGCGAGTGAGGAGGTCCCTGGTGGAGGACGCCAGTGGCCATGTTGGTGTTGGGGGTCGTATGGGCCGGCTGAGGGAGGTAATATTCCCCACCAACGAGGAGAGGAGTCGCCTGCTGTCGGACAGACACCCCCTGTAGACCCACCGATGGTACTACAGCCACAGGCTGCAAATTTGGGGTGTATTCAGTGGTGTGAAACATTTTGAATGGTGCAGATAGAAATAGAATCAAGAGCTTACTGGATTCCCTTTCGTACCTGACAGACAAGCATATCTGTTCTACACAATACATTTCTATCTCAATGTTCTGTAACATTATATAATCCTTAACAGGCCCCAGGATTTTTACTCAGAGGTTCTTCAGTACCAAGTTTAATTTTAGCACATTCATAAATGCATCACAAAGAAGATATCTATACCAATAACTAAGAGAACTAACTGTTAATAAGATAGCAAGAGGAACATTTAACTTTTGATAAAATATGAAAATACTAATGCCTTTTTTGTTTAGTTGACTTTGTTGTAGAAAAGTATGTCTATAGGAAGTCTACACCCTCCTTGGATTTCTTCACATTTTATTGTGTTACAAAGTGGGATTAAAATGGATTTCATTGTAATTTTTTGTCAACAGCCTACACAAAATACTCTGTAATGTCAAAGTGGAAGAAAATGTATATCTTTTAAAGATGAATGAAAAATAAAACACTAACATACATTGATTGGATAAGTATTCACCCCGAGTCAATACATGTTAGAATCACCTGTAGCGTTGATTACAGCTGGGTCTTATTGGGTAAGCCTCATAACAGCTTTGCACACCTGTAGTGCAATATTTTCCCATAAAAAAATATTCAAGCTCTGTCAAGGTGTTGAGGTTCATGGCTAGACAGCCATAGTTTTTCAAGCAGATATAAGTCAAAAGTGTAACTTGGCAGCTCAGGAACAACACCGTCTTCTTGGTAACTCCAGTGTACATTTGGGCTTATTGTCCTGCTGAAAGGTTAGTTAATCTCCCAGTGTCTGGTAGAAAGCAGACTGAAGCATGTTTTCCTCTAGGATTTTGCCTGTGCTTAGCTCCATCCCGTTTCTTTTCACGGTATTTGCCGATGTCAAGCAGACTCATTACATGATGCAGCCACCACCATGCTTAACAATAAGGAGACAGTTACTCAGTGATGTGTTTGCTCCAAACATAAGGCTTTGCATTTAGGCCAAAAAGTGTATTTTAATTGTATTATTTTATTGCCTTGTTGCATACAGGATGCATGTTTAGGAATATTTGTATTCTTTATACTGGTCTTAAACAGTGCATTCAGAAAGTATTCAGACCCCTACACTTTTTCCACATTGTTACGTTACAGCCTTATTCTACAATGGATTAAATACATTTTTTCCCCTCAATCTACACACAACACTCCATAATGACAAAGCGAGAACAGGTTTAGACTTTTTCAAATGTATTAGAAATAAAAATGAAATCTTATTTACATAAGTATTCAGACCCTTTGCTATGAGACTCAAAATTGAGCTCAGGTGCATCCTGTTTCCATTGATCATCCTTGAGATGTTTCTACAACTTGGAGTCCACCTGTGGTAAATTCAATTGATTGGACATCATTTGGAAAGACACCTGTCTATAGAAGGTCTCACATTTGACAGTGCATGTCAAAGAAAAAACCAAGCCATGAGGTCGAAGGAATTGTTCTTAGCGCTCCAGACAGGATTGTGTCGAGGCACAGATCTGGGGAAAGGTACCAAAACATGTCTGCAGCATTCACGGTCCCCAAGAACACAGTTTGGAACCAAGAGTCTTCCTAGAGCTGGCCGCCCAGCCAAACTGAGCAATCGGGGAGAAGGGCCTTGGTCAGGGAAGTGACCAAGAACCCGAAGGTCACTGACAGAGCTTCAGAGTTCCTCTGTGGATAACCATTTCTGCAGCACTCCACCAATCAGGCCTTTATGGTAGTGGACAGATGGAAGACACTCAGTAAAACACATAACAGCCTGCTTGGAGTATGCCAAAATGCACCTAAAGGACTCTGACCATGAGAAAAAATATTCTCTTGTCTGATGAAACCAAGATTGAACTCTTTGGCCTGAATGCCAAGCGTCACGTCTGGAGGAAACCTGGCACCATCCCTATGGTGAAGCATGTTGGCAGCATCATGCGGTGGGGATGTTTTTCAGCATCAGGGACTGGGAGACTAAGGATCGAGGGAAAGTACAGAGGTCCTTGATGAAAACCTGCTCCAGAGCACTCAGTACATCAGACTGGGGGGACGGTTCACCTTCCAACAGGACAATGACCCTAAGCACACAGCCAAGACAACACAGGAGTGGCTTTGGGACAAGTCTCTGAATGTCCTTGACTGGCCCAGCCAGAGCCTGGACTTGAACCCGATTGTACATCTCTGGAGAGACCTGAAAATAGCTGTACTATGTCGCTCCCCATCCAACCTGACAGAGCTTGAGAGGATCTGCAGAGAATAATATGAGAAATACAGGTGTGCCAAGCTTGTAGCGTCATACCCAAGAAGACTCGAGGCTGTAATCGCTGCCAAAGGTGTTTCAACAAAGTATTGAGTAAAGGGTATGAATACTTAAAATGTGATTTAATTTATTTGCAAAAATGTCTAAAAACCTATTTTGTCTTTGTCATTATATGGTATTGGGTATAGATTGGTGAAGATTTTTTAAATTTAATACATTTTAGAATAAGGCTGTAACCTAACAAAATGTGGAAAGTGTGACAGGGTCTGAATACTTTCCAAATGCACTGTATGTCATTATTGAGGAGTCATTACAATGTTAATCCATCCTCAGTTTTATCCCACCACAGCCATTGAACTCTGTAGCCTTTTTAAAAATCACCAACGGCCTAATGGTGATATCACTAAGCAGTTTCCTTCCAGTCCTGCATCTCAGTTCAGAAGGACATCTTTGATGTGTCTGGGTGGTTTAATACATAAATTAACTTTATCATGCTTAAACACACTTTTTTTTAAAGTTACCAGGGGTGTTGACTTTAAATAGGCACTGTGTGCAGCAAATGACAAAAACAGTTTGGGGTGGGGCAATGTTTGAGGCAGCTCTGGTGGGAGAGTAATATTAAGTTCCTGTCTCATTTCAATATCTAGCCGCTTCCATTAGCCTTTTTAGATCTGTGAACGCCAAAGGGAAAGGGCCTAGGAACCAAAATGAAGCTGGGCAGAAAGTTCTTTTGACAGATCTTCAGAGATATTGATTTTTTCCTCACTCATGAATTTATTAAAATATCTTTATGCTGTGCGTCAAGCTTAACAATGGCTTACTTTTAGAAAAAGCAAATGTAAAAAAATAAATAAAAAGTTTAAAAAACTTATCCGTTTGAAATTACTGTCCATTCTCTGTGCCATCTACATGTGTTGCACAAATGACTAGTTACTGAAAAGCCATATTTTTTTGATTTGGTGTGAAACTGACGTTTCATTCTGGAAAGTTTAAGATCGGTTTTGAATATACTGGAAATGTGTAACCTACCGATCTGCATGCGTCTCTTTGGGGGCTCACAAGTGACGTAACAAGTAACCTGATTAAATACAATTTATAAAAATTGGACTGAACACTATTACACGGTTGTAGTAACGGACCAACTAACCATTTTGACAACTGCACACATGCCAATATCACTCCATAAAATATATGCTAGCAGTAGCTAGAGTATGTAGCGGCCGTTTAGAGAAAACAAAACCATAGATCACGGTTTCTCCTGGCCGATAATGGTCCCTCGCCCTGAAAGTAGTTTAACGTCAAGTTGTAATATCCTGAACTTCCGCTTAAACAAAAGGTTAAATTAAACAAAACATTTAGAAAAAGTGCATCTTACAGTAGATGGAAAAATACAAGAGAAATAAAGTGAAGGACATAGGAGCCAATTTCACTTAGTTTTTATTCAGAGGCGTTTGACAAGTTGAGCTGTGTGTGGGGGGGGGGGGTGAAGGGGCACAAGCATGTTCACAGAGGAGGCATCGTGCCTAAACCAGACCACTTTTCCAAAAAAAGGCACTCCCTAAACAAGTCCCTCCACTTTCCCCACACAAACATGAATTTCCATGTTACACATCGAAGAAAATACTAACAGAACAAATCGCTATCAAATTAATGTAGCATTCGTGAAGACAAAGGTAAGACACACAGTATTTATTGTTAGTCTCAAACCAGAAACAAAAAGGCAGGCCCCCCTTTTTTTCCCCCTTTTTTTATTTTTTGTTTATTTTTTTACAGTTTATAATTATTTTTTACTTATCGTCCATTCACTGAATCAAAAAAATGCACGGGTGAAAATACCTTTTTTCACAAAATACAAGCAAGAAAGTTCAATACATGGAAGCCACACTACCAAAAATAAAAGCAGAAAAAGCTATGTTTGAGGATTTTCAATCAATTAAGCAAGAGTAGATTATATAAATGCTAGCAAAGGAAATATTTCTGATCACTTCTTCAATTATTCCTTTAAATTCTAAAAGAGTACAACATGATTTGTTAATTTTCATTTATATCTGGGAAAGCAGAAGGGGGACAGCGGGAGAAGAACCCAAATCTAATAAATAGAAGTATGCCTCTAATTCAAAATGTGTTTCTAAAGAGGTAGATCAAAAAACAGATGACAAGGTGGGGGAGGAGGGGGGGGGTAAACGTCACTTGTGCCCCTCATGTACGTAAGCGCAAGGTTGGACCGCGTGCGCACATACGCGCCCATGCAGAGAAGTGTTGGGGGGGACTGAAGTGTGGAAGCGAGTGCGTGGGCACTAGGGGGGGTGAGGGCGCGGGCGCTAGGAGGTGTATGGGAGCGAGCGCTAGGGGGGGTGAGGGCGCATGCTGCCACAAACCCCCCCCTCGGCTGAGGTAGACAGCGTTCTATTGTGGAAGAATGGATACACTCAAGCACTTTTACCACAATCAAAACATATTTACATTCTGCATAAAAAAGGATAAACTTGGTATAGTGTTCCTTTGTCGTTGGATTTTTTTTAAACTGATCTTCCTCGTCCCAAACAGGGTTCATTTAGTAAAATGTTGTGTGCCGCTTGGCTTTTTGTAATGAATACTAATTTGAACTGCTTTCTCTCACTTCAATCAAAGGTTACAGCTGCTGCTGCTGGTTAAACAGTTACAGTAGATTCCATAAAAGCATCCATCAGTGTGACTTCCCCTACCTTCACCATGCAGTAAACTACACTAACAGACTGACTCCACGGCTACTGGGGCCACTGCAAAGTCGCTCTAGAATGTTTTTTTTTTTTAAACCCATCAGGCTGTGGACCGCACTTTAGCTTGTAAGAAACTTGGGGTAACTTCCAAATTCCACCCTATTCCCCATGTATTGCACTATAAGCGAGTTTGAGATTATGATGGTTCAAGGCCTAAGCAGGTAACAGAAAAACAAACAGACTGTGCTGGTCTGCCGTGTCTATTTCTATGAAGGCTACAGAGATAACTCAGTGCTCAGGCCCCTCCCATTGCCCTTCCAGGAAGACAGAAGAAAAGAAAACATTTAAACGTACCGTCAACAATAAGTGTCAGAATCCCAAAACTAAACGGCGTCGCTGCAGTATGTACGGATGGCATGAATCGGCATTACTCTAATATAGACGTGCTTTTTGTAGTTTTCAGAAGATGGTGGATTCCTCAGGAGAACTGAGGCGATGTATTCTCTCTCTATACTCCCATCAGCAGCCAACTGAGTTGAGCGCCAACTCCGCCCTTGGCTCTATGTACAGACAGACTTTATGTACAGGGCCACCGTCGTCACGTTGATGCTGCTGGAAAGCACTAGAGTTGAAGGCAAGGTCAGTTGGCAGCTGACCAAATTGTTAATTTTCTTTAAAAAATAAAAATGTTCAAGAACTATTAGCTTTATAAAGTATACAAAATACCACAAAGCAAATTTAAAAATAAAAAAAAAAAGATTTTTTTTTCCTCATATATATATTATATATATCAATTTTCTTATTTTTTTTCTTGTCGACTTCTTGAGGTACTAGAGATCCTGAGGTAGTTCAGTAAAATGCATATTAAATTCGTTTTCCTGGCCAACACTGTTCAACACGTCCCTTAAGTGTTAACTTATCCTCAACTCTAAATATATATTTATATATCTATAAAATGCATCCGAATTTATAAAATGCCACTATCAATACCAGCACAGGGGCACCCCGTTAAACCACCGATGGGGCCCCTGTCCAATCAAACAAGAGTATTACCCCTAGCCCTGCCCATCCGTCTAAACCCCTTCCCGTAATCTTTCATCATCCTACCAGGACTCAGAGCAATGCCTTTTTCTTTCCACAGAAAACTCAGGAGAGAAAGCTTCAACCAATTAAACAAACACTTCATCCAGGGCGAAAAACAATTCTAAATAAAAAAGGTAAAAACTGAAACGAGTGTCAAAATGAACACCTGTCATCAACATGTGAGGTGGTGAGTGTTACCACACCAGGGAGGGGGATAATTCTTATGTCTTGGTGTTTTCTACACAAAAAAAAAGGAACCAATCAGGACCCATCCGTGTGGTGAGAGGGTGTGACAACGTTGGAACCCTCTGAAGTATAATCTCAGAGAGGTGAGGTGATTTGGGGGGGGTGGGGGTTAAGGTCTATCCACACTGTGGTGTTGGTCAAGGAGGTCATTGAGAGGGGTATGGGGTGTACAGTCGGGTACCCATGACCCTTAACCCCTGAGATGAGCGTGTCGTCCCTGCCCGTGTTACCCCTCTGGTCTGTCTTCGGGCGGTTCAGTCACTGGCCCCCAGGTCTACTTCCGGGAGGGCCGGGCGAGCCCGTCCCCACGGGACGGCCCCTCCCCACGGGGCGAGGGTTTTGGCTGTTGTTGCCGCCTCACATGTGACAATATCTCCTGGATCTTCCTCTGGGCCAGCTGGGGAGAGGTCAAAGGGCAAAGGTCAGGAACCTCATCTAACACTGGCATGCACACAGCCATTGCTTCTAAGGTGAGTAGAATAAAGAATTCACCAAGAAGGTTAATGTGGCGGCTTCTGAAACGGCACCCTATAGTACTGAAATGGCACCCTATAGTACTGAAATGGCACCCTATTCCTTATATACAGAGCCTTGCAAAAGTATTCAGATCTCTTGGATTTCATCTCATTGTGTTACAAAGTGGGATTCATCAACAATCTACACAAAATACTCTGGCATATATTAAAGATGAATGTCTGTTGCATTAGTATTCAGTTTCCTGAGTCCATACATGTCAGACACCTTTGGTAGCCATTACAGCTGTGTCTTCTTGGGATTGTACAATATTTGCACCTTTTCAAAATGCTTCAAGCTCTGTCAAGATGTTGGGGATCATTGCTAGACAGCTATTTTTAAGTTGTGCCATAGTATTTCAATCAGATTAATGTCAAAACTAACTTAGCCTCTTCAGAACATTCAGTCTTGTTATGCAACTTGTGTAGATTTGGCTTTGTGTTGTAGGTTATTGTCCTACTGACAGGTGAATCCCAGTGTCTGGTGGAAAGCAGGTTTTCCTCTAGGATTTTGCCTTAGCTCCATCGCGTTTCTTTTCATCTTGAAAAACTCCCAGTATTGGCAGATTTCAAGCAGACCCATACCATGATGCAGCTACTACCATGTTTCAAAATAAGACAGCCTGCCACAAACATAGGGCTTTGCATTTAGGCCAAAAAGTGTGTTCCTTTGCCATGTTTTTTTTATTGCAGTATTACTTTAGTACCTTGGTGCATACAAGATGCATGTTCAGAATAATTGTAACTTGTTAATTGGTGTTCTTTTCACTGTCATTGAGGTCATTATTGTAGCGCCACTACAATGTTGATCCATCCTTAGCTCTCCCGTCATCGCCACTGAACTCTGGAGCTCTTAGAACCACCCATGGCCTCATGGTGACATACCTCAGCAGTTTCATTCCGGTCCTGCAGCTCAGTTCAGAAGAACAACTTCATCTTTAATGTGTCTGGGTGGTTTAATACATCATAACAATTAACTTTATCATGCTTAAAGAGATTCAATGTCTGATTTGTTATTGTTAACCATCTACTAATCACTGCCCTTTATGAGTCTTATGAAAAAAAACCTCCCTGGTCTTTGTAGTTGATTCTGTGCTTGAAATTCACTACTTGACTGAGGGACCTTATAGATGTATGGGGGACAGAGGAATGGTTACTAATTTAAAAATCATGTCAACCCCTATCATTTCAGAGTGAGTCCATGTACACTTTGTGATTTGTTAAGCCACATTTTACTCCTGAACCAATTTAGGCTTGACAAAAAAAGACAATACCACTTTGTAAAAATAAAATGTGAAGAAGTCCAAAGGGTCTGAATACTTTGGAGCACGACCCTGGTCAAAACTAGTGCCCTTGATAAGGAATAGGGTGCCATTTCAGAAGCAGACATTGGTTAATGCTACACAGCTGTGAAGCAGTATGGTGGACAATCATTACATAAGGAAGCAGACATTGTACATTTTACTCAAACCACATCTGTTGGCTTTACCAAGGTTCAACAACCCAACTATACTCCCTTTCCCCTACAGCAGTGGTTCCCAATTTATTTTTTTGAAGGAACTCAGTCCAGCTTTTAACTTACTCTTGCAAGTTTTAATAGTAGAATGCACAAGGTACAATTTCAAAATTGGGTAGTGCATCAGTTTCTGTCATGTCAGTCATTGCATACCTTATAGATATAACTTGTCAGAAATGTCCAGATCAACAAGCCCATGTCAGCTAACGTTTTTTTAGCCCATAGATTTTGTTGTAATGTTTGAGTCACTCAAATATCAAACACACATTAGACATGGCAAAATGTATATAATTGCAGGAAATAAGCTTGGAACCTGCAACATGAGGGGGTGTGAACAGTTTGTGCCCATAGATAGACGGGGTGCATGAACGCACACAGGGGGGTGCAGGATGTTCCCCAATGCTGGAAGGGGCCAGAGTGAAGAAGTTTGGGAACCCCTGCCCTACAGCACACAACTATACTCCCTTTACCCTACAGTAGGGATTCATATTTTACAGAGAATCTACCAAGTTACAATACTGGGAATAATTTAACACGAGAGCCCCGGGAAATACCTCAAATCGGAAGTGCCCACTTAAAGCATTTAAAAATCAAGATATGGCCGACATGCCAGGGTTCTCCCCAAAGAGGGGTGCTGCGCCACCTTGTCGGCACCACTATGGAAAGATTTCAGAGCAAATTAAACAGATTCAGTCATGATAGAGTAACCATTTTTCATTACGTTATGAATTGCGAAACAGGCCATTCATAAATTGAGCGTCATCATGTTATTCAATTCAGAGCATTTCAGGAGTAGGCGATCGACAGAGCACACTCAGGACACACCCAGAGTATAGCGTTAGCCAATCAAACATAACGGCAGTCAAATGACAAAAGTTGCTAAGCTTGCTAGATAACCTCCAAAGAATGACAGAATCTCCTATTTTTGTCAAAATCTAGTTGATTATACAGATAGCAGATCAGCTCATGAATAACTGGGGAGTGAAAATAGTTTAAATAGCAAGGTATTTTAACAGGGACCAACTCGGTTTAAAAAATATCCATATCTACTCATACCGTTTGTTCATCACACATTCTCTACCGAAGCTCTCATACGGCTAAGCAAGTACGAGAGAAATGTTACAGCGGTATTTTGACATGCGTAGGCAAGAAGTGTGCTTTGATAATGCAACCTATATATTACAGAATGAAGTTAGGAATCTTCATGTGAGACAGGAGTCATCATTGAGGGAAAATGCTAACAGACTTCATATGTAGTGAATTGTGCATAGACCCATCAAACTTGTGACTGTTTGAAGTGTCACAATGACAGCTATAGGTTCTACTGCAGGTGTTTCCTGTAGGGATTATTAACTGCATTTGGGTCGCTTGTGCAGTCCGGCAGTGTCAATGCGTGTACTTTGAATTAATGCAGACTGTGAATTAAATATGCTAGGCTAAAGGCTTCCGTGGGACAACCCGTTTGGATAATGCACCTTATTTTTCTTTTCTTATCTGATGCTGTTCATGTTGTGCATTTTGTGGAATTGCATTAGTGCCAAATGTTGTAATTTCCCAAGTCTTGTCATCACATCTTTTTCAGTCCCAGGATCCTCGTTACCCATGTTAATCCCTACGACACATTCTAATGGTCAGTTTCAGCATGAACCAGCCTTTTAGCCCACTGACCACAGCTGACTGGGATGAATATCCCCCTGCCAGATATGACTCAGTGCCACTAGCAGACACTGCCTTACCCAGTGACAGGGCTGGAGGAACATCCTTGAAATGATAGATCAATCCATCTGATCCTTTCAAAACATCAGTTTGACCAACATTATTATTTGCTGTTGCAATTTTAAAATACACTAATCAAACTTCACTTGAAGTGTAACATACCTGGCTTGCATAGAAGTGTCCAGTGATTTTGACGATGACCTGGTCATTCTCATCAGGTGTCTGGTCTCTGGGGACCACCACCTCAGCACTGGTCAGGTTCTGCAGCTCATTGACCTGACGGGAGGGCGAGAAGTGGAGAAAACAAGACATTATAAAAGATACAGCCTAGGTAATCAGTGGTGCTTTCAATTATTCTGCAGCACAATTAGAATACATCTGGCAACCATAGTCACACACAGGAGTCTGCGTACCGTTTTGCCTCCCTTTCCGATGACACGACCAGCAGCGAAGGAGGGCACCTTGATGTGAGCCTCCAGTTTCACCTCCTCCTTCGGCCCAAAGAAGTTCTCCTCCTTTAGCTTCCCAAAGATACGACCCTGAGCCTGGAACAGGGCCAAGAGTCAGTCAGAGGAGTTTTCACAACCCTTGATTGAAGCGTCTTCATCTTGAAAATATCTTAATTAACTTGACCGGGACAACGGGCATCAATCAACATCTGAATGTGCCAGATTTAGTCAGCTAGCCAGTTAACTGTACAGACTACCATTTTGTTCTATGGATTTCTGGTAGCAAAAAAGACAACGCTTTTCATCTGGTGTTGTGGGTATTGGACACTGCATGGCTGGTGGAGAAAGCGAGAGTGGTCCCAAGGGCTCCTACCTTGAACTGGGCCTCTGGTGGTCCAGCGATGATCACCATCCTCTGCTTGGTGTCCATGCCGTCTGGAGGTGCTACCTGAGGGGAGGGACAACACACGTTAACACACCAGCACACACTTTACCTGATCTAAATCAGGTCCCACTGCTTCCCTTTACCCCATTATGGGTGCATCATAACAGCCTGAAGAGGGCACCACCCAAAACCAATCTGAACTGGAACTCTAATCCAATATGCAGTTGTGGAGATCTGAGAGGATTGATGGATAAGACGAAAAAGGAATCTGAATATTTGAAATTAAAATACCTGGTTTGCATCTACGACACGGACTTCATCTGCACTGATCTAAAATGGAGGGGGGGGGGGAGAAAAGGCGAAGAGAACAAAATGATATGAGAAGCTATTTTAGGTTATTGAGACGCAGCTCAAACCCCTCCTGTCAGTTAAGTCCCTCACCTTGATGGAGGCTCCGGCATAGCGCGACAGCTGCTTGATGTGTTGACCCTGTTTTCCGATGATCGCTCCGACCGCCAGCGCCGGGATGAACAGATGGACCGTCTCCGACTCCGGCTGCCCTTGGCCCTGTGGAACAGTAGAGGCCACACGACCGTAATGAGAACACAACAGAGCCAGTCTGAGCGTAAGGAGACCATACCAGGCAAACAGCGATAGCAGCCCAGTTGACCACAACCAAGCAACACAGGAAGAAGCCTCACAGGGCTGGCGTTCCAAATGGTTCCCCATTCCCTCTTTAGAGCACTACTTTATTTATTTACTTTTTCTCCCCAATTTCATAATTTCCAAATTGGTAGTTACAGTCTTGTTCCATTGCTGAAACTCCCGTACGGACTCGGGAGAGGTCCAGAGCCATGCGTCCTCCGAAACACGACCCTGCCAAGCCGCACGGTTTCTAGACACTTCTCGCTGAACCTGGAAGCCAGCCACACCACTGTGTCGAGGAAACGCCATACAACTGGCGACCGAAGTAGGCACCCGGCCCGCCACAAGGAGTCGCTAGAGCACGATGGGACGAGGACATCCATCCAAACCCGGATGACGCTGGGCCAATTGTGCACCGCCTAATGGGTCTCCCGGCCGCGACAGTGCACTACTTTGGATCAGAGCACTATGAGCCCTGGTCTAAAGCAGTGAAATAGAGGGAATAGCGGGTCATTTAAGACACTGCCACGGAGAACGGAAGCAGACATGATAGGAAACTTCCTAAGTGTTTTATTAAATATGAGGAATAACTTTGTTAACCAGTCAAATCTATCCCAACTTAACTGTATCCCCTCCGTAGCATATAGAATCACTATAGCACTGCATAACCATGAAACAACTGTACATACATATTTGAAGAGGTTGAATACAACTAAACAAAATCCTCAACTTCCAAACGTGGAGTGGGTCCCAATTATCTCTCCTTTCTCCCCAAGTGAGCACTTGTTCCCTTCCCTTCATGGTTTTGAAAGAAAAAAAAGACTGTTATATGGACATTCCCTCCTGCCCATGACAATACAATTAAATTAGTCGGGAGTAGTGAACGAGTGAGGAAGGAGAGATTTTTGGGACGCACCCAGGCTGTAAGAGACCCTGACTCTAGAAAGATGAGAAAATCTAGCATCCAGCACCTAGCTCAGGTAAACAGCATTCCCAGAGGGATCGCCATTTCTCTGCAGCACCTGAAAATATCCAACTAAACCACAGTATATGGATGGACCACTCAGATAATCCCTTTCAGAATGCTTGACCCGGCTCAGTCACTCACCAGCGCTTCCACACACACATTACAACATATTATTGTATTAAAAAGATGACTTGCAGCAAACTGCGTGGGCTCAGTGCACATGCCTGGTGTTAGAGGGAAGTGAAATGGGTGAGATCTTTTAGATGAAGGGGCAGGGAGGCATAGTCCTGGAGGGATTACTAATTACTATTCCCTATTTAGTGCACGCATAGGACTCTGGTCAAAAGTAGTGCACTATAGGGAATAGGGTGCCGTTTGGGATAGCGCTGCTGGTTTTAATCTAGAGGACACCAACTCATTACACTTCAGTTGGGGGTAAAGTCATTCAACCCGAGAACACATTCAGAAGGCTCCAGATGGGAGCAAACCTTTTCACCAGGAGGCTGTTCCAGATCAAATTGTCTAATAGAAAGGTGCCTGTTTGGAAACATCTGCGACCATTTGTAACCTTCTAAACATGCCACGGTGTTTAATTGCTTCACTTTCTTCAGCTGAAGATTTGAGGCCAAACTAAACCCAGTAGAAGCTGTGGCCACCACCCAGCAGATTTTAGCGAAATGAACACAAACATGAGTTAGGCAATCCCTAGGGGTCATAGGTTACTGGGAGGGGTTTAGCTGTGGCAAGCCCTGCCTTTCTACCCAATCCAGCAGCTAGCAGCCAGAAGCCGTGCAAAGCACTGTGGGAAGGGAGACTTACAGAGAGGGGCTGGCTGCTCGCCGACAGCACAGACGCCCAAAATGGCCCTTCGCCCCCGATGTAACTGCTCTATAGGAGAGAATAACACAAAACCAAGTCACTGTCCTGCCCCCAAATGGCTGCTCTATAAGGAGAGAGGAACACAGACACGGTCACTGAAAGATCCAAAATGTCTTCTCAGTCAGAGGTTGGTCTGTTGTAGGTTTCTTCTTGCAGAACTGCTCTGTAAGGAGGGGACATCTTTAAGCATCACCAAGAGGCACTGTGGAGTAAACCCAGGGAGGTGGGGGTCCAGACACTCACCCCGAATGAGGAGTAGCCACCCTGGGCACCGGGAGGTGGGGCGTTGTGTCCCATGGAGGGGCCCATACCTGGAGCACCACCAGGGAACAAACCCAAGGCATTCAGGTTGAGTCCTGGAATCAGGTTAGACTGGAGCTGGGTAGAGAGAAAGATTTACTACTAGACAAAATGAACAGAAACATCTCTCTGGGATAAACCACTCAAATACAAAGTTAACTTTTTATGTGGGTAGCTGCACAGCCTAAAAAAAAGCCATGATCTCCCAGGTTGCATCCCAAATGACACCCTATTCCCTATAGTACACAAAGGTTGAAGTAGGGTGCCATTTTGAACAACTCCAGATGATTTGGTTCCACCAACAGAGTGCCCCCAGTGGGTTAGAACAAGGACCTACGTTCATTGCGGCCACGTCGTTCTCATACGACTCCCTGACCTTCTTCATCACTTCCTCCTCAGCGCGGGAGCACGCCTCGATGGAACCCTTCACTGTGATGGTTCTCTCAGGGTTGTACAGCGTCAGGTCCTGGAGACTGGAGAACATCCATTACCACCTCGGTTTCTAATGTGTGTGTGTGTGTCTTATGAGACATTAGTCATGACTGTCCCGTGAGGCTCTAAATAGGTCAGATCAGCTTGCAATAAATAACTTCAACCAGACCACCTCTCACCCGCAGAGGGGGGGGGAAAGAGGGAACTAGTGGGGGTTAACACCTCATGCCCTGTTGTAAATCAAGGACAGAACACTCCTCTCCAAATTCACCCAAGGAACGTGCTTTAAGACTTTGATGAAACTAACACGTTCGAAAGCAACAATATTTCTAATATGGAACGTGGGGAACGGGCAGAGGTGACCTAAAAGAAGACTAATGTCGTCTTGGTTGTTATTTTGTGGTGATGAAATAAAAAATGTTATAAATGAAATACTTTAACTTGAAAAGTACACACTACATGTACAAAGTTTCCATCTTGTGCATGCTATATGAAACGTGTTGTTGAGGGATGTGATTTTAGAAACTATAAGAGGAAATTGTTTTTATAACTGCACAGTACGTAGTCACCGCCCCCTTGAGTGAGGTCAGAGAGCGTGTCAGCCTGACGGAACCGCCCCTTTTTAACAAACTGTATAAAATGGGTTAAGAATTAACATTAGACTAGAGACGTAGAGCTGCAGCCCACATTTAAAGTGGTTTGAACTCCATCTCAACATGAGGTAGACAACTGGTAGACCTCCCAGACAACTGGTACGCTGATTATCTGTCCTAAGTATTTAGAAAATCAAATTGAAGTGGGACCATTCTACTACTCTGCTCAAATCACTGTATTACACTACTCATCACCCAACTGGGAACCATCTACACGACTGGCTAGCCTATCGTCAAAGAGGAAGCTTCAGGAGCGAATGGAAAGAAAATCAACTCTGTAGTTCTGTTCAGGACTACATGACAAGTCACGGGATAACGGACAACTACAAAGGAAGACAACAGTATGAGACTTGTGGGAACCATTTTGGACAATCAGAGCCTAACAAGCGTACCGCGAAAAGGCCCAACCACCTTCCCAAGGAGGCCAGTTCCGAGATATACGACCTTTCACGTAAATACACATGATTTCTTAGTCCAAGCGGGCGGCGGTCTGTGTGTAAAGTATAGGTGCTAAAAGTGAGAGTAGTTTCTGAAATGTACCAACGTTAAGTCAGTCTCGGTCCCTCTCCATGTCTTCTGTAACAAGCAGCCATATTGTTGTCCGTCTGCTAGGGACCTGTTTTTAAATGTATTCAGTGTGTATGTTTGTCCTGTGTTACCATTTAGTTAGCTAGTAAATAAATAATTAAGCCAATTTGTGTAGTACTGAATAATAAGTAAGGCTGGGATTTTTGCAGTGTCAGGAGGTTACGACTTCAGAATGATGATATGATACGAGGTAATGATTAATAAGATAACTGTTTATCGATGAAATTGGTAAAAACATTTGAGTTTAATTCGGGAGATGGTAACTAAAGAACCGCTGTCGTGGTGCCCTAAATCCTAATGAGTTAAATGTTGCATGATAAATTTAAAGATCGGGTAACAATTAAACATGGTGGATTAAATAAATCAGATTAATGTTAGAAGTCAAGTCACATCTAGGGTTGCAAAGGGTTGGAAACTTTCTGGTAAATTTACAGTATTTTCCAGAAAATTTCTCATGGGAAGTTAAGCCCGGGAATTTTGCTTAAATTCAAAAACGTTTGCTTATAACAGTTTACCTTTTGGGGGGGAATACACAAGACAATTCTAGGTCTTGTGGCATATTTTGGTTAAGCTATCCCCAATTCAATGGAATTGTAACCCTCTGCATGTGCAGTGCATTCCTCCATCACATGTACAGCTGATTCTCAAGATCTTGCACACTAATGAGATGCTATTGCGCCCACACTACTACACTGTCTGATCCAAGGATTACATGCTTTCTGGTAAATTTTGATTACAATACTGGGTGGGGTGAATATATTTTATATGACAAAATATTTTTTGTTAACTAGTAAATAGTAGCCTACAGCAAAGTGGGTTTAAATCATTTCTAAACTTACTCATTTCTGCTACTGTAGTAACTTGGTATATTTATGTTTACCAATAGATGGCAGTATTGACTCAAGACGGGGGTTTGCTTCCCGCTATCCGTAGCTATTTCCTATGTCTGCCTATTTAACTATGATTAAGAAAGCTTCAGGTTTTTTTTAAGCCAGGTGCATAAGATAATATAAATCTAAGTTACAATTAAATACTAAACCGTATGTAAGTCTCATGAGTCGTAATTCTAAGAAGCCTTTAAGGATACTACAGCTACCATGTGGTTTTAGCTTGCTTGAGCCTGCTAATTGAGGAGTGTTAATTCACCGGTTTCCATACAGGTTTCATTTTAAACATTTATCTTACAAAGGAGTTGTTTAATCTAACTGCTTAACTATTTATCTGTACATGGATTTTTATTTGGTTTGTTTTTTTACTCTTTCCTAATCGTCGCAGGAAAATGCCACAGGCACTATAATGTGTGGAGACATTTCAGTGCAGCTAATGTAGAAGGAAAAGCTGTGTACATTTGCAAATACTATGCCAAATCATATGTGAAGAATGCAACAAAGATGCAGAATCATCTGGCCAAGTGCATAAAGTTCCATCAGCGCTCACAACAAGCAACCTCTGACAGAAGTCCCTCTACTTCTATTTGAGGTGAAAATGATGAATCAGACACCTTATCAATAGCAACAGCTCATGGTCCTCCTGGAATCAGAAGTTTTTTTTGACTCAATGGAGGAACGTAGTCAAAGAAATGCTGACGAATGTCTTACTCGAGCTGAGTATGCAACTGGTTCACCTCTGACGCTCACAGGCAATGTGTATCAGAAGAGATATCTGAATGTTCTTCACCCTGCATACCAGACATGGTGAGCTACTCATTTGCTGAATGCAGAGTTCAGAGTTCAAGTGAAGGTCAAGCAAATCATAGAGAAAGCAGAAAGAATTGCAACCATCCCTGATGGGTGGTCGAATGTTTGTGGGTAAGGAATAATTAACTACATCAATCTCCAACCCTCAACCAGTATTCTACCAGAGCAGACAAGGGACAGACACACCGGTCTCTACATTGCAGATGAGCTGAAGGCAGTCAATGACCTTAGACCACAGAAGGTATTTGCACTGGTGACAGACAATGCTGCGAACATGAAGGCTGCTTGGTCTAAAGTGGAGGAGTTCTACCCTCACAACACACCCATTGGCTGTGCTGCTCATGCATGGAATCTGCTCCTCAAGGACATCATGGCACTGAAAACAATGGATACACTCTACAAGAGAGCCAAGGAAATGGTTAGGTATGTTAAGGGCCATCAAGTTATAACAGTAATCTACCTCACCAAGCAAAGTGAGAAGAATAAAAGCACCACATTGAAGCTGCCCAGCAACACCCGCTGGGGTGGTGTTGTCATTATGTTTGACAGTCTCCTGGAGGGGAAGGAGTCTCTCCAAGGAAATGGCTATATCACAGTCTGCTGATATGGACAGCCCCATCAAGAGGATCCTCCTGGATGATGTATTTTGGGAGAGAGTGGTAAACAGCCTGAAACCTACAGCAGTAGCCATTGCACGGATTGATGGAGACAATGCCATCCTGTCTGATGTTCAGACTCTGCTTGCATAAGTAAGAGAAGATATCCGTACTGCCCTGCCCACTTCACTGTTGCGCCAAGCAGAAGAAACTGCAGTTCTGAAATACATCAAAAAGCGTGAAGACTTATGCCTGAAGCCTATACAATCCGCAGCGTACATGTTGGACCCCAAGTATGCTGGCAAGAGCATCCTGTCAGGTGCAGAGATCAACAAGGCCTATGGTGTCATCACTACCGTGTCTCGCCACCTTGGTCTGGATGAGGGCAAGGTTCTTAGCAGTCTGGCGAAGTACACTTCCAAGCAAGGGCTTTGGGATGGAGATGCAATATGGCAGTTGTGCCAACATATCTCATCAGCCACCTGGTGGAAGGGACTTTGTGTCTGAGGCTCTTTCCCCTGTTGCCTCCATCATCCTCCAAATCCCACCAACATCAGCCGCCTCAGAGCGCAACTGGTCCTTGTTTGGGAACACACACACCAAAGCACGCAACAGGCTGACCAATACAAGGGTTGAAAAATTGGTGGCCAGCCGGACAAATTTGAGGCTTTTTGAGCCTGACAACAAACCATCCTCAACAAGGTTGGAAAGTGACAGTGAAGATGAGGCCTCAGAGTCTGATGTTCAAGAGGTGGACATTGAGGAGGTCCAGGGAGAAGACATGGAAGCCTGAGAGGAAGACAACCAAGGCTTTAGTTTCTAGACTATAATTTTACAGATCTGTTGAAAACCTTTTTGGGAGATGTGATCGATCATTGGGGATCATTCAATATTCCCTTTCTTTTGTTGTTCAGTGAAATCATCCCATGTGAAGTGTCAACTCATTTAATTAAACTTAAAATCATAACTAAATATTTTTTTTCTTTCTATTGGAAGGATTTAATCATTTGCAATGATGTCTACTTATCATAAGGTAAAAGGTTTATGTTTGTCTCCATACGATATGGTAAATATATCCAATGCAAAAAACATCTACATTAAAATGGTATTAATTCGCACATATTCATGCTAATTCCCACATAATCCCGTTAATTCCCACAGAAAGTTTCCTCTGAATATTGCCCAAAATGTGCAACCCTTATCATGACACTCATCTTGTTTGCAGTAATCATTCTGATGGTATGTGCAAAGAACCTATAGATTAAGAGTTCCAGAAACAGTCTGCTTCGCAATGCGTTCCCAGAATTATTAGCCAGTCAGAAATCTTGGTTTGAAACCTGTGGCTCGTGTATATGAGTTTATGGGTGATTGTATGGGGATGTTGGTCTTCTTACGGGGAGATGGTGATCTTGGTCTCGGTGTCCACTTCAATCTTTTTTAGGTTCCGTCCTTCCTTCCCGATTAGTCGGCCCACAAAGTTGTTGTGAGCCAGAATCTTCAGTGGAATCTCCTCAGTACTGTGGATAAAGGAGACAGAGATAAGATGGCTCAAGTTATTGAATAATAATTAAGAATAGAAGTTTGGTATCCTAACATGACTAGGCATGGGCAGTTGAACTCAACATGGTGTTGGAGGCCCGCTGGTTATGTGCATGTATGCGTTCTCCAGCTGAACTCACAACTTGGTGTCGAGGGCCTCCTTCAGCATGATCTCCATGATGGTTCTGCAGGCATTGGAGCAACCCTCTGGGGTGGAGTGGACCGTGATGGGCTTCTCTGCTGCTCCCGCATTCTCCTTCCTGTGGATGTCAATCCTAGAGAGGGGCAAGAGAGAGACTGCTTTAGAAGGGAAGAGTCGTTTTTGTCACCCTCTAAACAGCCTGTATTCTAGCGGTTACACTACCGGCTGGTCCCGTACTACTCCCAACCGGAGACAGTCGTTCAATACCCGTGTCCACCCTCCGTACTGGCTCAATCTCACAGAATCACTAAAGATGGGTGAAACGGTCAATGTCCATCGTTTTCAACTTGAGATGCCTTGAGAGGTTGACATCAATAGGTAGTTGGAGCCAAAATTAACATTTTCTCAGTGAGTAATTTATTCTGTGGGAGTGAGCTTTATATTGCCAAGCCTCAAAATGTATTGATATTTATGGTTGTAAATCAAGGCCATGTTCAGTAGCCAAAAATAGCAGATAGAAATGTCATTAAGAGCCAATATGATTCCTTATTCTACATGTAAGAGGGGTGTTTGTTGTACTTGCACAACGTTGCGTCCTGCTGAATGCACCCCATTAGAATGTTGTGTACATGAATGTGTACATGATCAGGGAAGCAGTCCTACTTTGAGTGTGTCTGTTTTGTGACATTGCGAATCGTGGCTCCTTCCTTGCCGATGATGGCTCCTACGAACTGTGTGGGGACGAGTATGCGCAAAGGGACGTCCGACTGCAGTTTGGGGCGCGCCCCCAGGCCTGGGGAACCCGATCGCAGAGGGCCACGGGGGACAAAGCCCCTCTTACCCCCTCCCAGGGTCGGGGCGGCAGCAGCCGCCGTCTCGTCAGGGATGTACGACACCTTCAGGGCAAAGTTCTCCATCAGGAAGCCATTCAGCTTTTCCATCGCCCTGGCAACCACAGAGAAAAAGCTGTCAGTCACAAGGCAGGTTTCCATTGATGCAGGTTTATTTGGAAAAAGCAATGTGGCAAAAAAATTAAACGTGTAATGGAAACTTCAGATATAGGATACATTTTCTAAAAGAGGATTTTTACCCGTTCGATGGGGTTGATTTTATTTTGTTGAACATTCATTATTGTGACAAATGATGGAAACTGTGCTTTTCAAATAAAATGATTGCCCAATAATTTTGAAGGTAGGGGGGGGGGGGGCGCGTGCAAATAATTTCTCTGTACGGAATCCATATCCTATATGTTAACATAGGGTGACCGTGAGCTGTAAGCTAAATAACCAGACGGGAAGTTAACAATGGCTTATTAGGCATAAATAAAATATGTTTTTTACCCCCCTTATCATCATATCCAATTAGGATCTTGTCTCATCGCTGCAACTCCAACAGGCTCAGGAGAGAAGGTCCAGTCATGCATTCTTCGATACATGACCCGCCAAACCGCGCAGCTTATCACACGCCCGCTTAACCCGGAAGCCAGCCGTACCAATGTGTCAGAGGAAACACCATTCAACTGACTACTGAAGTCAGCCTGCAGGCGCCCGGCCAACCACACAAATGTTAATTGTCACATGCGCCACATACACATGCACCGAATACAAACTTACCGTGAAATGCTTACTTACAAGCCCTTAACCAACAATGCAGTTCTAGAAATAGAGTTAAGAAAATATTTACTAAATAAATAAATAAATATATATATAAAAAAGTACAAATAAAATAAAAATAGCAAGTACAGTGCATTCGGAAAGTATTCAGACCTTGACTTTATCCACATTTTGTTACGTTACAGCCTTATTCTAAAATAAATTAAATTGATGAGAAAAACAATCTACACACAATACTCCATAATGACAAAGTGAAAACGAGTTTAGAAATGTTGGCAATTTATTATTATTTTTTAAACCTTTACATAAGTATTTCAGACCCTCTGCTATGAGACTTGAAATGGAGCTCAGGTGCATCCTGTTTCCATTGATCATCCTTGAGTTGTTTCTACAACTTGATTAGAGTCCATCTGTGGTAAATTCAATTGATTGGACATGATTTGGAAAGGCACACACTTGTCTATATAAGGTCCCACAGTTGACAGTGCATGTCAGAGCGAAAACCAATGTACACAATGTAAAACCAATTACAACAATGTAATTGTCCGTGGATCTCCGAGACAAGATTGTGTCAAGGCACAGATCTGGGGAAGGGTACTAAAAGAAACGTCTGCAGCATTGAAGGATCCCAAAAACACAGTGGCCTCCATTATTTTTTATTTAACTAGGCAAGTCAGTTAAGAACAAATTCTTATTTACAATGACGGCCTACCCCGGCCAAACCCTAACCTGGACAACGCTGGGCCAATTGTGCGCAGCCATACAGAACTCCCAATCATGGCCGATTGTGATACAGCCTGGATTCAAACCAGGTCTATAGTGACGCCTCTAGCACAGAGATGCAGTGCCTTAGACCGCTGCACCACTCGGGAGCCTTAAATGGAAGAAGTTTGAAACCACCAAGACCTCTTCTTAGAGCTGGCCGGCAGGCTAAACTAAGCAATCGGGGGAGAAGGGCTTTGGTCAGGGTGGTGACCAAGAACCTGATGGTCACTCTGACAGAGCTCCAGAGTTCCTCTGTGGAGATGGGAGAACCTTCCAGAAGAAAAACCATCTCTGCAACACTCCACCAATCAGGCATTTATGTTAGAGTGGCCAGATGGAAGCCAGTCCTAAGTAAAAGGCACATGACAGCCTGCTTGGAGTTTGCCAAAAGGCACCTAAAGACTGACCATGAGAAACAAGATTCTCTGGTCTGATGAAACCAAGATTGAACTCAGGCCTGAATGCCAAGCATCACATCTGGAGGAAACCTGGCACCATCCCTACGCTGAAGCATGGTGGCAGCATCATGCTGTGGGGATGTTTTTCGGCATCAGGGACTGGGAGACTAGTAAGGATCGAGGGAAAGTACAGAGGTCCTTGATGAAAACCTGCTCCAGAGCACTCAGTACCTCAGACTGGGGCGAAGGTTCACCTTCCAACAGGACAATGACCCTAAGCACACAGCCAAGACAACACAGGAGTGGCTTCGGGACAAGTCTCTGAATGTCCTTGAGTAGCCCAGCCAGAGCTTGGACTTGAAAGCGAAAGAACAGCGCTGTAGATACCTGAAAACAGCTGTACAGCGATTCTCCCCATCCAACCTGACAGAGCTTGAAAGGATCTGTAGAGAAGAATGGGAGAAACTTCCCCAAACACAGGTATGCCAAGCTTGTAGCATCATACCCAAGAAGACTCGAGGCTGTAATCCCTGCCAAACAAATTCAACAAATGACTGAGTAAAGGGTATGACATACCTGACATAAATGTTACTGACAAATGTAATATTTCAGTGAATTTTTTATACATTTGCTAACATTTCTAAAAACCTGTTTCTGCTTAGTCATTATGGGGTATTGTGTGTAGATTGATGAGGGGGAAAAAAACAATTGAATCCATTTTCCACAAAATGTGGAAAAAGTCAAGGGGTGTCTGAATATTTTGAATGCACTGTACAGGGTGTACCGGTACTGAGTCAATGTGGTTAGTCGAGGTAATTTGTACATGTAGGTAGGGGTAAAGTGACAGGGGGGTAAAGGGGGGGGGGTTCAATGTAAATAGTCCGATGGCCATATGATTAATTGTTCAGCAGTCTTATGGCTTGGGTGTAGAAGCTGTTAAGGAGCATTTTGGACCTAGACTTGGCGCTCAGGTAACACATGCCATGCGGTAGCAGAGAGAACAGTCTATGACTAGGGTGACTTGAGTCTGACAATTTTTGGGGCCTTCCTCTGACACCACTTAGTATATAGGTACTGTATGGCAGGAAACTTGGCTCCAGTGATGTACTGTACGCACTACCCTCTAAGGCAAAGCAGTTGCCATACCAGGCAGTGATGCAACTGGTCAGGATGCTCTCGATGGTGCAGCTGTAGAACCTTTTGAGGATCTGGGGACCCATGACAAATCTTTTCAGTCTCCTGTGGGGGAAAAGGTGTTGTCGTGCCCTCTTCACAACTGTCTTGGGACCATGTTAGTGTGTTGGTGATGTGGACACCAAGAAACATCAAACTCTCGATCCGCTCCATTATAGCCCTGTTGATGAGAATGGGGGTGTATTCAGGGCCCCCCTTTTCCTGTAGCCCACGAGCATCTCCTTTGTCTTGCTCAAGTTGAGGGAGAGGTGTCTGACCACTTCCCTATAGGCTGTCTCATCGTTGAACAGGCCTACCACCGTTGTGTCGTCAGCCAACTTTATGTGTTAGAGTCGTGCTTGGCCATGCAGTCGTGGGTGAACAGGGAGTACAGGAGGGGACTAAGCACGTTCCACTGAGGGGCTCCCGTGCTGAGGAACGGAGTGTTAGATGTGTTGTTGCCTACCCTTACCATCTGGAGGAGGCCCGTCAGAAAGTCCAGGATCCAGTTTCCAAGTTAATAGAAACACAGCTACTGTCACAGCACTGATAATATACAGCTGTCAGTCACAGGAGAAGGAACCTGCTTGACCCCTCTGGATAGGCTACTGATGCAAGGTCAGTTGTGTTCCAAAGTCAACTGACGATTTTATTTTCCCTCACTACTGAAACAAGATCTGGATGATAAAAGCATTAGAAGAATCATGTGTATTAGTGCAGGGGTGGAACAAAACCCTGTTGCTCTTCAAGGCCAGGACTGACTGTCCTGTGAACTGCACTAAATGATCCCATTCATTTTCATACACCGTCCACGCCCACTTTATCAGGAATGGTCAGGGCTCCACACACACCAGAGGGCAGCAGTGAGCTAGCTCCTCTCAGCCAGCATGTTACTCCTATAGCAGCAACTTACAATGGACTGCTTTGGAGGGAGACGAGGAATGCGCTGCACTAACAAATCAAAGGGGATCAATTCAAATGCAGTGTGGGGAAAAGTGCAAACCACCTAAACAAGTCTATGCATTCTACAAGAGCAGTCTTAAACTAAGAAAAGGTGTGTGCTTACTGTCTGGCCTGGTCCTTGGCACCGTATCGGACGTTGACCACTGCCGTGTCTGTGTCTGTATTTACTGTGGAGGGAGGGAGAGCACGGACTTAACACCCACAAACACACATAGGGCAATACAAGTTTATACACTAAACATGCAACTTCAACTGAACAGTCACAGACTTGAACAAAGACCTACTAGAAAGAGCAGATACAGAAGACACAGAAAGGCTAAGGTGTGTGTGTATATATATATACATACCTTGCTCGCAGTTCTCCACTGTGCCATACTGAGCCAACATGCCATCCAGAACCTGAGTCAGAACCACAGGGGAGAGAATGTGATTAGAACCAGACCAGAGAGGAGGTCCAGTGAGATACCAATGTCTTTTCACACTGTCATGGGGACTCAAACGGGCTTTCTAGTGAGTACAGTTTAGTAAGTAAGCCTTGTGAGAGAACGGCCCATGTCCATCTCCTGTTTCTGTAGCGTGAGGCTGCTTGATGCATCAGTGGACAGGGCAGGACCCTGGACAGGACATTAGTCTATCGCAGGGCTGCACAGTTCAGTGCAAAACAGGAAACAGCAGAGCAAATTTTGTTCATTTCTGTAAGATTATACAGGTTAACGCCAACGTTCATCAACACCCAGCAGGTGATCAGGAACACATGCCCTGGGGATAAGTTTCCCCTAGGTACAGATCTAGGATCAGATTTACCTCCCCCAATTCTAAATTTAACTATTAGTGGAGGAAATGCAAAATTGACCGAAGGGTCGGGGGCAACATACTACAGCCACATCCCAATGTCAAGCCCATGGGCCAATCACGATAATGAACATTTACAGTTAAGCCACAACACATTCATCAATATTTGTATTTACTATGGATCCCCACTACGCTTCCTGGGGTCCAGCAAAATTAAAGGCAGTTTATACACTTTTAAAAACAATACACTCACAGACTGTGTGCCCTCAGGCCCCCCTACTCCACCACAACTACATATATACAGTCCATGTGCACGTGGATAACACCAGAGCCCTATACTACGAACCTGGTTTGAAGAATTAGCGAAGTAATAGAGTTCAACTCGGGATAACCGGTACCACCAATGTGGCTCACCTTTTAGCCAGGTACATTTCTATGGCAACGAATCCTCCAGAACTAACCTGCTCCATGGTAGGCCCACTCAGGGTTAAACTCCAGTTATCCTGAAAAGTGTTTGAGCTATGAATTGAAGACCAATCAAATTCCTTCATTCTCCAGACCAAATGAGGAAGATGACTGATTAAATATTTTAATCATCAAAATGTTCATGAGTTAAAAATAGCAATGTTCAAATACATACACATTTGAAACTAAAATGTGCAGTAAAACTTTGGTAAAAAAGGGACTTGTGCATTGATAACAGCTCAAAACCAAAAACATGGATTTGTTCTGACAAGCACACCAAAGAAAGATATGCATAAGGAAAACTGCCCTTCTAATAACCCATTTCACATATCCTGCTGAATCTGCAGGTAAACTTCTTTCATTTAGATTTAGGCAAAAATTAAGTTGTGGCACAGAGCATGGGTTGATGTTTCAACATAATCTCAATGACGAGTTTGGCGGTCGACTAGCCATGTGCGACGTGAACACGCATTTACAAGCCCAGATGGAGCAGGCGCCAGTAAGCAACGGGTGCACAACCAATATCTACCATCGTAACAAGGATGAAGCTTGAGCTGGAATGTGATGCTGAAGCTAGCTAATTTAAAATAAGCCCGAGTACATCTAGCTAGATTTGTACCCTCTTATTTAACTAGGCAAGTCAGTTAAGAGCAAACTCTTGTTTACAATGACGGCCTCCTACAGGAAGGGGGCTGAGATTAAAAATACTAATATATGAGTGCACACACACACACCCAGGGAGACATAACATAGCAGCACAGAACATGGTACAAACATTGGGCACAGACAACAGCACAAAGGCAAGAAGGTTGTCATCAGCCCTGTGATCCAACTGGCCCTTCAACACCACCTATCAACCAGGCTGTACGAGTCAAGCAGGAGAGAGATCTTTCTAAATTCATGATCTTTCATTTCCCCACATTATCAAGCTGAACTGATCTTTATCCACTTGTGAGTCCATAGAGAAAGAGACCAAAAATCTGTCAGAGCCAAACCAATCTTTAAAACTTCAACTAGCTAGATCTAATGTTCCTCTTCAAGTGTAGTCATGGATGAGAAGGTGGGAGAGAGCGAGGGACAGGAGTCCAAACACAGCCTACAGGGAGAGGACCTCCAATCATGCCCAGGCTTACTGAAAGCCACACCCCCGAGCACTCACAAGCCCACTTTCTGACCAATCAGATTCGCTCCCAGCCCCCTTTCTCCAAACCCACCAATCCCCTTCCCTCCCTCCTCTGAAACATCTCAAAGCCTTCCCATTGGCTGTTCCAGCACTGATCCTGGTGAAGAGCACCTGCATGTTCACTGGCTGCCACGTCTGCCCGTCTCCAGGGCTCAGCCAATGAGAATCCAGGCCATTCAGGAAAGGGTGGAGTGCATTCCTGCAGGAAGCGGTGGTTGGGTTGGGGGAGGGGTGGGACAGGAGTAATGCTACACATTCTGTGAGTGTCTGTCCATAGCACATGGAGGCAACACAGAGCAGGCCCACCCACCCACCACGAGCTAGCCTAGCGAACAAGCCAGCTCTTTGCCTGCATGGCTGTGTGCTGAGGCACCATGTTGGTATCTCCCTGATAAGATACAAGGTCTCCTTTACGTCAAAGACTGTTCTGTGTTTAGTCCCTCCCTCCCCCATTCCAACCCTATCCCCATTCTGGTCAAATAACCATCAGCTAGCTAACATGCTATAGACTACCACCCATTTACACAGCACAAGACAAGCCAACCAGCGCAAAAAGCTTTTTGTCAATTTAGAACAGTTAAGTCAAAGGTGGAGAGGCTCAAGTCAGTCATACTTTGGCCTATGCACTACGAGTTTAGAATGGAAGAGAACGTTGTCCATTAACCGTATTCTATTTGGTAAAAATGAGACATGAACCACCCTTTTCTAAAGTAGATGTTCCCTGTGATACAGACCCAGTCCATTCTCTTATTTAGACAGTGAGCAGAAAGGATCAAGGATTATCTTAAACAAGTCGAACTAAATGAGCAACCTGTGGGCAATACCGAAGATGACTTAGGGTTGAGCATTAAATGTTCATACCGTTTCTGCACCATATTGGGATAAACAGTATTACCAGAAGTGCACACCGCGGGCACTATAAAAACCAAAATAAACGTTTTTTTTTTTGTGCACAAACCATTTAGACACCAGGGAGCTTGATCCAGGAGGGGATCGATTGTCTCTGCTGTGACCAAGAAGCTTGGTCTTGATATCTAGGCACTTAGCTAACAAGTTAGCAAACCAAATGCATAGCTGGAGCCTAGAGCTGGATATCATTTGACACGTTACATTTCTTATAGTTCTGCTTAACTTATAGTTCTAAGCAGTGACATAGCACACAACCCTGCTGCAGGGGTATTAAATCATACCGTCAGTATTTGGAAATACCCTGGTATAAGGTACATCTCCCAAGCCTACTAAGAATGTGTCGGATTCTCGAGACAAACGACCACTAGTATAAATCCCTTTCTGAAGGCAGTACTGCAGGGCAATATCCAACTGATACATTGAGAATGAATGGGTGTAGGTGGTGTGTAGAAATAACAAGAGATCTGACCATGTCTGCATGAGCAAGGTTTGATCTCTCACACAGGCTGGGGATGCGCACACACACGCCATGCGTGTCACAACGCACCTTACTGTACACACCTGCAGTTCATTAGTAGGTCACTCGCCTAAAAGGTAATCCTCCGCCGTTACACAGACTATCACAGCTCCATTGATCACACACACACGGCATGAGCACAACAACCAACAAGTCTGCCGCAATGAAATAGATGAGGTAATGTAGGCACATTTGAAATTTGATACTGTCATTACCACCAAAAAAAGCTTGAAAAAGACTGTCCTATGCTTGCTTTATGCTGGTACTCACTTACCTCCTTATCAAGTTTTTTTGGCCGAAATATTCTGACAAAATCAACTGCTAAATTACTACCTGTACTAAAAAGGTAAATTAAGTACCAAAACGCAACCTATTCCCTTCATAGTGATCCTATGGGACCTGGTCTAAAGTTGTGCACTACATAAGGAATAGGGTGCCATTTGGTGCATGAGCCTAAGTATAAAAGTACCATAATGAGACAGCCAGAAAAAAATGGCGACCTGCAAAACTCTGTTCTAAAGAATTAATGAGTGGATCCAAAACCAAAATGGAACGCAAAGATGGCAAAGAACCTCATCAGTGGACTCGTTTACACCCAATAAAAAGGCTTACATTCACATCCTGTTTCAAAGTATTTTTTTTAACGTTAGTTCCCATTGAACAGGCCCGAGTATAGATCGTTGGATCCAAAGCTTTACCAATGGACCAATTAACACTTACCTCCCACTGCAGATGAGGCGGGATGTTCCTGATCTGCAGCTTACAGCTCCTAAAAGGAAAGAGAGGGGTAGAGAAGGGAAGAGTCAGTCAGCATTAAGGGTTGGTTGGGCTAAAGGACAAATTGACTGGTTCAAAAAAATAAAAGTAATAAAACAGCAAGCTAGTAGGTGCCTCCTTCCATCATTCTGCGCTCTGTAAGAGGGGAGAGGTGCACAAGCTGTGGACATGACTAATGTTTTAATACCACTCCCAAGCCCAGCGGGTGTGCACCGGAGGAGCGAGGAATGGATGGAGAGCGGGAAGGAGAGAGAGGCTGTTACATTGTTGGACTGGTAGCTTGATCGTGTGGAGAAATTGTTCAAACCAGCTGATAATGAGAAGCATCGGGTGGGAGAGAGGGAGGGAGGAGAGGTAGGGAGGCGTGGGAGGGAGGAGCAGGAGGGGGGTGCGGGAGGGAGGAGAGCATGGCAAGGAGATGGAGGGAGGAGAGGTAAGGAGGGAGGAAGAGAGACAGGAAGAAAGGAGAAAGGAGGGTAGAGGTATGGAGGAGAGAGGAGCAGAAAGGAGAAAGGCAGAGGAGGAGAGTGAGTGCAGAAAAGGGAGGGATGCCAAGGCCAGGAAAGAGGGAACCTCCACTAGCTGTGTCAAAGCAGAGAACAGATGGGGATTCAGAACGAAGGAGCGCTCACATCACAGTCAACAGGAGCACAGTGGCGCAGAACAGACTATACTCCCAATTACTGTACAACTCTGGCTTAGTATTCAGAATGTCCTGCATTTCAAACTCCAAACCACATTTTGAAAACATTTGGTTTCAATGAAAACATTGTGAATACCAAGGACACAAATACTTACGAGGTCATACAGATCCTTGGTTGGAGTAGTGAATTGTAACGAGTCTGGATATACACAGTTCAGGTGGTAGAGCATGGCGCTTGCAACGCCAGGGTTGTGGGTTTCCATTCTCATGGGGGACCAGTATCGGAAAGTAGCATGAAAAATGTATGCACTCACTACTGTAAGTCGCTCTGGATAAGAGCATCTGCTAAATGACAAAAACGTACAATGTAATTTGGTGTACTTGTAACACGTTTCATAAAAAGGTGATCGTTTGGACCAGGGAGATAGAAACGTGGGAAACGTGTCCAGGCTGCTCTAAAGTCTACCACCTGTTCACACACACCAAAGGAACACAATGTACATGCAGCTGGGAGTTCCAGGGCAGACTGTGACCCCTACTCAGTTCTACACAGACCGTACACCCACCCACAAAACACATCTATCCAACACTCCTAAACCTAACCCCTACAATCTTTCTGGAAACTTCTCCCACTGACATCTAGACAAGACAAACGACACCAAAAACAAACACCTTCCACTAGGACCAAAAAAAAAAATCCATATTGTTGGCTAAAAGCACAGTTTTGACCAGGAAATTAAGACTTGGGTGTGTTCACCATGAAATGCCAAAAGACCTTTTGACACCTGACAAAATACATAGGAAACTTTGTATTTTGTGGGTCAGAACTAAAGCTTTGCAGAGCAGCAATGAGCAGGCCTCAACTCTTCATCTGTATTATTTGTTCCTCAAGTTCAGGATGTGCATATCACACTCGTGCTCTTCACAGACTTAAAAGTTTAATAGAGTAGAGAAGTCTAATAGACTATACAATCGAAATATGATTGGTTCAAATTGAAAACATGCTTCCCTACTCAACTGGTTTTAAGCTGTGCAAGTCAATGAGTGAGTCAAATGTTAACGTTTTTATGAACAGGCTGGTTGGTAGCCTTAAAGATGTTTCTCAGCCCGCCACCCACACGGCCCAGCTCACACTTCATTATATACACACACGACCCAGAGAGAAAACAAGCGTTACATTGGAGCATACTAAAAATGTGATGCACAGAAATTCACATCTGCAGTCTAGAAGGTTTGTGGGCTTCCATGCATGCAGGACTAGGCCACAGTGAAAACTTAGTAGGGGAAAGTTCAATGACATTTACCATTAGTATTCATTTATTTCCCCCCCCCCACATTCAACAAAAAGATTTACTGATTCTTTAACATGCACACTCAATCTGGAGGAACTTTCAGCATTGTCACACCAACAGGGCCTCAAATGAATTGTATTCATTTATTTGGACCATAAAGAGATACATTCTAAATGGAGAATTATAGAAAAAAATACCATTAAGCGTCCGAGAGGAATTCCAGCCCTTTCCGGTCTGCTGTGCCATTCCTGGCTGATCCGGCCCCCTTTTTCCATGTGCGCGTTGCTCTGCATTGCAGTGGGAATGCTGTGCAAAATTTTCAAATGCACCAAGCACTTCAAGCCAGATTAACCTATAGCTCCACACACACGGACGAAGTCAGCCGGGGTATTGGGGGGGTGCATTCCCCAGTCCCAGCCTTTGATTTGGGAAAAGGGGTGGTTTGGGGGGGCACAAGGGCCTCTGCCCTGTATGGGTGGGGCTCCCGTTTCCATGGACACAAAGTCCACTGACAGAAACATGGAGGGGTGTGGGGACCGTGAGCGTTGAGTTGTCATGTGATGTAGTGTGTGTGTGTAAAACCCATAGGAGGAATCCCATGTCGAGCAACATCAGACTTCACCACATCCATCCCTGTTTCTCACTACCATGATCATCCATGTCACTACCCCTCCCCCACCCTCCATCTCATCATACAAACAATACTCAACAGAAACACTGGCACCCACACTATAAAAACCCATCCATGTCAGGAAACACACACAAACCCAGGTCTGTGCTCAACGCCTATCCATCCAGCATTGACTATTCAGTATGCCGGCGTTCTGAATGACTGAACTCAGAAAACTGCTCACTTTCCGCTGCACTCTTACATGGGCCCTTCCACTTCACAACAAGTGTCCATTCTGCAGTAAAAAATAATAATGTATAGCAAAAAAAATTTGCTAAATTGGTTTGAGCTAGAATTGGAATATTTCTAAATTAAATCTGATGATTTACACACATAAATAGCTAAAAATTTCACTTTCCCTGCAGCATGGTATGCAATGGTTCTATAGCATAAGAATCCACACTATCACAGTGTCTCTTGCTCCATGATAAGCATGAGTGAGTTTAGGGACCTTTAGTCCCACTAGCTAGATGGGACAAGGGGCAATAGAGAATTTCGGGCACCCCAGTGCTTCCATCCAAAATCCCTTCTTTGCAGGTTGGGCCCCACAGTGACCTCCTGACCCCAAATTCTTTAATAAGAGCTGGGAGCTACTACTCCTTACAAAGCCGCAGGTACTGGGTTAGAATGACCATGGAAGTGGGCTTTGCTTTTACGACTTGGGATTTTTTTGTCTGTTAGTTAAAGGAATAGGGCAATGGGTGTATTCTTTTGGTTTAAATGACGATGGTTAGGATTTAATGACCTACGCCCTTCGCCATTTGATGAGAATATTGATAATATTTTATCCACATCTGCAGTTTTAGAAAGTGTGAGAAAGTTACTGTGCCAATACAACTTCAGATTTGTTGTCTGGTAAAAAAAAAAGAAGTCCTAGACTAATACTAAACTTGGTTCAAGTTGAACCATATTCACAAGGCAGACTGGTACGAGTTGTGGAATTTTACATTACTGACATTCAATAACACTGATTCATCAACACTTACACAGCAGCTTCCTACTCGCCCCTTGACCTCCCTGAATGCCCCGACACACACGGGCCACCTCTCAAATCATGCCATTCTTTTTTTTTTTTAAACAGATGGGAGTTATATTTTATTTCTGTGTTTCACTCAAACTAATGAATATAGCTTTAATCAGGTCACAGTGTAACATGTTATAGGGTCTGTGTGTGTCCTACAAACGGACTAGTACAGCTAATAGGGCATGAGAGTTAACATGAAATAAACAAATTAGTGAGCAACTATAAGTAGCCAAAATACACCTACACCCTAAATTTCTGTGGCTGTCCGCTAGCCCCAAAACAACCTAAACTTATTGCATTATTACATGTTCAACTCTTGTAACCCCTCATGATCAAGCTACAGGGATCACAATCTGTGGGCCAAAGACCAACAATGATTATGGAAAATGTCACGTTGGAGTAGGACTAAGGCAAATGGCACACTTGCACCAAAACCTAGCCCAACCACCCCAACAACCTGCACACACCCCTCTCGCCACATGCACACCTCGATGTGCCTATCCCACCCAGGCCCCCAGTGTTTGGTCTGGAGCGTGAAGTCCCGAGCTCTGCTGGTCGGCTAATGCGTAGCAACCTAGCGGTGCCAAAAGCCCTGGGACCTCAATTATAAACCATGTGTATGTACAAAATATGACCCTAAACATGGGTGCGCTAGTTCACACGCAACAGTTGCCATTTATTTAAAAAAACTGAACTTGAAGTGAGATTGTGCTCAGCTTCCCACAAACTTCAGACCATGTGTACACAGTTTCTAGTGGTGGAACTATTGCATTGCAAGCAGCCAAGTATTTTGTTAAAATGGCGGATAAGATGGACTCGTTTGTTCATAACAAATAACAGGTTAATAACAATATGCAATTATTTGTCGTTAGTGAGAAGAGAGATCAATTTAGTTGATCTTGGCATTCTAAAATATTTAGAAATAGGCATCTATTTTGCTAGGCTATATTAATTATATTATTTCCATGATAATTGCGGGCTCCAGAGTGGCACAGCGGTATAAGACATTGTATCTCAGTGCTAGAGGCGTTACAATTCCAAGCTGTTAACACAAGCGGCCGTGATTGGGAGTCCCATAGGGCAGCGCACAATTGGTCCAGGTTAGGGTTTGGCCGGGGTAGGCAGTCATTGTAAATAAGAATTTGTTCTTAACTGACCTGCCTAGTTATATTAAAGGTTAAATAAACTTTAATTCAATTGCTGAAAAAATTCCTCACCTTTTCTGTGATGTTTTCATACTCACCAGGTAACCTATTTCGTTTAATAGGACACTTGATAGCTTATTTATTTACTACTATTTCAAATACTTTGCTCTATGCTGTCTGGTCAGGAGCGTAGTTTAGCAGTAGAACGGACGATTACACTGCCCTACCACGCAAAAAGGCAGTAACTGCTCATTTGGTCAGAAATTTGTTAATTATTGTAGCAAAAATGACTACATGCTTAATCATGTGGACAAATATCCTGCCTCTATTGTATTGTGTTTGAGAAAACGGGGGTCATGTTAGCAGTAACTGCATAAAGTTACTGTGAAACCAAGGTAAATAAAACCAATATTTCTCAGTTCCACGCTATGAACAGTTACTGCCTTTTTGCTTGGTAGGGCAGTATAGGCTACTTCTGTACGTCTCAATACTGTCATTTCAAATTTCGTGTGTAGACAATATTTTATTTGTAAACATAATATATTTTCATAACCTTTGCAAAATAAATTCCTCACCTTGATAGGTTCATATTCCCGAGGTATCCTAAAACAAATTAATTGGGCCCCATTACACAGGCTATTTTTTCAAGTATTTTTTCAAGCATTTTGCTCTATGAATAAGATAGGGAGCGTGGTTTATAACAAACAGTAGAATTTAACAGGTGAACAAACAGCTCATCTTCTGTATTGAAGTGTGTATGGCTACCACTAAATAGACGTCGTGTCATAAGTCGTGGGCAGTGAAGCGTATAGGTTAAATAAAAAGTAAATACAAAACACCCGTTTACAGGTCCACAGCAATTTGCAATTGTGTTCGTCTTTCAATAACGTTGTCTGTCAGGTAGCCTAGGCCTGCAGCAAATGTCATGGCTATCAAACCACCAAAGACCTTTGAGCAAGTTCGCCATTGCCATTTCCTTCAGAAAACTGCCTCGGCCTAATTCCAATACCTCCAAAGTTTGCAGAAAATAGGGGTTATTGTAGTCACCATAAAAAGGTGAATGGGCATTTTTCAGGTGGAGTAGTAATGCTTGTTTGTTCGCAGAATTTCAGGACATTCTGATTTATAAATGGGAAACATTCGTATGTATGTCGTGCGCCAAGTTTATAAATCTCTAGATATTTTTGTACGAGCGCAGTCTTCTCAGAAAAGGCAGATGTAAATAGTGTGAAATTTACACAACAGTTATGAGGCCTCTGGTCTGCCCTAGAAAGCTTATGTAAATTACGATCCCCAGAATGGCTAAACAATTTATAGAGAGACGTTTTGGTCTCTAAAATGTGTTGATAAGGATCAAGTTCGATTCCCACGGTAAATCCTTTAAAAGTTCGCAATAAATCAAGATATTTAATTAAATAGTGATCCATTCTGACTACTACATTTGTAGTCATACATGACCACGTGCTGACAGACCAATCACGGGACGGCAGGCTACAATGAAGCTCACGCCCTCATCAACTCTGGACCTCAAAGCTAGTTCCACTACCCCCCCATTGTTCCCCTCTAATCAGGCACTGATTTAGATCTGGGACACCAGGTGGGTGCAATTAATTATCAGGTAGAATAGAAAACCTGCAGGCTCTGGACCTTGTAGGGCAAGACTTGAATACCTCTACCTTAGACATTAAGGTTGACTCTCTCAGGCAGGATGAAAATGACTATATTGACCACGATCCTTTGCTAGTAAAGGCCACTTTCACCATGATCCTTAAATATTTTTTTGGGTGCCATTCAGCAATATGGCGGGCTTCAAGTTCAAATACTTCCGGGTTCACGTGCCATTGGGAGTTTGTGGATGACGTCAGCGCTATCACCATCTACTGGTTTTAATGTCTACGGTTCCACCCTGGAACACTGGAGGACACCAGGAGCCTCTGCCTCCTTGCTCGCACTTCCCCTTCCCACAAGTTCAAAGGTTAAGTTGTGGTGATTGGCCGAGCCTCCAGCTGACACTCAGCGGACTGGAATGCAGAGGGGCCCCAGTGCACACCTCAGTGTGTGTGTGTGCGTGTGATGGGCAGGATACTGTTCCCAGTCGATCCTATAACCTTTCCTGTGGCAAAAGGGGGATTTAATCTTTTTTCTCTCTCCTTTTTCTGTAGGTGGAGGCCAAAAAGCACCAGGCTTACACTTCACTATATATATATATTATTATTTTAACTAGGCAAGTCAGTTAAAAGGCCTACCTACTATAAAGGCCTACCACTACAAATTGCCAGTGTGTATAAACCTAGACGTCAAAGACTAATCATTTAGCAAAAAATATCTAGCACTTTGGCAGGGGAAAGGTCAACAAATTGACCAGAGTGATTTGGCTTTAAAACAAAATAATAAGTTCATGATTCCATCCCAATAATGAACGAGCTAAAAGCAGTAAACGCATTTAGGGGAAGCCCTTGCGGAAGTTCATTTTGGACTTAACCTCGACAATTCAATGCATGGACATTTCAAAGCATGCAAATAAATATGTCCACTATAATAATTGTACATTTGAAATATGTTAACACCATTTTGTGCAGAACGTCAATAAAACAGATTATTCGATTTAGTAGGCCTAAATGGTGGTATCGGCAATTACACAAATCATAATTCTGTTAAACTTGACTTCAATATACATTTTTAAAAGTTGTGATCAGATGCTTGTTTCTAATTCCTTACAAACGTAGCAGTAGCCTTTATCCACTGCTTTTAGCCCAAATTATTTAAATCATTAAAATGCACATCTAAACACATTAAAGTGCATTTCGGCTCTAAATCCTCTTCCTCAAAATTCTCAAATGATTACAATAATAACTAATTTCAATGACAGCAATTAAAATCCAAGAAAGGTTTAATAAAGGACAAAATGTTTCATGTGGCGGATATCCTACACGCCACGCCAAATTGTAGCATTTTTTTGTCCCTCTTCCACGTAAATGAGGATCAATATCGCCCCAGACTAAAGGCTATAACTCAGCATAGTTTAATCCTGTTGACTGTAGCCTACACCGAGCTACATGGTCTTTAGCAGACCGGGGGTTTTCCGAGTCCATCTCGTGCACCATCACAATGAGCGAGGAGAGCAGAAGCGTGGGGCAGCAAGGGAGAATCACGGCCAGATCCTTCTCAAATGGACGGCTTCAGAGGGCCTACGCCTCAACACACACATTCATACATGTACACACACCTAAGCAGGCCCAGAATGCTATTGCTGCTTAAAATAGCCCTACAGTTTGCAAGTGTTAAACACTTGGAGATTTGCACTATATAGGCTAACTACTTCCAAAGATGGGAATGGTGTCTAAAATAAGGTACATTATTCAACAACAAAAATAAGTCGCATATTTTAGGTCGCCATAGGCGTGACGGTATGAGATCCTTCATGTCCTTATAATTCGACCTCTACACACACCCTATGAATTTCTGCTTGCCCCAAATGAACAAACATTCCGTCCCTTCCTGCTGACGCCCCAAACACACTGACTACAAGACACAATCAGACGACTTCAATCAAATAACGTTACAAAAATAACATGTTTCCAGAAGTGTCGATGGAGATATGTACAATTTGGCTGAGGACAGCAGCAGCCCCTTATAGCGTAAATGGATCAGTTGGCCAATACATGAGTTTATAATCAGAATTTACCTTTGACGTTTAGGGACCGAGTGCTCCACTTCTAGGAGTTTTCCATGTAGTTCAACTTTACCTATAGTGAGGAGAATAAATGCAATTTTAGTTCACAATTAGTTTAGTTCTCATCAACTGTTCTCATAGGCAGCCAAAAGTAGGCCTCAACTATAGTTTATGACCAAAAAGGCCTGGCACGAAATGACGTTAATTTCAATCGGAGGCACAATTGTGTGACCATTCAAATTACACAAATTACTTTATTTTCACAAAGTTTCACCCAACGTAACGTGAATGTCTATTCTAAAAGGTTAAATATGGTATCGGTGACAAGTATCCGACACCTGAGCTCAATACGAGGATATTTCGTAAAATCGTAATTTTTTATTTCTAGATTGTGGCCTGCTGAATGCCACTGTTTGTCCCACATTGCGTACTTTTGTTGTCGTTTCTAAATTGTAAATAAAAAGTAGTTTGCATTAGTCTTGCATTTCGTTGGCCTACATTTGACCAATACACAATTAAGCCACCTGGTGTGTCAGCATAGGGCACATGCACTGTGTGCTATAATTTAACAAGTTAGGCCATACTTCCATTGCGACTTTGTTGGTCCACGAAGAGAGTGCAAGCTCAAAGGCGGCAACAAAAGTAACAATACAGAGTTACATTTAGTTACATTTAATCGAAGTGATCCATGTTAGACAAGCCTACAATGTGCGGCCGCTGCCTGTGTGCCCCATTGCTCTGAATGGCGTTACACTGGACAGGCGTTTCTTCCTTCCTTCACTCAAACAAGTTACTTCAACGTTTTTGTACTAGATAAAATTCACACTTTGAATTTATCAAAGGCATGGACTATCCTTCTACGGTGTCAGGAGCCAAGTGTGAGGCAAGGAGACAAGCTTGGATACACCCCCACCCTATTGGGCTCCATGCGTCCATCTACAGCGGTTAAAGTAAACCCGTAGCCATTTCCGCAATTAAAGCACCGTTTACGCACCGTTTGAACGCCTTTTTTTTTTATTGTCTCACCTGAAAGAATGTCGATGGCCAGCATTGCTATCTTTTCATCGGGGCAATCCACGAACGCATAACCAGTTTTGACGAGAAACGGACCACTGTGCGGAATCTTCCACTGCTCAAAGATAGTTTCCAAGTCCTCGGCACTCGCCTCTTCACTCACGTTTCCAATGTACAGCTTATTCATGGTCTGCGCTGAAATTGACAATCTTTACGCAGAAGGAAATCGTGATTTGCTCTCTCGGGTTTGGAGTCGCCAAAATCGCCTTACTACTCAACGGAGTGGCGGTGGCGTGCTTCCCCCAGTCGTTGAAGCCACAGATATATTTGACGGGAAACCTCGTCGCGTTTGCGCTTACTCGCCCTTCTCTATCGCGCAAAAAAAAAAAATCTTAATTATTTATTCAGTTTCTCCAAAACGATATCTGACAGTGAAAAAGGAGGAGACACGACTTTTTTGTCTTCCTCCAAACCCCTTGGCAAAGAGACAGATAAATTCACACACGTTAAGGCTCGTGCCCGCCTCTGAATAAAACCAATATGAAGAAGGGGGAAGGAAAAAAACTAGGATATTCCGGCTTTTTTGAATGAGCCACGTGTTCAAACTACAAATCAACCCCGCACGTGAGGAATCCCAGTTGCTCAATTAAGTGTTGGATTGGGAAAATGTCACGGGAATCTGGGGTGGGGACCGTAGAGTCGAGAGAAAATGAGGGTAAGAGTGGATTGGTGTTGGGGGAGAAACCTGGCGAGCTATGTGAGTTAAGAGATTCCGTGAGAACCCAGTGTATCTTTTACTAGAATCACATTTGTGTGCCTTTCTCTGCAAAGCCTCGCTTCCCATTGGTCGCTGGTCGAAGTAGTAAAACAGCAGTGCGCGCACGGATATAGCGAGGGGCAACAGTGTTGCGGAGGTTTGCGCGCACGCGAGACTGCGGTGGGTGTAGGGTAGGCATTCTATAGAGAAAATTATGGTGGGAGAGGAAGAAGGGGGAGGTGCCATTCATAAATTATGTCGCTCGATGTTATAATTTATGCATGTGAAACACATTTGAATTGGATTCAATCAATGAAAGTTTAGAATGCGTCCTCCCCTAGGCCCATGGCCCGGTCAACATGGGAATGACACGCTTACTACCAACCACATGACGGCATCCATCTTCTCTAACAAGATTCAGGTGGTTCCCTGCTTTAGTCTACAATACAGATTTGTCCATGTCCACACGAAATGGCAGAGAGGGGAATAGGATGTCTTGGGGCGAGATTGCTTGTTTGTTTTCGAAAACACCCATCTGGAGAAGAAACCTATAGTAGAACCTACTGCATATGGCGAACCGCCTACTATTTCCGGCATTGGTATATATGCTATGTACAGAGAGGGAAGGTCTCGTCATCCAGAGACATGCCCCTAGCGAATTGGCGACAACAAGCAAGCAGGTTTCTTTCAAATGCAGTCTGGCTGGGCTTAGTACATTAATTCAAACAATTAATTACACTTGTTAATATGTATCCAGTGTAAAATAATTGTAGTTAGGGGTAGATGCAATTCACAAACGTGCAACTACATTGACAAGTACCAAATTACTAGGCTACATTTACCATACGTATGATCTCAGTCCGTCAAATATCCATGCTGATATTCAGGCTAAAATAAAAAGATGTTCCGCTAAAGACATTGAGGGAATAATAGAAGTGGAATCCATGAAATTAGAATTGGTCTAATTATTCTACGTTATAAAGTGGATTTATATCGGCTCATTAGGCCCACATTCGAAACGCATGCATGGCCACTGTTGAATACCGTTTTAATGATTTTACGCACACATACCTGAGCAGAGTTGGATAGTTCATAGTTTAGCCAGTACCTATACAACTTGTTTAGTACTACACAATATGCATGGGAGTGCATATAGTTTATTCAGCTGATTATTCAACTTTTAAATAATGTGTGTGAGCAACACCTAATGACACATTGATAAAATGCCTTCTTCAAATGTATACTACAGGAAAAGTTAGTGTTTTGTTTCTAGACAACTTAAGAACAATTCATTTCAGTTTTATGGACATGTTCATGTTAGGAATAAGGAAATCAATTGTGACTTGTCAAAGCCTCAAACCGTAGGCCCTCTGCTATGGCACACTGGCAGCACTTTAGTTGACGTACTCTGAGCTGACCAAACAGAGTGCTCTACTATTGGTTGGAAAGACTGACCAATCACAGAGCTCATTCTCACTCCCCTACCACTCTCGCTGGCTCGAGCTCAGCGTGTTCAGTCATTGGCTCTTTTGCACCGCTATTCTATATGAATCAGCGCGCGAAAGAAAATTTAGTTTTTCTCCTTATGAATAAAGGTGATAATCAATTCTTAATCTAACGAAATAATTAAGATGCAACTAGATACATGTTAGGCTACGCCACAAAAGCAGTCCCAGCAGTCCCATTATTTGAGTTGGTAAAGTGAGTTAAATTTGGAGATGGAAATGATCTTATATAAAATGAAAATAGAATTACAAGGAAGTCCTAAATGAAATGGTTTCAAACACACCACTATTAGGCCTATACTTTCTTCTGCTTCGCAAATTCACCTGTAATTGATTAAATGGTGAACATTAGGATATGTGTAATCTTTCCCTAATCATTTAAAATACTATTAAACTTTAAACAATCAATAAACAACCGCGTTATGCATTCGTTACAGTTCAATAGCCTATATTGATTCAATTTATTAAATGAGCCCAACTCTAATTACATGCGTTGTGAAATAACGAAATGTTTAAATGAGACCGTTTTCTGTAAATGTGTAATAGGCTATGTGTTCATATAGATAAAAGATTGGACTATCAGTGTGACTTAGAGTCTACACTTTGTTCACGTCCAACAAAAGTCGCAGTCCTTCTGGTTTACGATTCCAGGCTTGTACAAGGCGCTCAGGAACTGCGAAAGGGCAAATATATCCGTGAGGAATGTACATAATTAGTCCCCGCCCCCATTCTTTGGGGAAAAACTTCGGTATGGCTGTATTCCATAGGGGTAAACAGGCTTCCATAAAGATAGTTTCATACCCGAGACTACGTCTTGTGTGGAATGATTAATGATTGTTATGAATGGAAAACACGGGAAACATCGGTGAGATTTTAAGATCAAATAGGATGATATTTCTTTCCATAAGGAGGTTTAAACAATATATATATAGTAAGTGATATATCGTGTTGTGGGGAACACTGTCTCATTCATTCCGGTTGTTCAGTGAAACAAGGGATACCGTTATGGAAACAAGGGATACCGTTTTGGGTGAAACTACAATCTAACCCTTAACAACTACAATCGAACCCTTATCTATTTATTTATACTTCAGTCGATAATCTCTAATCATCTCTTTGTTAGTCACAATGCATTCCAATGGCTGACTGCTTGAGCTAGAACGTATGGACCATTCTTGTCGTGAACGCCATGTTGTAGTGAATGTCGAAAAACGTGTTTGAGAACTTTTCTCTAAGGACTTTTATAATTGATGTGATATTGGATAAATTGCTTTTTGAAACTGACATTCATATATGGCACTTAAATTGCATTAAATGTACCTTAAATGTTTTGTTTTTTAAGAATTGTATTGGTCTTTTTCCTGTGAGGTCCCCCTATAGACTTACACTAATATCTTCCACACAGAAAATGGCGGTATTCTGCCTAGGCCTATTTCAATAATCATTCTAGAAAACAATGTCTATTGGTAATGAAAGTTTCTAAGCAAATTACAAAATATGAAATTAATTAACATTAACTTTCTAAACATTGTTTGTTCCCTTTACATAGTTCTTTAAAAAAACGTGTGATGTTAAAGACTGTTTTTGAAGTGATTTGCATTGGACTATGCATTCAAATTGTTGTTCAAGACCCGTTTTGTCAGCCTCTGGATCTAGGCCTACTTTTATGTGAATGTAAGTATGATCTTTTTAATTAGTGATTCATAGTATTGCTGGTGAAGATGTTCAAAGTTTCTTGTAATGAACTTAGAAATAGCTTAGGAAATGTGACTCACAGGAACTTTTTAGGAATGTTTTAATAATTCAATATTTGTGTGATAACAGCAATTAACTTGTCAGAAACCTGTCCAGAAAAATAGATGTTGATACATTACACTGTACAATATTACATTAAACAATAAATCAACTGATTTATAAATGTCAGCTAATTGTTTTCTTGATAGAAATGAATTGTCTAATATCAAGTTGCAGTATATCGTCATTTCATGGTACATTTTATTTACTCCAATTCAATACAAAAAACACATTTATGAATGATAACCTCAGGGAATATTATGCAGTTGAATTCTATTTCAGTAAACCTCATGATTTGAAAATGTATCTAACTATTTTTTATATATTCAATTATATCAAATTAGTTTCCTGAATGGTCTTCAGGTAAAATAGAACTGACCCAAGCGCTGATGCAAACTAGTCTTCAAGTCACTTCATTTGAACACCTCCAAGCATACATTAGCCTATGTTAATTTATTAACACATTTCCAATTTGCTTTGGAATTTACATATAATTAACTTGTGATCAATGTTTGATTATGGTGTTATGAAATCATATTTGAAACAGATATTTATTGGTGTTGTATTGAAGCAACTGTACAAAGAAAAAAATGGTTTTACAGGGTCAGATATAGTAGTACAGCACCCCTGGATAAAATTCTGGTTAAGGGCCTTGCTCAAGGGAACATCAACATATTTGTTGCACCTTGTCTGCTCAGGTATTCGAACCACCAGCCTTTTGGTTACTGGCCTAATGCTCTAACCGCTAGACTAGCTGCCGCACTTAGTGCCAATGGTAAGATCATTCATAAGAAGACAACAAAACATACTTAAGTTCAGACCTAGCCTCTGCAAGTTTGAAAACCAAACAGATTAAAACACCTCACCAATAAAAAAAAATACAATACTGGCATAGTGATTCATAGTATTGCTGGTGAAGATGTTCAAAGTTTCTTGTACCGGCAGCCGGTATTGGTTTTCAACTGAATAAAAAACAAACAAATCTAGAAATACAAATTGATAATACATTTGAATTAACAGGGGGAAAATTAGCAGAGTGCAACGTTCAGAATGTTGCAGATAAAGGTGTGATGAATAGAGTATATGTATTACATGATAAAGTATCATGTCTGTTCTATATTCTGGACATCATATTTTCATCTGCCATGGTGGGAACTTGGCACCCAGAATCAGAACATAGATTGTCCTACAAGAGGGAAATCTTTAAAATAAGCCTTTGGTGAATGGAAAAGAGATCTTGCCTGATTCATTTAGATACTACATAATCATACCAACTGAATAATAACTCCGTTAAAGTAGGTCTATAGACAACCATGACACGTGGTCCCGTGTGGCTCAGTTGGTAGAGCATGGTGCTTGCAACGCCAGGGTTGTGGGTTCAATTCCCACGGGGGGACCAGGGTTCAATTCCCACAGGGGGACCAGGATGAATATGTATGAACTTTCCAATTTGTAAGTCGCTCTGGATAAGAGCGTCTGCTAAATGACTTAAATGTAAATGATAGATCAGGGATGATGAACAGTTATCATCTCAGTCCAAAAACCACCCCTAGACCCTTACCTACTCATTTGGTGTTTGCAGATCTGAAAGAGACAGATAAGTTTTCTCTGCCATATTGCTCAAACCTTAGAGGTCTATCACCATGTTGCTTACACCTATCTGGTCCTTTCAAATCTGCAGATACAGAAGTGATAAGTGCTAGGGTTGTTTTGGAACCGGGTGGAACGAGTCATTAGTCATGCACTATTTAGGGAATAGGGTGCCCTTTGGGGGACACATTATGTTTCTGCTCATGAGGTCAGGGAATAGGCTATCAGCTCATCTTGACTGTGAGGAAGAGGATATCCTTGTGCCACTGTTTCTCCTTGCAGACATATAGCAGAGATAGCCGTGCAGTTGTGTCGGGGTTCAACCTCAAGGGCCACTCATCTGGTTTCCACACATGTGAAAATCACTTTTACATTTCCTACACAACACAACTTTGTTTTATTAGTTTAACCGGTGAATGTTTGATTCACCAATGTTTGGATATGATTTAGTTGATTATGTTTTCCCAGTCTCATCCAGTGAAAAGCAGGTGACGCTTACTGTTCTGAGGTCATCTGCATTTTGAATGCAAAATACTTGTGATCAATAAGTATGTGTGATCAATTTTCAATAAGTGATCAAGAAGTATATATGTATCTATGATCAATGTTCTACAATGTTTACATTACTATTCACCAACAAGTCTCTGTAACAGATGGTGATGCCGATTTAAAGGTGGTCAGAGAAAGGTGAAAGTGGTCTTTTGAGTTTACCCTCTTTCAAACATGTGCTACTCTACTTTAATTCAACCATTACTTTTCAAAGATAGCCTCAAAGTTAGTTACGAAACGTGGCGACGTCTTCAAATTATGTAGACAATGCTACGCACATTTACGTAGAAAAATTCTTGGCATCCCTTGTCTGTCACGAATGTTGAGTAATATTATATACTGAACAAAAAGATAAACGCAACATGCAATCATTTCAAAGATTTTACTGAGTTACAGTTCATAGAAGGAAATCATTCAATTTAAATAATTTAATTAGGCTCTAATCTATAGATTTTGCATGACTGGGAATACAGATATGCACCTGTGGTGGTCCCAGATGCATTTTTAGAAAACCAGTCAGTATCTGGTGTGACTACTATTTGCCTCATGCAGCGCGACACATCTCCTTTGCATGGAGTTGATCAGACTGTTGATTGTACCTGTGGAATGTTGTCCCCACTCCGTTTCAATGGCTGTGCGAAGTTGCTGGATATTGTCGGGAACTGGAACTCGTCAACCCAGAGCATCCCAAACATGCTCATTGGGTGACATATCTGGTGAGTATGCAGGCCATGGAAGAACTAGGACATTTTCAGATTCCAGAAATTGTGTTCAGATCCTTGCGACATGGGGCCGTACATTATCATTCTGAAACACAAGGGGATGGCGGCGGATGAAGGGCAAGACAATGGGCCACAGGATCTTGTCACAGTATCTCTGTGTTTTCAAATTGCCATCAATAAAATGCAATTGTGTTTGTGGTCCGTAGCTTATGCCTGCCCATACCATAACCCCACCGCCACCATGGGGCACATCATGTTTATAACATTCACATCAGCAAATCGCTAGCCCACACGATGCCATCCACATGGTCTGCGGTTGTGAGGCCGGTTGGCCGTACTGTCAAATTCTAGAACGACGTTGGAGGCGGCTTATGGTAGAGAAATAAACATTGCATTCACTGGCAACAGCATTGTGTGAGAACTGCACCTTTTAGTGTGGCCTTTTATTGTAACCAGCACAAGGTGCACCTGTGTAATGATAATGCTGTTCAATCAGCTTCTTGATATGCCACACCTGTCAGGTGGACGGATTATCTTGGCAAAGGAGAAATGATCACTTACAGGAATGTAAACAAACTTGTGCTCAAAATTTGAGAGAAATACGATTTTTGTGCGTATGGAACATTTGAGATATTTTAGTTCAGCTCATGAAACATGGGACCAAGACTTTACATGTTGCATTTTATATTTTTGTTCTGTATATTTAAACTTACTCTGCCAATTGACTGTGGTTTTGATCATACATCTGGTTGAAATTTGAGAGAAAATAGCCACAGGAAAGTATTGTAAAACTGGGATCTATTTATGTGACAATCAAGATTGTCTTTTGCTCATGACCGAATGCATGAGCACAAGATGGAAGTACACGCATGCGAACCATGCATACTAACCAAAGTCTTGCAGGTGTTTACATGGTTTTGCGCATGTGCCAGGTGATATAAATTTCTACTTCAGTACCGGTTCTCTAAAAAGTCGGGAAAATAATACTTTCCTGTGAATATTTTGTCTCAAATTTTGAGCAGTTGGACCAATAAATCCAAATATAATTGTATTCAACAATCCGGCTTGTAGAGGACCTGAGAGGCCCATTTCCAGAATCAAACACTGTCATGTTCCAGACGGTGTATTAAAATATTCACTGTCTGGTCCCCAGGAAACCTCAAAGTACTACCTCTTTCACTGTAGCTATTCCTCTTTACATGAGGAAGATGAAACTCTCAAGGTCAACATCAGCGGTGTAAAGTACCTAAGTAGTACTTTCAAGTATTTTTACTTAAGTAGTTTTTTGGGGTATCTGTACTTTACTATTTATATTTTTGACAACTTTTACTTCACTACATTCCTGAAGAAAATATTGTACTTTTTACTCCATACATTTTCCCTGACAACCCAAAGTACTCGTTACATTTGGAATGCTTAGCAGAACAGTAAAATTGTGAAATTCACACACTTATCAAGAGAACACGTGGTCATCCCTACTGCCTAAGTTCTGGCGGACTCACTTAACACAACAGCATCTTTTGTAAATAATGTTGGAGTGTTGGAGTGTGCCCCTGGCTATCCATGAATTTAAAAAAGAAAATGGTGCTGGCTGCTTTGCTTAATATAAGGAATTTGAAATGATTTATAATTTTACTTTTGATACTTCAGTATATTTGAGCAATTCCATTTTTACACTTACAGTTGAAGTCGGAAGTTGAAGTCGGAAGCCCTAGGACCATGCCTCAGGACTACCTGGCCTGATGACTCTTTGCTGTCCCCAGTCCACCTGGTCGTGCTGCTGTTCTGCCTGCGGCTATACACCTTAGCCAAATACATTTAAACTCCGTTTTTCACAATTCCTGACATTTAATCCTAGTAAAATTCCCTGTCTTAGGTCAGTTAGGATCACCACTTTATTTTAAGAATGTGAAATGTCAGAATAATAGTAGAGAATTATTTATTTCAGCTTTTATTTATTTCATCACATGGGGTCAGAAGTTTACATGCTACAAAATACTAATTGAGTGCATTGCCTTTAAAATTGTTTAACTTGGGTCAAACGTTTCGGGTAACCTTCCACAAGCTTCCCACAATAAGTTTGGTAAATTTTGGCCCATTCCTCCTGACAGAGCTGGTGTAACTGAGTCAGGTTTGTAGGACTCCTTGCTCACACATGCTTTTTCAGTTCTGCCCACAATTTTTCTATAGAATCGAGGTCAGGGCTTTGTGATGGTCACTCCAATACCTTGACTTTGTCCTTAAGCCATTTTGCCACAACTTTGGAAACATGCTTGGGGTCATTGTTCATTTGGAAGACCCATTTGCGACCAAGCTTTAACTTCCTGACTGATGTCTTGAGATGTTGCTTCAATATATCCACATAATTTTCCTGCCTCATGATGCCATCTATTTTGTGAAGTGCACCAGCCCCTCCTGCAGCAACGCACCCCCACAACATGATGCTGCCACCCCCTGTGCTTCACGGTTGGAATGGTGTTCTTCGGCTTGCAAGCCTCCCCCTTTTTCCTCCAAACATAATGATGGTCATTATGGCCAAACAGTTCTATTTTTGTTTCATCAGACCAGGGGACATTTCTCCAAAAAGTGCAATCTTTGTCCCCATGTGCAGTTGCAAACCGTAGTCTGGCTTTTTTTATGGCGGTTTTGGAGCAGTGGCTTCTTCCTTGCTGAGCGGCCTTTCAGGTTATGTCGATATAGGACTTCTTTACTGTGGATATAGATACTTTTGTACCTGTTTCCTCCAGCATTTTCACAGGGTCCGTTGCTGTTGTTCTGGGATTGATTTGCACTTTTCGCACCAAAGTACGTTCATCTCTAGGAGACAGAACGCGTCTCCTTCCTCAGCGGTATGACGGCTGCATGGTCCCATGGTGTTTATACCTGCGGACTATTGTTTGTACAGATGAACGTGGTACCTTCAGGCGTTTGGAAATGGCTCCCAAGGATGAATCAGACTTGTGGATGTCTACAATTTTTTTCTGAGGTCTTGGCTGATTTCTTTTGATTTTCCCATGATGTCAAGCAAAGAGGCACGGAGTTTGAAGGTAGGCATTGAAATACATCCACAGGTACACCTCCAATTGACACAAATGATGTCAATTAGCCTATCAGAAGCTTCTAAAGCCATGCCATAATTTTCTGTATTTTCCAAGCTGTTTAAAGGCACAGTCAGCTTGGTGTATGTAAACTTCGGACCCACTGGAATTGTGATACAGTGAATTATAAGTGAAATAATCTGTCTGTAAACAATTGTTGGAAAAATTACTTGTGTCATGCAAAGTAGATGTCCTAACCGACTTGCCAAAACTATAGTTTGTTAACAAGAAATTTGTGGAGTGGTTGAAAAATTAGTTTTAATGACTCCAACCTAAGTGTACTTAAACCTCCGACTTCAACTGTATGTATGTGTCTGTGTGTCTCTTCACAGTCCCCTCTGTTCCATAAGGTGTATTTTTATGTTTTTAAATTCTGATTCTACTGCTTGCATCAGTTACTTGATTTGGAAAGGAGTTCCATGTAGCCATGGCTCTATGTAGTACTGTGCGCCTCCCATAGTCTGCTCTTCACTTGAGGATTGTGAAATCACTAAGTACGCCCCTGCACATAAAAAACACACACGCACTTTACAACACCACGACAGTTGATAACAAGTTCATTATACATAAACAAAAACTGAATAACTCAACATTGAGACATGAAATAGGCTAGGGTGTACTACATTCTGTGAATTGTCTGTAATTCTCCCCTCCACTGCCCTGTTCAGCTAACAGTCAGCTTAAGACTGGCTATGTGTTTAACTGGACCTCCTGGCTAGATGACTACGGCTTTGGAAAGTGTACTGACCTGAAGAGATGTAACGTCTTCCCAGACGGGAAACCCTTCCCTCAGAGCAACGACAGGAGACACAAGGGCTACGTCTACGTATGGCACTCCATGGGTAAGTTTCACTCAAACACACTCAATTACCCATAGACATGCACAGTCATAAACACACATATACATGCACAATGTCCCTCTCCCTGTCCTCCTGGAGGACCTAAGCCCTAGGACCATGCCTCAGGACTACCTGGCCTGATGACTCTTTGCTGTCCCCAGTCCACCTGGTCGTGCTGCTGTTCTGCCTGCGGCTATGAAACCCTGACCTGTTCACCGGACTCTCTCTCTACCACACCTGCTGTCTCGACCTCTGAATGCTCGGCTATGAAAAGCCAACTGACATTTACTCTTGAGGTGCTGACCTGTTGCATCCTGTACAACCACTGTGATTATTATTATTATTATTTGACCCTGCAGATCATCTATGAACATTTGCACATCTTGGCCATGTACTGCTATAATCTCCACTCGGTACAGCCAGAAGAGGACTGGTCACCTCTCAGGACTGGCCACCCCCTGTAAACTTCCGACTTCAACTCTAAGTATACTTAAACCAAATACTTTTAGACTTTTACTCAAGTAGTATTTTACTGGGTGACTTTCACTTGAGTCATTTTCTATGAAGGTATCTATACTTAGATAGTATGTATGACAATTGGGTACTATTTTGACCACTGGTCAACATAGACTAGTAGAGTAGGTGTACTTACTTATATTTTCCGTAGTAAGTGTATCTTGGAATAAAAAAATATTGATCTTGAGAAAGGACTTTGAACCTTGTACTAGAACTAATGGTTTCTTATGAATCTGTAGCATTATCTTCTATAGTTTATGTTCCTGGCCCCAGTAGTGTGATGGTAGCCATTACCCAGTGGGCTCCGCTGTCATTAGGGCCAAGGTCTCCAGATAAACATTTGTTTTCTCCCTTCTATTACACCACTGCCTCTGATCAGTCACCTAGCCTGCCTGAATCACAATGATCTTCATTGGCACTTTTTTTTACTCCTCTCCAAACCAATCTGTGTTACTTAGATTGACCCCTCCTCCGATCACACCATCGACCGTATGGATCACACCCATCCCAATCAGCGTTTTCTTAGCCAAGGTGTGTCACTCACTCTTGGACTGATTGGATTATCCAGCATGGCAGAAATGCAATGCATAGAGCTGACAATCCCTGTGGTCTTCTATGATCTGCTCTTCTACACCACATTTATCTGAACGCTATGTCATCTTTAGTGAAGTGTGCCGGCCCTCTTGAGGATTGCACATAGAAAAATAGAAAATAGAGCAGTAATTCGCATTTTATGTGGAGGACAGGTTCTTTCTACTGTATGTAGTGTATTGCTATCTGCAGTGTTGGGTATGGTTCCCCATGCTGAACACACACTATAAAGGAGTGTCTGACTAGTGTAAACATTAACAAGTATTGTCAAAAACAGAGGAGCAGAGGTGTGAATTTAGCTTGTTTGATCAGAGATGGGCTGAATACAATAGTCAGTCGGGGATAATTAGCCTGAGAAGTCGGCATATTTCAGTGAAGGGATGAATGTCAAAAGCAGCGGTTTCATTTATCAATCATGTGTGCTTATACTGTTCTTACGAGCAAGTCATTGGCAAATACAATGAACAAAAATATAAATGCAACATGTAAAGTGTTGGTCCCATGTTTTATGAGCTGAAATAAAAGATCCCATACATTTTACATATGCACAGAAGGCTTATTTCTCTCATTGTGTGCACAATTTTGTTTACATTCCTGTTAGTGAGCCTTTCTCCTTCGCCAAGATAATCCATCCGCCTGACAGGTGTGGCATATCAAGAAACTGATTAAACAGAATGATCATTACACAGGTGCACATTATGGTGGGGACAATAAAAGCCCCCTCTAAAATGTGCAGTTTAGTCACACACAATGCCACAGATGTCTCAAGTTGAGGGAGCGTGCAATTGGCATGCTGACTGCAGGAATGTCCACCAGAGCTGTTGCCAGAAGATTGAATATTAATTCCTTTACCATAAGCCGCCGCCATCATTTTAGAGAATTTGGGAGTAAATCCAACCATCCTCACAATCGCAAAACACGTGGAACCACTCCAGCACAGGACCTCCACATCCGGCTTCACCTGCGGGAGCGTCTGAGACCAGCCACCTAGACAGCTGATGAAACTGTGGGTTTGCACAACCAAAGAATTTCTGCACAAACTGTCAGAAACCATCTCGGGGAAGCTCATCTGCGTACCCGTTGTCGTCACCAGGGTCTTGACCTGACTACAGCTGGGTGTTGTAACAGACTTCGGTGGGCAAATGCTCACCTTCGATTGTCACTGGAGAAGTGTGCTCTTCACAGATTAATCCTGGTTTCAACTATACCGGGCAGATGGCAGCGTGTGGGTGAGCAGTTTGCTGATGTCAACGTAGTGTCCCAAGGTGGGGTTATGGTATGGGCAGGCATAAGCTACGGACAACAAACACAATTGCATTTTATCAATGGCAATTTGAACGCACAGATGCTGTGATGAGCCTGAGGCCTACTGTCGTGCCATTTATTCGTCACCATGTTTAAGCATGATAATGCATGGCCTCATGTCGCAAGGATCTATACACAATTGTTGGAAGCTGAAAATGTCCCAGTTCTTCCATGGCAGACATGTCACCACCCATTGAGCATGTTTGGGATGCTCTGGATCAATGTGTACTAACTCCCGCCAATATTCAGCAACTTCGCACAGCCATTGAAGAGTGGGACAACACTCCAAAGGCCACAATCAGCCTGATCAACTCTATGCAGATGTCACTCTGCATGAGGAAAATGGTGCTCATATCAGACAGACTAGTTTTCTGAACCTCGCCCCTACTTTTGAGGTATCTATTCCCAGTGTGAAATCTATAGATTAGGGCATAATGAATTTATTAAAATTGACTGATTTCCTTATATGAACTGTAACTCAGTGAAATTGTTGCATGTTGCTTTTATATTTTTGTTCAGTGTATTTCAACACTTATTTGTCGGTAAAACAAACTCATCTTGTATTTTTCATTAGGCTGATAGATGCATGGTGATTAGGACTTGCACTGTGGTGAACAAGTACATAAAATCAATCAAAACTTTTGTTCAAAGATCTGTATTGCCATGCGGATCCCAGGGACAACTCTTCTGAATGATACCTTCACACAGCCTAACTTTGAATTCAGAATTAAAACACATTTACATTAGGGATTCAGTTTTTTTTATTTCCATAAAAACAAAATAACACAAAATAAACATCTCTGGAGGATATCCCAATAACATCCGAAACTAAAAGAGGGCACTTAATAACAAAGACCCTCAAACCAGTGATACTTGATCTATTTCACATTTACTGCCAAAACCAATGAGCCCGTTTGAATACGCTGAATATTAAACATTCTTCTTTCCTTCCTTGAGGTAACCACTGATCTGACAATGCTGGATTGGTGAAAGCAACACTTCAATTTATCCAGTCACTTATAGATCAGTGACAAGCTGAAGAGAAGGGAGTGTTTTAAAAGATACTCAAACGGGCACAATGAGTTTCATTACTCCCCTCTGGGTCTTCAGCACAGACACTACATGGATGCATCAAAGTAAAGAAATAACGACATCTACAGCACGTAAACAAGACTTCTTACAAACTGACTTTCTTGCAGAGGCGCTTCGTCTGTTGATATACACTTTAGTTAGCTTGACAACGCTCCCAACCCGCTCTGTTCCAATGTGCTTAACGGAGAAGAAAAAAACCTGACCTTGATGAAAGTTTGTTAGTATCGTCCTGTAAAGAGACAAGGATCCATGTTAGTGTGATAGGCTTCATGTAATTGTGAATCCCTCAGACATCAAACTGAGTATAGTTAAGAGTTGAACAATGGCTTTTGAGGTGCGTGTACTTACGTGGGCTGTATGAGCGAGACCTGGAGCGGGACCTGTATCTACTGTAGTAGGGTGAGGGAGAGCGCCTGCGACTGAAGGACAGATTTATACAAGTGTGAGGAATAACTCACAATACCCCAACAGGACAAGTAACCCCATCCATCCCCTCATTTAACCTGAAGAACACCAACAGGGTTAACAAGTTAAATATGTTCATTTTTATTCCAAACACAGTACCAGTCAAAAGTTGACACCTACTCATTCCAGGGTTTTTATTTTTACTATGCCAAGAGTGCAAATCTGTCAAAGGCAGGCTACTTTGAAGAATCAAAAACATATTTTGATTCATTTAACCCTTTTGGTTACTACATGATTCCATGTGTTATTTCATAGTTTTGATGTCTTTACTATTATTCTACAATGTAGAAAACAGTAAAAATAAAAACCTTGAATGAGTAGGTGTCCAAAACTTTAACTGGTACTGTATATTCATAGCGAACCGAGGTGAATGTGAATCTATTGAAAGAAGTCAACATCTGGAGTATCACTCACCTGTACTTGTCGTACTCGTCATATCTGTCGTATCCCCGGTCTCCCCGATCGTATCCACGGTCATATCCACGGTCGTAGCCGCCACCGCGTCGATCGTCGTATCTGTCATACGAGTCCCGTCCCCTCCTCCCTCCTCCACCACCGCTGCCGCCATTGTTTCGCTCCCCCCCACCACCATTTCTGAGGAAAGGGACAACAAGAGTTAAGATTTCCTCAAACACAACACTGGCTGCGTCCAAATGGTACCAGAGTCCCTATATGGGGGGTGGGGTGCCACTTCAGACACAGCTCATAACTCCCAATAAACTAAGCCATCCCCCAGTAGCACCACTTCACACCAGGACAATAAACTAAGTCACCCTATCCCCCAGTATCACCACTTCACACCAGGACAATAAACTAAGTCATCCCCCAGTAGCACCACTTCACACCAGGAAAATAAACTAAGTCATCCCCCAGTAGCACCACTTCACACCAGGACAATAAACTAAGCCATCCCCCAGTAGCACCACTTCACACCAGGACAATAAACTAAGTCATCCTATCCCCCAGTATCACCATTTCACACTAGGCCATCCAAGAAGATAAAACAGCAATACACACAGGAGATAAATACAGTTACAGCAAGACAGGTGGAAATCTGCATAAAACCACACAATGAGCAGAGATTCACCATCCTATACTTACTGTGTGGGTCGGCCCATGTAGATGCCAGGCGTAGGGGTGTGGGCCCTCTTGGTGATAGAGAAGTCCACTCTAATACGTCTCCCATCCAGCTCCATACCGTTGGCCCGCTCCATTGCCTAGGGAAACAAAGAGGTACAAAAACACAGCAATTTAAAAATTTGTCACTGAAAATGAGCTCCATCTCATGGGTTCTACGTGTACAGGGAAAGGATTGAGGTAAAAAATAAAGAGAATAGGTTTAATGTGTGTTCATACTGAGCACAGCTTGAGCCATCCCATTGGTCCAACGCTGAACCAAAGATGGTTCAGTATGAAGATATGTAGAAACTGCTTCTCCAATAGAAGCAGTGTAGGCCATGTCAAGGCGACAGTGGCTAGCTACGCTCATGTGTTGAAACAAGTCATCAGGGCAAACGGTTGTGCCGACATTGGCTCAAACCTAGGTTGTGCCTTTAGATGGTGAAAATGAAAAACTAAGGAATCATTTCACTTCTCAACCCCCAATCTGCTTCGCAAGCATTCCCGGAAGTCTCGCGATGTTGGGCCCCTGGGATTAGACTGGACCTTCATTACAGTGATGAGTTCCGTGTCACTTGTACCACTTCATGTCAGTGACAAGACTGACACCTGGTGGTGCTTATGAGTAATCACAACCACGACTCACAATATAAAAACGAAACTATAGTGTACATACTAGTCAGTGTACAATATCAATGGTTCCAGGTGAATTAAGAACCGAGGAATAATGCCATTGATCGCACCAAAAGCAAAGTTACCATCGGTTCTTAGGTGTATCACAACATGATCAACAGCATTACTTCTTATAACAACAAAATTAATTTTAAATAGGACCCATCATGTGCTTCCTAATCCATGGCTCTTTCTCAATTAATCTTTTCTTGATTTCTGGCATTCTCACCTTCTCAAAACCCATTGGATAAGTTCTGAGGGGAAGGGCCTCAGACATTCTCCAACACAGTTGAGAAGGCAAGGAGAGAGATCGAAATAGTCGAGGAAAAACTAATTTGAGAAAGAGGCCCGGGCTGCTCTGTTTGTCCCATACCTCCTTGGAATCGGCGATCCTCTCGAAGTAGACGAAGGCGAAGCCACGGGAGCGCCCGGTGCGCTGGTCATAGACCACATTAACCCCAGCCAAAGGGCCGTACCGGCCAAATACCTCCCTCAGGTCCTTCTCCGTGGTGTACAAGCTCAGTCCAAACACCCCCAGACACTGGTTGGGGTCAGGGTTCGCCTGGAGGTCAAAGGGATCAGAGTTCACAGCAGCTGATATGAACATTACCAGCCACTAGGTGTAGCATACAATCTCTGCCCTCACACGAGAGGCATAAATGTGACCATACTGCCAAACCACAGGCATTGCATGCTGTGGCCCACTGCGTTAAAACACTATGTAGAATGCAGAAGGCATCACGGTAAGAAGATGTACATACCCTGGCATCCTCACCACCCCCTGCTCCCTGACTGAATGTCTCTTTTCTGAAGTCATGGCTCTATTGACAAAGAGAGGGAGGGTTAATAAATACGCCACATTCTGTTTCCTGTAACAAACAATACAGGAGGGGTCAGGACAGGAGCAGCATAGGAATACTAACTGGTAAATGAACGTGCTACCTATACATCAAACTGTCAAACATTCCTATCATAAACTACGTACACACACCATAATCAAATCCCATAAAGCAGCTGCAAGCCATTAAACACATCTGACAATTGTATTTTCTATACATCACAGCGGTCCCTCTACCACAGGGTTTCCCAACCGTCTTCTTGGTAACCAGCAGATGTTTAACATATCTGTTGTATCCCTAAACTGGCCCACCTGGTTTGACTAGTTAACTTATTCAACAAGCCCTTGACTAGTTGAATAAGGTGTGCCAGTTTAGGGCTACAACAAATATCTGAAACGTCAGGTGGTTACAGAGGAGAAGGTTGGGAAGTACTTCTCTACCCCCATCAGCAGCCAGACCCTGACCTGTCACTCACCCTGCTGCTGGGGCGGCGGCGGTTAGGCGATGCACTCTGGCTCTTCTTCTTCCGGTATTCCGGGCTGTAGGAGCGGGACTTCTTCCGGTTGGAGGGGGAGCGAGAGCGGCTGTACCGGCGGTTAGAGTGCCTACGAGAGTGAGACCTGGAGAAAGAATTTAGTGTCAAGTTAAGCAAAAGCACAATTTGACATTACCCTTCACAAAGAGAATGGAATCAATGAGATAGGAAGTGGGGGTTCCAATAACAGGAAGACAGACTCACCTGGACTTAGAGCGGGACCGAGACTCTGAGTGTTTGGCGACCCGGGATGGGCTCGGGGAGCCGGATCTGCTCTCCGACTTGACCCGAACAGGACTGCCACGGTCCGATTTGGATGGGGAGCGAGAGTCCTAATGTTACAGTAACCGCGTGTTAAAAAGGCCCCCCTCTTACTTACACACACAGGAACAGACAAGCAACTGTTCAAAGTCAGACATACACAACTAGAGCACATACACTGTGGAGGAAAAGGTTAGCGCTCCACCACGTCTATTACATGTGATAGAGAAAGGAGAAAAAAAAGTCCTTCAATTGGAATAATAATTTGCTAGAACCCTGTCATAATGTTAACAAATGCCATGTCTCGTTTCTTCTACCTGGGTCAAACTAAAGTCATCATGCATGTTTTATCTATAGAAAGGGAGCATAGTAGTGTAAAGACACTTGGAACATATACTGTACATTTACTTAACCTAGGGATACATTCATTCTTCCAGTTTCTTTATATACTCTACTTCCTTCTCTCAGGAATTCTACTGTTCTTCGTCGTTCTTCTTTTTTCAGTTTTCATTTTCTGATTCCGGGTTCTCTCTTCCCCAAATAGAAACAATTTTCACCTTTAGTCATACATACTGCAAGCGCTTCTATATCTGAACACCAATCTTCCAGTTTCATTGATTTTTCCCCTTCCCACATCTATGTTCTGCTCTGTAACTGTTTTTCATAAGGCTTCGTTTATTCTTGGATATTTTCTTCCACATTCTTGGATAAAACTCTTCAAATCCTTCACGATCATTAACCTTAATGAAAAAAGAACATTTAATAAAATTAAAGATCATGAATTTATAGAAAAATAAGATCTTTCGTTAAATAATAATGTATACAGTATTTGTAGCAGGACAAGTACTTGACTTGCAGAAATGTTGTATTACCCTGCGTCTCAGAAGGGTTCAGTGATGATGACTACAACTTTTCAAGAGGTACACTGCAATACATCGTTTTTTTCTTTTCTGCAATACATAGTTGTAGCACACCGAGTAAATTAACATTGTGAGGTAACAGTTGTGTCTCACCACTAGCTACCTCTAACTTATTTAGTTACACCACAGGAAGCTCCGATTACAACTTACTTACTGCGACAAAGGCTTCCACCAAACTTACCTGGGAGCTAGCTAGAACCTAGCAACAGCTAACGTTAGTTAGCGTATCTGTGTAACGTGTATAACGTTGCATTTACGATACCGGTAGCGTCATGTCCGATAACGTCGTTAGCCACTTAGCTAGGGAAGTTAGCTTGCTAGCTATTGTATTGTTCAGCTGGCAACAAATAGCGAAAGGTAACGTTAGCTAGGTAGCTAATCTGTTTAATTTTGAAGAATAATGTTGAGTTCATCTCGTTATCCCAGCAATCTTACAATTGTGTGAGTTACATTTTAAGTTGTAATCTAGCTACTTTTTATTTTAAATTACCAACTCAACTCGCAAATTAGCTAGCAAGCCACAGCGTTAACTTACTAACGAATAAACTGATAACAACCGTAACTAGCTAACGTTAGCTAGCTATGTCAGCAAAAGAGAGGAACGATAAGACATTATTTTGGTTTCCGTTGCACGTTAATACTTACTCGTCCATCAAAGTGTCCATCCTCTAAGTCACTCATTTTGTAATTTGAATAGATAACGATATAGCTCGCTACGTTTTCAGACAAAATAATAGCGTCCTCCTTTGTGCTTCTCTATCTCGCGGTGTAACAAGATGGCGGACTGCAGTTTGTTTATAACCTGAAGACTGTGCCTACGTCATCGTGATTTCTGCCACGCCTTTTTGATACTGATGGCAGTTTCATAGTAGTTCATCCAAATGCAAGTGAAGATCTTGTAGGCCTATGAATGACAATCAACTGAGAATCTTGACTAGCCAAGTTATCGTTAATCAGTGTGTACTAACTCGTGTTATTATTTTTCTATTTTTTTCCCTCAGCATTGTTGGTAAGTAAGCATTGCACTGTTAGTCTAAACCGGTTGTTTATGAAGCAAAATCAAATCCAATTGTATTAGTCACATGCGCCGACTACAACTGGTGTAGACCTTACAGTGAAATGCTTACTTATGAGCACCTAACTAACAAAGCAGTTTAAAAAAAAAAGAGTACATTTAAAAAAAGCATGTGACAAATGATTTGAGATCAAATTGTATTGGTATTACGTATTGGTATATGGTATTACAAGTGTTCCATTGCTGTATGACCCAGATGGTCATCAAATGTGTACCATAGTAAGCCATTCCAACTCTACCCATTTGACCATTGATGGATATTTGTCTCTGTTTTGAATACAAAACCCAAGAAATAGGAACAGGAAAATAGTACACAATGCAAACATCAGTCAGATAAGACACATTTCAGATAAGTATTTTACTAAGCATTTCATATCACCTCATTTGATTCTCAGGGTCTAATGAATACGTGAAATAATTAAAAGGGGTCAAATTATCACATGGATTGACTGAACAAGGTTGCAACCAGTTGGGAATCTCATCCAGTCATTCACACGAGCAAGATTAAATAGGGAGTGGAATAGCTATCCTTAGAAGTGCTATTCAACTATACTGTTATGGGGTCAATTTACATTTTTGTCACACTCCCTTCCAACATAGAGAGGAACAGAAGGCACGACCATGTTCCAGAGAGTATTCACTTTCAGGAATTGGACATAATAGCTTATAGCCCAAACGGCAGAGCCAAATTCATATTAAGAAATGTAATTCAACATGCCACATTGGCTTCAGAAAACACCCAAAACATGTTTAACAGAGTCAAATCAAATTTGTCACATGCGCCAAATACAACAGATGTATTACCGTGAAATGCTTACTTACAAGCCCTTAACCAACAATGCAGTTCAAGAAATAGAGTTAAGAAAATATAAACTAAATAAACAAAAGTAAAAAATACAATAAAAAGTAACACAAAATTACATAACAATAATGAGTCAATGTGCGGTGTACAGGTTAGTCGAGGTAATTTGTACACGCAGGTTGCAGCAGTATAAAAACAAAGGGGGTTCAATGTAAATAGTCCGGGTGGCCATTTGATTAATTGTTCAGCAGTCTTGTAGCTTGAGGGTAGAAGCTGTAAAGAAACCTTTTAGACCTAGACTTGGTGCTCCGGTACGGCTTGCCGTGCGGTAGCTGAGAGAACAGTCTATGACTTGGGTGACTGGAGCCTTTGACAATTTTTTGGGCCTTCCTCTGACACGCCTAGTATATAGGTCCTGGATGTCAGGAAGCTTGGCCCCATTAATGTATTGGGCCGTACGCACTAGCCTGTGTAGCTCCTTATGTTTGGATGCCGAGCAGTTGCCATACTAGGCGGTGAAGCAACTGGTCAGGATGCTCTCGATAGTGCAGCTGTAGAACTTTTTGAGGATCCATACCACATCTTTTCAGTCTCCTGAAGGTGAAAAGGTGTTTTTGTGCCCTCTTCACGACTGCCTTGGTGTGTTTGGACCATGATAGTTTGTTGGTGATGTGGACACCAAGGAACTTGAAACTCTCGACCCGCTCCACTACAGCCCTGCCTGTTCGGCCCTCCTTTTCCTGTAGTCCACAATAATCTCATTGTTTTGCGTGTTTGATTATATTTGTTTTCTTCTACCATTCCTTGCTTGCAAAGTACTAGGATGTCGTCTCTGGTTTTGAATCTGAATTGAGGGAACTGAATCTGAGAAGTTGAATATGAAACTTTGGTCAACTGGAAATTATAGTTTGTAAACTTGATAGACAATGAATGCAATATTTACCATATTGATACTGAATTTGAATTCAATTGAATGAATGCAATATTAATTCAATTAACTTTCAAATCATGAAATACAAGTTAAATTTATGAATTAAATTATTCAATTTGTCCATTACAAATTCAAAAAGATTGCCTTCAAATTCAATATCTAAATGTAAATAAAAAAACATTGATTTCAAATCGTTTTTGTTGGCACTGAAATCGCTCCAAACAGAAGTCCATGTGTCGTTGCGATTCTTGATGGCCAGATAGCTCGCAACAATGACAATTAACTACCATGTGGGGAACCGTAAGTGACTAGTTTCAGCTAGTTTGACCTTGTTCTTGATACCATGTCTTGTTTTGAGGTGTTTTCACTGATGTCACGTCTATGCTAATATGGCTCAAATTCGCTAGCTAGCTAACCAACAACTGTAACTATGCATTTGAGAGACAAGTGCTCATTGTTCAACTTTATTTATGCATTTAATAAACATTGTAAACTATTGTGCACATGCCAATTTTGTTAAAACTACAAAACCATCTATTAAAAATATAATTTGAGATCTCATGTATCCTCCTGGGTTCCAGTCGGTTTCTGCTTTGGCCAACTTGCCATTGTCTTGTCAAACAAGGGTGCTGTGTGAAGTTGCCCCTGAATGCTGATCTTGGGTTTTGCTTAAACCAATCCAATGCTTTTAAATCCATGACAGGGAGTGTTCAAGTGCACGCTTCTGAAACAGTGGAGAGTCTAGTTGCAGCCCATGTTCTTGTATTAAAGGGGTAAGTAAGCGTGTGCCATAGAAAGGCACTCCCATAAGTAAAAAAACACAAAGATTGGGCTAGCCCACTATCTTTTAGGGCTTCCCCAAACAGTCACTGTGTAATGTGATCTCAGACTAAAGGAACTGATATGTGTAAGCAATAGGCAAGCAACTCCCTCAGAGGACAAAGACAAAGATTAACAGTCTGGGTAGTGACAAAGAAGGGAGTTGGAGTTGGAATTGGGCAATAGCAATCACTTGGTCATTATCCGCTTATTGAGTTACATTCGACATGTTATACACATACTCTAAAATCAAGCTTTCAAGGAGAGTGCAAATAACATTATTTGGATCATCACTTTATCCTTTTAAAGTCTACGGTACAACGGCTAAATTATTATTATTTAACTGTTTTATTTGATTTCTCCCACACACACACCAGGAACTGCTGCAAACTACAAAATATTTCCCAAACTACCATGAGAACATTTTTTAGTTCAGCATTCTGATATGGATGGGATTAGAAGCAGTATTGCAAATTCGCAGGCAGTATGTCCGAGTTAAGTCATATCCGGGTGGGAGTGTCATTCACATTCAGCATCATCAGCTTCCTTGAAGACACTACAGAGTATATACATTTGTCTATTTCCTCTACTATTGTTGATGCTATGTTGTTGCCCACAGACATCGTCAAAGACATCCGCAGTTTGTAGACCCATCCATGATGAAACCATTAAAAAAGGGAAGCTAAAATTCAAGCCTAAGAGAGTCCATGACTAAAAGTATTAAAAAAGGTGCTAAAATGTCTTCGCAAAAAAAATGAAATCAGCCATATAGTTATTGGAAATGAACAGGCAGTCAGTCCTTTCTCAGGGTTAGGTTTAAATAATTTGGAATATATATATCTATATCTTTCCTTGCTCCCTTGAGATAATCACTGATCTGTAAATTAATAGACAAGTGAAATGAGAGTTACCACCCTACCAACCTTATTAGATCAGTGACCATCTTAGGAAGAAAGGATGCACTTGTAAAGTACTTGAACAGGGCCTCAATCGCTACCCAACCTACTATACCCCTGGCCGAGGTCTGTTGGGTGTGTGTGGAGGGATGCGAGCGGTTTCCAGGCGGTGGTTGCCTGGCGTGTCCTGCTTGGTGGCTTTGTGTAAGGCAACTGGAGCTGAGGCCAGGGCACCCACTGCAAGATGGGAGGAGTTAGTCACTGAAGTGTTGGCCACCAGCTCAATCTTCCCCTCCAGCTTGACCAGGCGCGTCAGGATGTCGTCCAACAACACCGCTATGGTCCTCTTCAGATCAGCTGTGTGTGTGTGTGTGTGTGTGTGTGTGTGTGTGTGTGTGTGTGCGCGCGCGTACGTGAGAGAGAAAGAGAGAATAAAAATATTAAACAATGTTAGGTTCAAGTAGAATGTTGTAAGTAGTTTTGTTTAAGTAGTAGATGAGTGTTTCCTCATTTCCAGCACCACAACAAAATACTAAATGGTGGCTTCTGGACTTTTCTCTAGCTCTAAAGCAAACCTTACCGTAACCAGCCATGGAGGTGCCCTGTGGTCCTCCCGGTGCGTTCTGGTTCTCCTCGGTGAGCACCTTGACATAGCGCCGGCTCAGCTCCAGGATCTGTTGATGCAGCTCGCCACTGCTCTGGTGGTGTGGCTGCTGCCCGGTGTAGAGCAGAAACATGAACCCCCACGCCAGCCCCATGATGATCAGCAGCACGCTCAGCTTCTGGGACATGTTCCTCCCCAGCATGGTACTGGGGCTGGATGTGGGGCTGGGCCAGGGGAGAGGGGTAGGGGTCTGGGGGATAGAGGGTGGGACTGGAAGAACAGGGTTGGGAGAGGGGCTTGGGGCTGGTACTGGGTCTGGAGATGGCTGGTGTTAGGAAAGAAAGGAGAGGGATCTGGAGGCAAAGGGTTAAGCGTTTGGGGCTAGTAGTGTGTGGAGCTCGGGCTAGTCAAAATAATGACACAGGGCTAAGGGGTTAGGACTGGGGGATATAGGGCTGGGTTTGGAGGAGTAGAACACTATACAAACCTAGCAGCCAACCATGGGGCCCAAACCTGGCAGTCAACCATGGGGCCCAAACACATACATAGCTGCCTGAGTCATTCAGAGAGGGAGGATCTGAAAGAGAGAGAAAGAAACAGGTGAGTCATCCGTGTCATGTTTCAATCTGTGGAGACTCTATGACACCAAGATGCACTCAATCAGAAATCTGGGCCGGGTTCAGAAGGGCACATCAATGTTGTGGAACGTACTTCAGAAAGAAAGCACTGTGTAGAACAGACGTCTTTGACAGGGAGGTAGCCTAGTGGTTAAGAGCGTTGGGCCAGTAACCAAAAGGTAGCTGTTTGAATCCCCGAGCCGAGTGGGTGAAAAATCTGTCCAGAAAGGCACTTAACCCTAATTGCCCCTGTAAGTCTCTCTGGATAAGAGCGTCTACTAAATGACTAAAATGTAAGTAATCATGAGTATGGAAGAAACAACTCTGTTAATGGCATTTTTATCTGTATTGCACCACTCATGAGGCTGTTTAGAAATAAATGAATGTAGTAGAACTTAACTGATGCTCTGTTGTGCTGACTTGGAATTCATGACAGCCGCTCTATACATTATATTTAGCCTACATTCTAAATGTTTCTCCCTATTGCATAAACCCCTGGCCTAGATCTATGGATTATGAACATACAAGTATTAGACACCATTTTAAAAGATAAACTTCTCATTAATCCAACCACAGTGTCCGATTTCAAAAAGGCTTTTCGGCGAAAGCACAACATATCATTATGTTAGGTCAGCAACTAGTCACAGAAAGCATACAGACATATTCCAACCAAAGAGAGGAGTCACAAAAAGCAGAAAGAGATCAAATTAATCACTAACCTTTGATATTCTTCATCAGATGACACTCCCGGGACAACATGTTACACAATACATGTATGTTTTGTTTGATCAAGTTCATATTTATATCCAAAAACGTCCGTTTACATTTGGCTTTGCCTCCAAAACATCCCGTGAATTTGCACAGAGCCACATCAATTTCCAGAAATACTCATAATAAAATTTGATAAAAGATACATGTGTTATTCACAGTTTTTTGATGCTAGTGGTTCTATTAATTTGGGATCTATCGCATCCCACAACTGTCCCAGACTATGTTTGGAATATTTATTTCTCGCACAGAATAGGCTGACCTTTGTACTATGGGGGATAGTAGATTGACATAGGCTAGTGTTCTTGCTGTTCTTCAATATGCACCTCGGAATTGGATAAGGACCCGCGCGGCTGCGTCCCCAATGTGTACGTCTTCACTTATAGCCTGTGAGAAAGACCCGATCACGTGATGGAGAGCGCAGCACTCAGGAAGAAGTGCAAAACGGCCACTGGCCGCAAAAGGCATGGATTTGTTATAGTGCATTAAGGCCACACGAAGGGGATGCCGCCGTGAAATTCTAGGCATTATCATGTGCTTGTCAAATTGTGAATGAGTGACTGTGCAAAAAACAAAGCAGAGTTCATGTCTTTCAAGCAACTTTTTTCAAATCATCGCATCATGTAGCCTTCCAATGTATTAAACATCTAAACATATAGCCCAACATTTGTAGAATAACTAAAGTTACATTAATAACTCTAAATTAAACATATAGGAATAATTATTTCTTTGTTAACCTCTCAAAACAGAATAGCCGCATGTGCGCACTCCATTAAATCGTTTGTTGAAAAGATCCTTTCTATTTTATATTCTTCATACTATAATATAAAATAATGCCACTGAATTCTCAGCAAGTCTTGTCTGCTAAATTAACTAGTGTAGCCCACGGCCATATGGCATAGCCAAACCTGGGCCTAACATAAGGATAACTCAGAGTATGCTATTCTGTTCTTCTGAAATAGACAACATTTTCTTCATATCATGCTTCTTTAGATCTGTCTAAAATAAATTATGTATTTATTGTGAAGGTGTAGGCCATATTACATGGATTTATTAGACTTTTTAAAATGTAGATGTGAGGAAACCAGGAGATGCTAAATGTGTTTATGTTAATTACGGTCAATTACCATGAAACCGACAGTTATTTGCTTGACAATCACCGACTGACAAAATTTTGTGACCGCCACAGCCCTAGTCATGTGTCCTCCGAAACATGACCCGTCAAACCGCGCTTCTTAACACCCGCTCACTTAACCCGGACGCCAGGCGCACCAACATGTCGGAGGAAACCCAGTTCAACTGACGACAGAGGTCAGCCTGCAGGCGCCTGGTCTGCCACAAGGAGTCGCTAAAGCGTGATGAGCCAAGTAAAGCCCCCCTGGCCAAACCCTCCCCAAACCTGGACAACACTGTGCCAAATGTGTGCCGCCCTATAGCACTCCCAGTCATGGTATGTAATGACACAGCCTGGGATCGAATCCCAGTCTGCAGTGATGCCGCAACACTGCCATGCAGTGCCTTCGACCGCTGCGCCACTCGGGAAGCCCAGTAGGCCTATTTTCTAATACAGACAGTGATATATATAGGTTACTTTCATTTTCTAAATCAAGACTGAATAATACATGCAGGTAAAACTGAAAAAAAAAAATCATATTTCACTTTTCACAGCAGTTCTGTCATTGCTTTAATTATTTCTCTGCTGTCTCATGAGTGTGGGAGTGGCACATCCTATTGAGGGAGTAGATAAGGGACGAGGGACACTGAACGGAGGGGAATAAATTATGAAAAGAACAACAAGAGAAGATCAGGTTCAGTGTACTGTCGCACACATGCCCTTCCTGTGACCTCTATGGTTCCGGCCACACTGATACGGACAGTAGAGCAGGCAAAACAAACTTGGGGGGAGGGGGTAATGACAAGCTACTGATAAGCTCTTTCAGAGGCCTCACAGAGTGGCCATAGGAACAGGAACGGCCTAACTAGCAGATTGTAACGGGCGAATGTGATGCTCCATTAGCCATTAAAGGATATGCACTGTTTGGCTTAGCACAAAGAATTTTCAACCAAACTTGGCGAAATTATCTTTGTTCTTGATTCGGCCAATCATGTTGTTGTTATCTTCTGTCAATGTCCAGTGATTTGAATTTAAAAAAATGCTCCATTACTAAAATAAATAAACGTTTTGCCTCATGAAGTAATCCAAAAATGTGTCGCGAACATCTTGTCTATTTGGAATCTTCCTCTCATTGATCAAGACAGGTGAGTGTATCATGACATGCGACACTTTGGGGTGATCCACCGGTCTAAATCAAAAACAGAAGATTTGAAATTGCGGTGGTATAAACGTTTGGATTACTTCATGGAGCAAAACATTTATTTTAATAACAGAGCATTTTCTAAATTCACACGAACCACATGCAACTGGACACGGACATTTTAGAAGATACACGTTTGACCGAATCGAGAACGAAGATCGTATCGGCAAGTCAAGGATGGACGAAAATTCTCTGTGCTAAGCCAAACAGTACCTATCCAAAGGAGCATCTCATCAGCCCGTTACAATCTGCTAGCTAGGAACGGCTTAGCCTCTGATCATGACTCTTAGTTCCATTACACATAAGAGTCACCGGACAACGGTATCTTCCGTAGGGGCGAGTTTTGTTAAGCGCCGCGGCGCTCTGTCTGAACATGAATACGCATCGCTTGCGAAACGGATTTGGAAACATAAGGACCTTACCTTTCATATCTGCAATATATAATTTTCATAAAACAAAAGGTTTAATAGATACATACCTTTATATGGTTAGGCTTCCCACACTGCCATATTTCCATGTTACTGCGCTTGTTTACGGAAAACAGACGGATGACAGATTGATATACCTGTGCTAATTAAAAATTTGCGCCTCCGAACATCTGTGTGTAAACGGAAGACAGACGCCACAAACATGTTGTCACTGAAAATTACCGTTGGCAGCAACTGTTTTAAAACAGTTTGTATTTTGCATTTGTGACATTATTTTAATGTGATATGAAAGTACAGGGATTCATGTTTCTAGAACCGCACAGCAATTAAGAATCCTCAATTACCTGAATGACAAATACACCGACCCTGAAACAGTAGAGCTGCTCACCATGGCTACCTTTCTAGACCCAAGGTTCAAGACCACCTACATGACCACTGAGAAGCTGGTGAAGGCGAGAGCTGCCTCCGAGACAGAAGTCCTCCTGGTAGGGAACACAGCCATGGGAGACTTCTCTCTTGAAGAGGACCAGAGTGAGAAAGAAGCTGCCACTGCTCCACAATCATTAAATAAGTCCAAGAAGAGCCTTGGGGCTTTTTAAAGAAAACCAGTAGTGCATCTGCCTTAAGAACACAGAGACAGGTCATTGAGCAAGAGCTGGACAGCTACACTCTGATGATGGCAGCAGACAGTGATAGTGAGGCTGATCCATTGGAGTGGTGGCGAGTCCACACATCCAACTTCCCACAAGTGAGTTGTCAGACAGAAATCCCTGCCACAAGTTGGCCCTCAGAGAGCATTTAGCACTGGGGGCAATGTGTTCACATGCCACAGGGCAACTTTGAAGCCAGAAACTGTCAATAGGCTGGTGTTCCTGACATGGCACTGAATTGCAGTGAATTGTTACATGGTGAACTGAGAAACATACAGACTGTCTGGTTAATGCTTGAAGAAGTTAGTTTGAAAAGGTTTACAACTTGAATTCATAATGACCAGTGTTATGCTGAAAAAAAGACTGCACTTCTTATATTTGGCCTGAAAAAGTGAAAAAAGTTTTCGTTTTCTTTACATCCTGAGCATTTTAAATATTTTTATATTTCATTTTACTCCATGTACCTTTGTTTATGTTTCATGTTTGCACAGTTTTACCACAGAAGTAAAAAAAAAATGTGCAATGACCACTTTCTGTTTCTATCAGGTTAAAAGCAATATTTTGTCATTCATTAAAATTTGAAGGGCTCATAAAATGTTTTTTTTTTTTAATTGTACGGTATAGCGGGATATTATATCATTATCGCCCGGAAATATCGTGTAATGAATTTTTGTTAATATTGTCCACAACTAAAACAAACCCATAGGCTATCCTACATTGTTCTTTACAAAAGCACAATATCAACTTCGGACAGCAAGTCTGTTCCACTTATGTTAGTGTTCATACAAAAAGAGGGCATGTGCGGGGGAAGGATGCGATAAGATATGCTGTCCACTTCACCTAACCACATATGCTGCTGCTAGTCACAATTACCTCGTTCGTACTCCTGCATATCGACTCAATGCTTGTACTCCCTATATATAGCCATGTTATTTTTATTCGTTATTTACCGTGTCACTATTTATATTTTTAGTTCATCTTTAACTCACCACAGTAAATGTGTTTTTACTTTCGATATTCGGAGTTCGCTCGTCAATTCGCTCAATTTTACATTAATATTTCCTGATATTTCAACAGCTCACTGTCTATGAGTTACAGATGAACAAACAAGTGTATTGGGTTCCTCGACCTCTCTCATCAAAGGTACAGCTTTTATTTTATTCAAAATTCCTCACCTGTGATTTAAATGTAAAAAATATTTCCCCTAGTACAGCTGTGGTTATTAATTCATGTACAGATCTAATTTTCAATAGCTGCCAATCCAAATGACATATACATCTAAAATAACTTAGTTGGTCACTGACGTCCCTCCTCCATAGTACACCCATTAGAATTGCCCTTTTTCATTTCACAGATTTTACATTATTTCCTGTAATAGGTCTAATTTGCAATAGTTCACTGTCGATATGAGCAACAAATCTACAGACAAGTGCGGTGGGTTCCTTGACCTCTCTTAAAAAGGTAAAAACATAGTTGGTTTAAGATCTCTAGATAATTTAATTGAGACAAAAATGTAGTTTCTGTAAACAGCAGGTTTGGCTCATTGCACTTTTAAGACGGTCCCTTAGCCACCAGTGTGTAATATTCAACCATTGAAACAAGCATAGTCACTTTGAAAACGAAGTAAAACAACATTTTGGCTGTACCTTGCTCTCTACCGTCATCTGATTCTAGATTTATCACCCTAATCATCCTTGGACCTTCCGTCAAAGAGGTATTGATGAGCAAACTCTAAATATCAAACCATTATCCAAACTGAAAACAAATTTACTGTGGTCTTTAACCCTGCATTGTTGTAAAAGGAACAGTAAGTAAGCATTTCTCTGTTTGTCTACAAAGCATGTGACAAATACAATTTGATCTGTCTGTCAAGCATTGTTATCAGAGCTGCCAACTCTCACTCATTGGCCGTGAGACACGCATTTGACCCTCTTCTCATGCATTGAAAAGTACTGCTTTTATTTTTCTAATGTGTCCATTTGTATAGTGTTAACATTTCAACTGTGCTCCAAATAATTTTTGAAATCGGAGCATCTGCGAATGCAATTTAACACCATGAGTGGAACCTCTATCATTGTCCTGTCTTGCCATAGCACTATGAACCGTGGAACATGAAGCATATGATTGGTCTAGTTATGTAAGGGATCAATGGGATTGGATGTGCGTTTTAAAGAAACACCCCTCAAGATTAGAGTGGAGCTGAATGGAGAGAGAACGTTCTCCGCTGAGTTGATAAAACTGTAAAAAGAACAGCACGGTAGAGCTGTTTTATGTACAATGTTGTCAACTAAATTAGGTTTCTGTTACTCCCATCCCTTTTGCAGAATGCTGTCTTTTGATAGCATGTACTAAAGTCCACAATTGCATTAGTCCCCTCGTTTGGTGATTGCCATTTAGACTGTGACAATGAAAAAGCAGCAGACAGACCTAGCAGGGAAGTTTGGTAGGGTGACCTGATTTGGAACTATGAAAATCAAACATATTGTGAACCCAAAAGTGTAAGTTTGATTCTAGAGGGGGGACAATAACTAGAAAAATTATTTGATTAGGGCATAGGGGCAGATTTGTCATTTTCAAGAGCTTTTATTAACAATTTACTTTATTTAGTCTGATCAGTGGAACAATTCTCATTCTTAACAGTGGGCTACAATAACATGGGCAATTAGTGTGCTTGTCAGCAATAACACTGGTATTACCTACACTTACAGTATTTTATTATTCCACTTCTTCCCAATTTAGCCAGTGTAATCACATCACTGAAATCTGATATGCCAACTTGTCTTTGAAAATGAATTATATGAGGCTATGTATTTTTGCAGCCATTCACAAGCAGTTTTGAATAAGTCCTACAAATAAGCATTGGATATTAAATGCCACAGGCCTCAAATATAATTTGACATTTTAATAGTGTGCACATGCTAGGTAGAGATGGTAGGTGGACTCAACTCATAAACACATCATACTTGGTCTATGTAGAGTCAGATGATGGCACGGATCTTCAACTAGTAGGCATAAACCACCTGAATATTGATATTCATTAGATTTTTCTTTAAGGATGGGTGATTTTGACAAATTAATTGTGATAACAAGAACATTTTCAAACATCCAGCACTAGAAACAAATATCAGAGTTGGCCAACCCCCCTGGAGAGCAAGCAGGATTTTCTTCCAGACCTATTTTAAAGAGAGAGTTCACAAAATATGTGTCCTTACCTTGAAGGCAGTTTATGGACAAGGAGACTGCAATCTATTAGTTGGTTTCCCACTGCCATCATCCATTAATATTAGTATTTCCCAGAGGTGTGGACTCGAGTCACATGACTTGGACTCGAGTCACAAATTTGATGACTGACTTGATATAAAATAACTTGACTTGGCGCCTCAAGACTCAACTTTGAGCCCAAAGACATAGCTACCTAACTTGCATGTTAACTAATAACTCATACTTTATAACCGTTTGACAAAGGCATACATTTCAGCTTGATATTAGTAGAGATAGCTATATTGTTAGCTTAACCGTTAGACAGGCAGTTTTCTTGATATCTAGCTAAAGATAACTAGCTTCCAGTGCTCAGACTGAGTTAGTTAGCTGCTAGCCTAGCTTGTTGATAGCGTGCATGACGTAAATATGGCTCGCGCTAGCTAGTCTTGACATAGTTAATCGAACAGGATAGCTGCCCCAGTGTCAAATCAGACATCCACAAAGTTGTCTCACACCTCAAACAGTATTTAATTGCCTTTTATCAAACCCTTATAAAACAAATTAATATTATATTACCTGGATTTGTTCGTTTGAGTCACTGTGCTGTTCAAAACGTCAGTCTGCAATCCCATTCCAAAACCGAGAACAGATGAGTGCACAGAGCAGATACCGAAATGCCACTATCAAGATTATGCGTCTGCTAGCACGGGTTCTAACAATTCAATAATCTTCACAAGCAATGTAACTGAAACAAATAGCCAGTTCGGAAGTAAAACTTGCATTGTATAATTGTTTACATGTCTAGGATTTCTTTTTTATTCGTTCGCGAGTTCAGCCGGTTTCTCCTCGTGTTGTGTTCTGCGTCATCACGATTCACTGTTTGCCGTAGGGATTTGTGGGAAATGTATTGCTCATAAACATGCATGCAAGTGTGTGGTCAACGAGTCCAGTGTGCTCATTCATCCTTATCATCACAGCGCTAAATTGAGAAGAAAAAAAAACATTAAACAAGTTCAAATTCAAAACAGTGTAAGCGTTTTGGAAAGGAATTATTAGATGGCTTATTTGACCGACTGGTAGATAAGGTACCTGCGCCTACAATCCTAAATCAATGGCGGGAGAAAGGAAATAGGGGGAAGGTGCAGAGACCGTTGGTAGAGACCGTTCCCATTGCTTAGCAACGTGGACGCCATGTGCTGAACCGTATGTGAGCACAGGACTTCAATCGAGGAGCAGAGGGATTTTACAACAACATTTAGCTAAAACAGTATCTAAAAACTTGAGTGATGGAGATGATGTCTTGACAAGACTCCATCGAAGGCAGTGGAGGACTATCTGGAGTACAGAATGTTTTGACAAATACAATTTATTCTAGGATTATATTCATCCTGGATTACTGCTGGAATTTCCCTCTGAGTCACCTCACTGATTTTGTAAGCCTATTTGCTTTGTTATGTTTGCCTTCAGTTCAGACAACTTAGACAATTTACATCCCTTGTATGTAAAATTTCAACAAGTCCATTTTGTTTGGAGTCAGTGTATTTTACAGCCTTCCTCCCTCCATTCCTTGTTTCCTTCCCTTTATCAGCAGATCAATCTAATTGGACTACATAGGTGAATAATTATGAAGTTGAGATCATGAGCTTTGGAGAGTGAATCACAGGAGGTTGGTGTCACCTTAATTGGGGAGAACGGGCTCATGGTAATGACTGGAGCTGAATCAGTGGAATAGAATACTGATGCCAAAGTACTATCCTATATGGTGGACTATTAGACATTCACACCAGAGGAGGCTGCTGAGGGAAGAACGGCTCATAAATGGCCATTCGCATGAGCCACTCTCCCCTCAGCAGCCTCCTGTGGTGTGAATGTCTAATAGTCTACCATATTTTTACTTTTACCTTTATTTAACTAGGCAAGTCAGTTAAGAACAAATTCTTATTTTCAATGACGGCCTAGGAACAGTGGGTTAATAACTGCCTTGTTCAGGGGCAGAACAACAGATTTTTATCTTGTCAGCTCGGGTATTCAATCTTGCAACCTTTCGGTTACCTAGTCTAACCACTAGGCTACCTATTGGATATATTGGATACTCCTTTTGTATCAGTATTTTATTTGAGGAGGAAAGGCATACTTTGCAGAATCTGGGTACTCAATGATCAGAACTAGTAATCATACCCCAGTGCTGTGGCAGCTGTTGTTGTGTTTTAGGATTGTGGGTGAAGATGATGGCGGCAGACTATATTCTCCCCCAGAGGAACAGAGGAACAGTGTTTCCCCAGCGACTTCACAGCAGGCTGTATGTGAGCTTCAGAAAGCCAGGGAGAATAGACTGTAAACTCATCGGCTCAGAGACACCTTGCTTCTGCACACACAGGTACACTTTAATAACATCATCCATCTCTAATACAACACTGTGATTAGTTCATTAAGAATTGTGCAGCCTCGGAAATGTAATAGCGCTATGGTCTCTACAAAGAGGTCTGAATCTTTATGGCTGAGGAGGAAGTATGGTTGCTCAGGAATTGCATGGTCAGTGGTTCAAGCATCACTCCAGCTATCCCTCTTAATCGCTGCACTTGGGTTGAACCCCTCCAGGTACAAACCGCATCAGACAGACTTTGAGGAGGTTCCTTTTGGAAAGACCGATAGCGCTACCATGCTGGGTTTGAGGGTGACAGTGCTCCGCCTACCAGTACGCTCACCTGATCAGGTCGCAGCATGTACGCTGCAGCTGCAAGTTGCACAGTGAGACCACAGAACAAATGTGTGGGAAATGCGAGTCTCTGTTGTCCCTCGCTGAGGCACTGAGGCATTGTTATAATACTCCTTCTATTCACCCAGCCTTCCAATTTGCTGTGTTAAAAGTAGTTGCTGAGTGTTGTATAGGATCAAGGTGAGGCTACATAGACCTACCTCTCATCTCTTTGTCCTCTCCTCTCCTGTCCTCAGGCACTTCCTGCTCTGGGTTCCGGAGCCCCTACACCTGTGGGTGTGGCCATCTTAGCTCCGCCCACCAGACACTGGTGAAGACTAGGGTGGAACGGGAGGCCCGGGTCGGCAATGAGGGTGTATACGCAGCCATGGGGGTATAATGGGGTTCAGCTCCCAGGCTGACAGGTACACTGGATGACAGCGGGGCAGGTGAGACCTCCAGGCAGCATCACAGAGTCACTGACAAGAGACAGGCACACAATGAATTACAGCATAGACATCTCAGTCTATCTAGGAGTCTAATCTCAGCCTTAGATACAGTATATGAGATGTCTAATTGTTACTTTTGACTAACTATGTGTGTGTGTGCGTCTGTGTGCGTGTGTGTCTGTGTGCGTGTGTGTCTGTATGCGTGTGTGCCCCACTTCTTTCTGTCCTGTTGTCTCAACATCCCGGAGCCTTCCAGGAGCATGTGTATGAGAAAGCCTGTGGACCTACAGTACAGGTCAGAACCCAACCTAGCTATAGGAGACTTTGGGGGACATCATTACGACTGTTTCCTTTGAAATGTCGAGCCTCAGAAGCACAGACTTCTTATGTACGAGATCTGGAAGGATGGCCAAGCCAGACTCTGAAATCTATAGATCATTGTTTCCCAACCCTCTCATCGGGCATCCCCCAGACATTTCAAATTTTTGTTTTACGCCTAAACTGGCACACCTCATTCAATTAGTCAAAGGCTTGATGATTAGTTGACTAATTGAATCAGGTATGCCAGTTTAGGGGTAAAACATTTTTTTTTATGTCCGAGGGGGCCCGAGGAGAGGGTTGGGAAACCCTGTTATAGATCATATATACCCAAAAGAGATCTTAAACAGAGATTAAATTAGTCTCATTATAGATGTATTCCGTTCATTTAATGGTGCATGTTTCCCTCTGATGTGTAGACAGAGCTCTCTCTGCCGTGAGGACCAGAGAGGAGGAACACATGGCCTACTTCGAGAGACGCTACCAGGAGAGGGAGAGGAGTGCAATTCTCTAATGAAACACTGGAGTGCAGCAGAGAACTGTAGAACGCAGCTGTAAAGATGGAAAAGAAGTGTAGACCAGAGTAGAGATAAAAGGAAGCAGAGAGAATGAGAGAATGCCAAGAGTGTGCAAAGCTGTCATCAAAGCAAAAGAGTGGCTATTTTGAAGAATCTCAAATATGAAATATATTTTGATTTGTTTAACACTTTTTTGGTTACTACATGATTCCATATGTGTTATCTCATAGTTTTGATGTCTTCACTATTATTCTACAATGTAAAAAAAATAGTAAAAATAAAGAAAAACCCTTGAATGAGTAGGTATGTCCACATTTTTGACTGGTACTGTATGTAGTTGAATATAGAGTGAGCAGTGCAAAACAGCAAATAACGGAACAATTCATTGACAATCTATTAACTACAGATGCCACTTTTTGTTGTACAACAGATATCTTGTGATGCTGAATTACTCAGGTCTTGTTACCCAGACAAATAGTATATACTACTTATTTTTAAACGTGGCACTCAAATAAACACATGACATGTAAATGAATGACTGAAAAATTTAATGTGATACTCATCTGGTTTCTGTATCCAGTGGCGATTTTATCAAGCAAATCTTGGTGGGGCAAACAAAATTTTTTTTTTAGATGCATGCCAGCAAAGCCACTACACAACACTAAACAGTACATTAATTTCACTATAACGGTGACAAACGGTGCCCACAAACTGTTAAGGCCTACATAAAGCTGTCCCAACAGCAGAATCCCAACAGCAGTCCCAACACCTTACCACTGCTACATCTGGCTATCAGTGGAGCCTTGTCTGGCAGCAAAACAGTTCATTCAGCCTAATTTTCTGCCTTTAAAAAAAAACACAGATGATATGTCTAAATTCTTTAAACAAATGTGGTTTCTACTGACAATTGAGATGTACAAACTATGGCATAAGGGAACAAGCGGACAAGAGGCAATCCGTAATTTAGATGAAGCCTTTAATGAGCGAGCTAGGACGGACATAGTCAATACAACTATTTGTTCAGCACATTTGAAATGTACAGCAACAGAATTCAGAACATGGGCTGTTCTTACAGTATTCTCACTGTACACCAAGTCAGAACCGTATGATAAATAAAGGGGGCATATAAGCAGGCAATGAAACTCTTACAATATTTGATGATTACATTTCTCTAAAACAGGCTATAGACTACATGTGCACCACCAAGTCAGAACAGGTGAAATTAAGAGGTGAAAAAGGGACCAAATTGTTATGGTGAGGTACATGGGCCACTAACAGCATACTACACAACATTGGAAACATTGGAAAATACTCAGACCTCTTTACTTTTTCCGCATTTTGTTATGTTACAGCCTGATTATAAAACATATTAAAACATATCCCATAGGGCGGCCCACAATTGGCCCAGCGTTGTCCGGGTTTGGCAGGTGTAGGCCGTCATTGTAAATAAGAATTTGTTCTTAACTGACTTGCCTAGTTAAATAAATAAATAAATAAAACATATTTAAAAAACAACACCTGTATTTGGGGAGTTTCTCCCATTCTTCTCTGCAGATCCTTTCAAGCTTTGTCAGGTTGGATGGGGAGCGTTTCTGCACAGCTATTTTCAGGTCTATTCGGAGATGTTCGATGGGGTTCAAGTCCGGGCTCTGGCTGGGACACTCAGGGACATTCAGAGACTTGTCCCGAAGCCACTCCTGCGTTGTCTTGGCTGTGTGCTTAGGTTCGTTGTCCTGTTGGAAGGTGAACCTTTGCCTCAGTCTGAGGTCATGACGGCTCTGGAGCAGGTTTTCATCAAGGATCTCTCTGTACATTGCTCTGTTCATCTTTCCCTTGATCCTGGCTAGTCTCCCAGTCTCTGCTGCTGACAAACACCCCCACAGCATGATGCTGCCACCACCAGGCTTCACCGTAGAGATGGTGCCAGGTTTCATCCAGATGTGAAGCTTGGCATTCAGGCCAAAGATTTGAATCTTGGTTTCATCAGACCAGACAATCTTGTTTCTCATGGTCTGAGAGTCTTTGGGTGACTTTTGGGAAACTACAAGCGGGCTGTCATGTGCCTTTTACTGAGGAGTGGCTTCCGTCTGGCCACTCTACCATAAAGGCCTGATTGGATGAGTCCTGCAGAGATCGTTTTCCTTCTGGAAGGTTTCTAATATCCATAGAGGAACTCTGGAGCTCTGTCAGAGTGACCATCGGGTTCTTGGTCTCTTCCCTGACCAAGGCCCTTCTCCCCCGATTGCTCAGGTTGGCCAGGCGGCCAGATCTAGAAAGAGTCTTGGTGGTTCCAAGCTTCTTCCGTTTAAGAATGATGGAGGCCACTGTGTTCTTGGGGTCCTTCAATGCTGCAGAATTTTTTTGGTACCCTTCCCCAGATCTGTGCCTCAACACAATCCTGTCTCTGAGCTCTACGGACAATTCCTTCGACCTAATGGCTTGATTTTTGCTCTGACATGCATTGTCAACTGTGGGACCTTATATAGACAGGTGTGTGTTTTTTCAAATCATGTCCAATCAATTGAATTTACCACAGGTGGACTCGAATCAAGTTGTAGAAACATCTCAAGGATGATCAATGGAAACATCATGTACCTGAGCTCAATTTCGAGTCTCGTAGCAAAGGGTCTGAATACTTATGTAAATAATGTATTTCAGTTTTTTTGTAAAATTAATAAAATTACGAAGAAGATGAACACGAAACGAAACACTTTACAAACTAACAAAACAACAAACGACCGTGAAGCTACAAAACGAAAGTGCACACACAAGCTACTAACGTTTAGACATAGACAATTACCCACAACAGCCTAATGCCTATGGCTGCCTTAAATATGGCTCCCAATCAGAGACAACAATAAACAGCTGTCTCTGATTGAGAACCAAACCAGGCAACCATTGTAACGTCCTGACCAGAGTTCTTATGTGTTTTGCTTGTTTAGTGTTGGTCAGGACGTGAGCTGGGTGGGAATTCTATGTTGTGTGTCTAGTTCGTCTGTTTCTATGTTCAGCCTGATATGGTTCTCAATCAGAGACAGCTGTCAATCGTTGTCCCTGATTGAGAATCATATATAGGTGGCTTGTTTTGTGTTGGGGATTGTGGGTGGTTATTTCCTGTCTCTGTGTTTGTGTTCTGCACCAGCTAGGACTGTGACGGTATGTTCTTTTGTTATTTTGTATAGTGTATTGTTTTGTGTTGATTAAATTCATTATGGAAAATTACCACGCTGCGTATTGGTCCTCTGATCCTTCTCGCCTCTCCTCGTCTGAGGAGGAGGACGAAGTAGACTGCCGTTACAACCATAGACTTTCCTAAACACCATCACTGAACACAACCCCATACACTCTACAAAACCCCCTATACAATACAACCACCCAAGACGAGACAAATACACACAAACATCCCCCATGTCACACCCTGACCTAACTAAAATAATACAGAAAACAAAGATAACTAAGGCCGGGCGTGACAGTACTGTACACTTAGTATTACTTTCTTAGCTGCAGTATACATATCTCCCTGGCATATTACATAATTTATGCAGCAGCATACAATACATTTTTGGACTCATCTTGTTGTGCCGTGCTCACTTGAACAGGAAGGTGGCGCGGCGGTCCTTCGTGAGCAAATTTTTCATCAAAGTCTGGCATTCTCTGGATTTTTGGTGCTTTCAAGACAACTGGGAACTTGGAATAAAACAAGGTCGAATCATGATGACGTTAGTGATTTTCTGGTCAGAGCTCTAGAAAGAGGCCGAGTTCCCGACTTGCAATTCTGAGTTTGATGACCGTTCAAAACTTATTTTCCCAGTCAGAGCTAGTTTTTTTCAGAGTTCATGCTGGATTAACAGCATGGCCAATGTTGAATGTTTATCCTTTCAAGCTTGGAAAAGAGACCCTTAACCCAGACTTCGAACCACAAACCCACTCAACCGAATAGCAGGCTAGTGATTGCTTTGCAATGCTTGCAGTTAGCCACTAATTCCTTCCAAACCACTCATTGTTGAATTTGCGATTTCCAACTTGTTTTGTAATGTTTATGTCCAATGGCCGAGGAGCACCGATACGTTTTATAGGTCATTTCTCAAATTATTTCACCTCATATGATCATACCGACCTCTGCCTGACCTGACCCTGAGCCCGCCTGTCTTCACCTGGGTCATACCTGAAACGTGATAATACGAACTGGCCATGACTGACCCAGCAGACTTGGACCAGCTCTGCTATGCCATCTCCTCCAAAGGAGCCACCATTGGTAGGCATGAGGAGTTGCTTCGCGGTCTGATAAAAGGGTTTCAGGCTGGGCCCGAACATCAATGTGTCCAAGCATTGGACAAACTGCGGGAGCAATTCCATGGGTTGTCTACTAGACAGTCTACCACGACCGTAATCTACCAGCCCTTCAGTAACCCGGCTGGTAGCAGCACCGTCGCGCCGGTTTCCCAAGGAAACCCGCTTACCTCCCCCGGAGCGCTTCGATGGAGAGTCGGGCACCTATCGGGCGTTTCTTGCTCAGTGTTCCCTCGTTATGGAACTTCACCCTTCCTCCCCCGCGGGCCATTATAAGATAGCGTACCTCATCACACTGATGTCCGGGAGGGCCCTCGCCTGGGCTACGGCCGTTTGGGAACAACAGTCGGCAGTATGCTTCAGTCTGGAGGGTTTTGTGGCAGAGGTGTAAAAAGTTTGAGGCTCCGGTGCCCGAGAGGGAGGCTGCCCAGAAGTTACTCCAGCTTCAGCAAAACTCCCTCAGTGTGGCAGACTATGCGGTAGATTTCCGCACGCTAGCAGCGGAGGGTGCCTGGAACCCGGAAGCGCTGTTCAACACGTTCCTGCACGGATTATCGGAGGAAGTAAAGGATGAGCTTGCAGCCCGCGAACTACCAACTGATCTCGAATCACTCATTGCCTTAACCATCCGGATCAATGGACGGCTACGGGAAAGGCAGGAGGGAGAAGAGGTCTGATTGCGGTCACTCAATGATCCCACCTTGCATCTGATGCACTCCAGAAGTCCCTGGCATCTACGTCCCCGAGAGGATCCGAGCTTACCCGAGTTCCTCAAAGAGCCTCCGAAGACTGCCGATTTACTTCTTCCCAAGCCGATGCAGCTCGGCAGGGTTAGGCTGTCTACCGCCGAACGTGTACGCGGACTTAACCCCCAGAGTTGTCTGTATTGCAGTACTGCCGGTCATTATGTGTCTACCTGTCTCTTCAAGAGACCTAGCTCATTTGTAGGAATGAGTACTCTGGTGGGTCCTAAGGACAATTTTGCTTCTCCCCTTACTCGCAACCCTGTTGTGGGGTGACCAGTCTAAGTCTCCCCAGATACTCATCGACTCGGGGGCCGATATGAGTCTTATGGACATTACCCTGGCGTCCGAACTGGGCATCCCCACTCAACCTCTCTCCATTCCCATGGATGTTAGAGCGCTGGACGGGCGCTCTATAGAGCGGGTCACCCACCATACCACCCCCATCAACCTACAAGTGTCAGGGAACCACAGTGAGATGATCCAGTTCCTGCTAATTGAGTCTTGGGATTCTCTTGGCTCCAGCGACACAAACCCTCGCTTGACTGGTCTACTGGTGCCATCGTGGGCTGGAGCCCGTTTTGGTACACTCATTGCCTGAAGTCAGCTCTGCCTGCCCCGGGACGTCTTCCTGGGGGCTTGGAAATTGCCCCGGACCTCTCCACCAGCCCAGCGGAGTACCAGGACCTCTGGGAGGGGTTCAGTAAGGCCCGGTCCACTTCGCTTCCGCAGCAGCGACCATTATCCAAGAAGGTCAAGCCAGATGCACTGGCACACCACTATAGCCCCGCGGCTACACCCCCTGAAGCCGAGACCTCCCCCCCGTTCCAAGATCATTAGCCCCTCTGCTGTTCGTCCTCTGTTGCCCCATACTCTCCATATACTTCCTACCTTTTCTGTGTCTAGAATTAAAACTCTCACAGCCCTTTGTCTCGTGTTTCCAGGCCCACCCCTCTCTCCCGTCTCATCGATGGCCAACCGGTGTACATGGTGAGACGCCTCCTGAAGGTTCGACCTCGGGGCAGGGGTTTCCAGTACCTAGTTGACTGGGAGGGTTATGGCCCGGAGGAGAGGTGCTGGGTCTCCGCTAGGGACATCCTGGACCCAGGCCTCATCTCTGAGTTACAACGCCGGCACCCAGCTCAACCAGGGATGTGCCCAGGTAGGACGCCAGGTGGCGTCCCTAGAGGGTGGGGTACTGTCACGCCCTGATCTTTCAGCTGTCCTTGTGCTTGTCTCCATCTTCCCCATTATCCCTTATCCCTACCTGTTTTCTGTCTGCGCCAGTTCATTTTGTTCATTCAAACCTACCAGCATTTTCCCTTGCTCCTGTCTTTGCTACAGTCCCTGTTTTCTAGTTTCCCAGTTTTTGACCATTCCTGCCTGCCTGTACCTTTGCCACTACTCTAGATTACCAACCTCTGCCTGACCTGACCCTGAGCCCACCTGCTGTTCTGCTGCCTTACACCCTCTCTGGATTATTGACCCCTGCCTGCCTTGACCTGTCGTTTGCCTGCCCCTGTTTAAAGAATAAACTTTTGTTTCTTTAACACTGTCTGCACCTGGGAAATACCTGAAACGTGATAGCATCACCAAGAGGAAGCTCATCCACCAAACAAACCAGCCCACCAACCACCTCCCTATCCAGTAAGAAACCTACCAAATAATCAAACAAACTGGAAAGAACTAACCATTAGCTAACACACAACGTGCTTAGTTTGAGGCACTATTCCAAATAGATAATAATAGAATTGTCATAGATAATGAATAACCATTATGACCAAACAGCCTCATCTGGGGATAATGATCTCAAGATCATCACAAGGTGTTTCTGATGTTTCCAAGTTCGATTCAGAATAAAGTTTGAAAGCCATGTTGAGTCTTAAACTTACCCGCCTCCCACTTCAGCCTCATTCTCCATTTTTTGTTGTTGTTGTCTTCATTTGATAGTTTCACCTTACAAAATAACACTGTCTCTACCTGCACCACAGGGTTTGGTGGCACCTTATTTGGGGAGGATGGGCTCATGTTAATGAGTGGAATGGTATCAAATGGTTTGATGCCATTCCATTTGTTCCGTTCCAGCCATTATTAAGAGCCGTCATCCCCCTCAGCAGCCTCCACTGACCTGCGCTGTACTGTTCAAAACCAGGGTATGGAGAATGCATTCATTTTATTGATCATGGTTATCAGGATGCCGTACTCCACTCCATAGGGGCGGTATTGTCTACTCAATATCCCAAGAATTGTGTCCCAAATGGCACCCTATTCCCTATATAGATCACTACTTATGAACAAAGCCCATAGCCTTCCATAGGGCCCTATGGGCTCTGGATAAAAGTAGTGCACTATATAGGGAATAGGGTGCCATTTGGGACACAAATCTTGGGATATTGATTTGTTCAGTCCTTTGGAATCTACAGTATATAGAAACATTTCTACATAAAATGTAGAATTCCTACAGCTTGCCGCTGTATATACATTAGGTAGACCATATGCATACTCTACATATGTCACATGCATACTCTACATATGTCACGTTCGCTGGAATAAATATCGGACCAAAGCGCAGCGGATGTTGAGTTCCACATAATTTAATGATAAAGTGAAACTTAGCAAAGACAAAAAACAAATAAACAATAAACTAACAAAGAACCGTGACTACAGAGATGCTACGTGCACTAACTCAAAACAATATCCCACCAACACATGTGGAAAAAAGCTGCCTAAATATGATCCCCAATTAGAGACAACGATTACCAGCTGCCTCTAATTGGGAATCATACCAATCACCAACATAGAAAAACAAAACTACAACCCCACATAGAAATAATAAACTAGACTAACCCCCAGTCACGCCCTGACCTACTCTACCATAGAAAATAAGGGCTCTCCATGGTCAGGACATGACAACATACAAAATATCTCATACTGTTTCTCTAAATAGATCAAACTGCACACAGACCAGCTGATGACGCAATCCACACACAGCTCTGGAAATATTTCAAAGATTCAATGACATACAAATGTGATAAACAGAATAAAATGAAAATTATACTGTATTTCAGAAGAGCCACCGTGACAATACAGTTAATTTCAATATGCAGATAGATGTTAGGATTAATGAATCTAATTATTCTCGGCAGATCAGTGTTAATGAAAATAGGTTTAATCCAAAGTTTAAATGGAGAAACAATCAATGTTCCTTTACAGGCAACATTTAAGGTTTTAGTAAAGATTCAGATTAACGAGGATCTCAACAACACAGACGCCCACTCAAATGTTCTTTACTTGTCAGGCGTGGGGCCAAGTCACACTGGATCAATCTCTGATTGGTGCGGCTGCAACACTGAACATGGTCACATCACACGTGTCCATGTGTCGTCATCCTGGCAGTCACCTGTTTAGTTGTGTCTCTCGTGTGTGTGTGTTGAACAGGTGTTAGTGGAGGGTAGTGGGGTGGGGGTGTTAGTGGGATGGTATGGTTGCACCTGTGTCCTCCTGGTGTGGGACCGAAGAGGAAGCCAGTGGAAGAGATCCTGTCTGAAAGCTGCCACTTTGATTTAATATGTGTGATGACAGGAATATCCACCACACACACACACACACACACACACACACACACACACACACACACACACACACACACACACACACACACACACACACACACACACACACACACACACACACACACACACACACACACACAGAGAGAGAGAGAGAGAGAGAGAGAGAGAGAGAGAGAGAGAGAGAGAGAGAGAGAGAGAGAGAGAGAGAGATGTTTCTCTTCTTACGAATAAGAATCACAAAATAAGACTACTTGACCTAACATCAACATAATGTGCCTGTCCACATCACAAACTTAAGGGAAAGAGCGAGAGCGAGAAAAAGAGAGATAACCAAGTTATTTTGGAACAGGGGAGGAGCTACAAAATGAGTCTGGCATGGCTAGGCCTACCCTGTTAAGTGTAATTGTCTCGCCATAGCAACCCTACTCATGGCTGAAAGCTAATTGGTGAGTATTGACTTTGGTCATCAACTGAAGAAGAGGATGACTACTTCTACTCCCCTATTGCCATGGGAACCACAACCATTTTTGATTGACAGGGCCCTTCACCTGGAAACAGACAGCAACAATAAGAGATTAAGAGGGCAATTACTCAGAAGGTAAACACTCCATAGAACACGACACGCCGTAACATGCAGGTTTAATTGGAGACATTTTAACATGGAGGAGAGAAAGGAGAGGGAAAGCTGAGGGAAATAATTGTGACGTGTTGTTTGGATGGTTTGAAGAGTGTAACTTCAATTATAAGAACAGTTAAGACTAGACAGAGTCAGCATAAAACAGGTCATAATACGTGAAACATCCACCATCTCACTAACCAATGATCATCAACTCCGATGTTCCACTCTTACAGAATTAAAGAACCTCATGAGGTGAGGCAACACACAACTAATCAAGGCATTGCTTTGAACAATTCAGCCCATATCCCAAATGTTAGGAGGGACTGGTCCATTTTCTGTCCTCCTAATCTATTTCCTATTCTGAGGAAACAGACCAACATGGCTATCTCAACATTGTAGGGACAGGATGATTTTATGTTTTACAATGCTTTCTCTGTCTAAGAAACATCGGAAATGCTATCATTTCATGGGGGGCTTTGTCTTTAATTTGTTGATCACCACTTCCATTTTCAGGATCTTTGAAGGATATGAGAATAGATGGAGGAGAGAGGGTAGAGATAGGGGGTGGAGGATAGGGTTGCAGGTAGCCTAGCGGTTAAGAACGTTGATCAACAACCAATTTGACAGCGCTTGAAGAATTTTGAAGAGAGTAATGGGCCAATGATGCACAATCCAGGTGTGGAAAGCTCTTAGAGACTTACCCAGAAAGACTCACAGCTGGAATTATTGACGCAGGAGTGTGAATACTTATGTAAATGAGATATTTCTGTATTTCATTTCCAATAAATTAGCAAAAATGTCTAAAAACATGTTCTCACTTTGTCATTACGGGGTATTGAGTGTAGATGGGTGAGAGAAAAAACTGATTTAATCCATTTTGAATTCAGGCTGTAACACAACAAATGTGGAATCAGTCAAGGGGTATGAATACTTTCTGAATGCAATGTAACCCTAATCGCTCCTGTAAATCGCTCTGAATAAGAGCGTCTGCTAAATGACTCAAATGTAAATGTAAAAAAATGGGATGTAGGGATGGAGGAAAAGAGTGATGGAATGATGAGGACTAAAGGAGTGTATCGTTTATTCACTGCGTTCTATAGTGAAAGAGAACGCTACATCGTCCAGCTGTGAAAAAACGGTGGCTGACTACCAAAGATCATTTCTTCCCCTGTGCCTCATCAAACTGCACACACACACACACACACACACACACACACACACACACACACACACACACACACACACACACACACACACACACACACACACACACACACACACACACACACACAGCTCCCCCAAAACTCCCACCCACCCACAACACTCCTAGTATGCACAAACAGGTCGTTCAAGATTGACTTAAGAATTGGACATCTATCCATGTCCTGAGGATGTCGGGAAATGCCTTCCAAACTGGCCACTAGGGGCAACAGTGGCTTGGGTTTTGACGGGGGTGGTGGATAGGCGTAATCCCATGAATCTGGATCTCATGACTCTGGATCAGAAGGTTGCATTTTCGATCCCAGTCGTGGACACTGGTTTTAACCCTATCCCACACCTTAACCCTTACCTTAACCATTCAGAATGACTGCCTAAACTGAATATTTTAACCCTTTCCGAACTTTAACCCTTACCTTAACCATTCAGAATGAGTGCCTCAACTTAACCCTTAACTTAAAAATGTGACATTTGGAGAAATTTAAAGATACAGAGCAGCAGGAGCAACAAAAACAATTTGGAATTTGACGTTTGGAGAATGTGGATGAACATCTAATTCTGCAGTGAGACTGTGAGAGCTTGTTGAATATGGAAAGCTGTGTATGACTGAAGGCCAAAACCAACATACACCCTTCAGTTCTACTCAGACAATCAAGGTAGCGTCTCAATAGTTGGAAAACAAGGACCAGGTAGAAACATTAAAGTAGCAGGAAGGAAGTATGATTATGCAACCTCTGATTGGAGGTGATACTCAAATGTGTAGACACAAAATCAAGGGATGAGAAGCTCTCTGACTTGAGATAGAGAAAGATGATAGAAAGAGAGTGAGACAGAGTAGAGGGAGAGAGAGAGAACGTAAGGTAAAGGGAGAGGCAGAGGAGTGGGGAGAGAGAGAGACATAGAAAAAGAGAAAAAGAGACAGAGAGACAGTCAGCACTAGACAGAAAGAGAGAGAGAGAAAAGGTGAAAGACAGAGCTAGAGAGAGAGAGAAAGTGAGAGACAGAGAGAGTGAGAGAGAGGACAGGCACTGTGGCGTTTCCTTAGTGCCAGACTGAGCCTGTAAATTAGAAGCCAGTTGATCCACTGCTTTCTCTGTCAATTCTCTACCTCCTCATGATCACACAGAAGGTCTGCATCCCAAATGACACCCTATTCCCTATAAAGTGCAACATTTTTTACCAGGGCCGTATACGGCCCATAGGGCTCTGATCAAAAGTAGAGCACTATGTAGGGAATAGGGTGTCATTTGAGACGCATACTAAGCCCTCTCTTTCCTTAAAAACCTAAAAAAAAAAGGAATTAAAATAACAAGAATAATAATAAGAATAATTAAAAATACACAGTAACACACAAAGGAGAGAGGCGAGAATGAGGACAGGAATATGGAGAAGAGAGGAAGAAGACTTGAGAGAGTGATAAAGGTGTGAGTCACAGAATAAGGTTGTGTGTGTGTGTGTGTGTGTGTGTGTGTGTGTGTGTGTGTGTGTGTGTGTGTGTGTGTGTGTGTGTGTGTGTGTGTGTGTGTGTGTGTGTGTGTGTGTGTGTGTGTGTGTGTGCCTGTCTGTCTGTCTGCGTTTTGTCAAGATTAAGGGCAGAGGTGCAGAAACTCAACTCAACCTCACGTCTTATGTTGCGACAGGCTGAAAATAAGAAGAATGTTGTAAAAAAACGGTGCAAGATGTCTTGGTTCTTCCATGTCAATCAAGGCTCAAACCAGCAGCCCCCTGGCATGATGCCCCCAGCTGCTGGTACCCTGTCCAGCAATACACACAGCAATTATCTTGTACCTCTCTGAACTCAGCGGCAGGCAGAGAGCCCCTGCCACTCTCAAAACGCTACAGGTTAAGGACTGCCCACCAAATATTTTTGAATGCCAACTGCGCCTCTGGACACAATGGTTTGAGTGATGGAGTGAGGAGGAGAGGAACAGTTTCCTGCACATTCTAGAAGAGAGGGACCTGATCTTTGTTGCCCACTTCTGCAGAGGAGTAGCTGGGACAGCAGGCAGGGATTGAAGGATACAGGAGAAGAGGGTGTAGAATGGATAGACAATGAGTGGGTGGAAGACAGACAGAAACAAGTCAAGTTGATGGAGTGGATTACCTTTAAAAGTATATGTGTGGAGACAGTGAAGAACTGGGCGGTAGGTAGTCTAGAGGTTAAGAGCATTGGGCCAGTAACTGAATGGTTCGAATTCCCAAGCTGACTGGGTGAAGAATCTGTTGATATGCGCTTGAGCAAGGCACTGAAATGTAAAATTTTTGGACTCGAACACGAGCCTTCCAATCTCACACAATGGAGTGTTTGGACACCCACTGGAACTTCCGTGTAGTAGTTAAATCTCCAACACTAACCAATCACTTCCTTCAAGCCCCTTGGGACTGACGCATATAACAAAGTGCTTTTTAATGCTTTGATTCACCCTGAATAACTCTGTAAAAAGTGCATTAACCTTAAAATAAACGCTGTTCAGGTGTAATGTGACTGTCATTATTGGACCAAGTGGTTGGCATGTACTTTACTGTCTAGAGTCTAGACCTATGTGTCTACACATTCATTTACTGTCTAGAGTCTAGACCGATGTGTCTACACATTCATTTACTGTCTAGAGTCTAGACCTGTGTGTCTACACATTCATTTACTGTCTAGAGTCTAGACCGATGTGTCTACACATTCATTTACTGTCTAGAGTCTAGACCGATGTGTCTACACATTCATTTACTGTCTAGAGTCTAGACCTATGTGTCTACACATTCATTTACTGTCTAGAGTCTAGACCGATGTGTCTACACATTCATTTACTGTCTAGAGTCTAGACCTATGTGTCTACACATTCATTTACTGTCTAGAGTCTAGACCGATGTGTCTACACATTCATTTACTGTCTAGAGTCTAGACCGATGTGTCTACACATTCATTTACTGTCTAGAGTCTAGACCGATGTGTCTACACATTCATTTACTGTCTAGAGTCTAGACCGATGTGTCTACACATTCATTTACTGTCTAGAGTCTAGACCGATGTGTCTACACATTCATTAACTGTCTAGAGTCTAGACCTGTGTGTCTACACATTCATTACCAAAGAGACATACAGGTTGGAATATTCACACACATAGAACATAGACACACGTAGGTCTGCATGCACACACACCATCCATCAACCTCTGAACCCCTCACTATTCCCTGTGTGTCTCACTGGCAGATATAGGGGTCCGTTGAAAAAATACAATAATAATAATAATATTTTTAGGGAGTCAGTTACATTGCAGCCTTTTCCTGCAGTCGAATGACCTAGTGGCCTCATTGGTGGAATGTTATTAATATTTTTCATAATTTCATAATTCATAAACGTTATTTTAACACAAAAGCAGAAAATCTGGTGTTTCTCTGTCAAACGTTTGTTATAAAGTGCAATATTGGGATGCAAAATTAAAATGTAATACATTTCAACTCTATATCTGACATGGTACAAGTCTCTTCTTTTTTAAACCCATAACCATGTGTGTGAGGTAGTAGATTTGTTTGAAACTACCAATAAACACTGTGTCACTCTGATTTAGCCAACTGCAGTAAAAGGTTAACGTTTTATTGGCCCTCAATGATTGAATGATGTTCAATGGTTGAAGTGACAACTTTCATTAGATCTCCCAGTATTTGTGGTACTGACAACTAATGTATGACCCCTGACCTATGAGGTCACAGGTGTCGCATCATTGTCAGCATCCTCTGTCTTCTGTCAGTCAAAATGTTCTTGTCTGTTTTAAAGGTTATCATTATGGTGCATTTTATTTGTAAGTGTCACGTTCCTGACCTGTTTTCTGTTGTTTTGTATGTGTTTAGTTGGTCAGGGCGTGAGTTGGGGTGGGCATTCTATGTGTTGTGTTTCTATGTTGGGTTTATGTGTTGGCTGATATGGTTCTCAATTAGAGGCAGGTGTTTGACGTTTCCTCTGATTGAGAACCATATTAAGGTAGGCTGTTCTCACTGTTTGTTGGTGGGTGATTGTCTTCCGTGTCTGTATGTATGTTCGTACCACACGGGACTGTAGCGTTTGTTTGTAGTCTGTACCTGTTCGTGCGTTCTTCGTGTATTTGTAAGTTCTCATGTTTTAGGTCAGTCTACGTCGTTTATTTGTTTTTGTAGTTTGTTTAAGAGTTTTCGTGTTTCGTCGTTCTGTTAATAAATATTCATTATGTATTCATCACCCGCTGCGCCTTGGTCCGCTCATTCACCACAAGACGACCGTTACAGAATCACCCACCAACCTAGGACCAAGCGGCGTGGGAGAGAGCAACAGCGATCGCAGGATTCATGGACATGGGAGGAAATATTGGACGGAAAAGGTCCATGGGCACAGCCAGGAAAATATCGCCGCCCTCGTGAAGAGCTGGAGGCAGCTAACGCCGAGAGGCGGTGGTATGAGGAGGCAGCATGGAAGCGAGGCTGGAAACCGGTGAGTCAAGCCCAAAAATTTCTTGGGGGGGGGGGCTACAAGGGAGTGTGGCGAAGTCAGGTAGGAGACCTGCGCCAACTCCCCGAGCTTACCGTGGAGAGCGAGAGTATGGGCGCCGCCAGAGGAGCCGCCAGAGCCTTCCGCCAGACAGGAGCCGCCAGAGCCTTCCGCCAGACAGGAGCAGCCAGAGCCTTCCGCCAGACAGGAGCAGCCAGAGCCTTCCGCCAGACAGGAGCAGCCAGAGCCTTCCGCCAGACAGGAGCAGCCAGAGCCTTCCGCCAGACAGGAGCAGCCAGAGCCTTCCGCCAGACAGGAGCCGCCAGAGCTGTCCGCCAGACAGGAGCCGCCAGAGCCGTCCGCCAGCCATGAGCAGCAAGAGCCGCCAGCCAGCCATGAGCAGTAGTATAAGCAGGCAGTGTAAGCAGGAAGTATCAGGCAGTGTAAGCAGGAAGTATAAGTAGGCAGTATAAGCAGGAAGTATTAGCAGGCAGTAGAAGCAGGAATAATAAGCAGACAGTGTAAGCAGGAAGTATAAGCAGGCAGTGTAAGCAGGAAGTATCAGGCAGTGTAAGCAGGAAGTATAAGTAGGCAGTGTAAGCAGGAAGTATTAGCAGGCAGTAGAAGCAGGAATAATAAGCAGGCAGTATAAGCAGGCAGTATAAGTAGGAAGTATAAGCAGGCAGTGTAAGCAGGAAGTATAAGCAGGCAGTATAAGCAGGAAGTATAAACAGGCAGTATAAGCAGGAAGTATAAACAGGCAGTATAAGCAGGAAGTATAAGCAGGAAGTATAAGCAGGCAGTGTAAGCAGGCAGTATAAGCAGGCAGTGTAAGCAGGAAGTATAAACAGGCAGTATAAGCAGGAAGTATAAACAGGCAGTATAAGCAGGAAGTATAAACAGGCAGTATAAGCAGGAAGTATAAGCAGGAAGTATAAGCAGGCAGAACAAGCAGGAAGTATAAGCAGGCAGTGTAAGCAGGCAGTGCAAGCAGGCGGTGTAAGCAGAAATTATCAGGCAGTGTAAGCAGGAAGTATAAGTAGGCAGTATAAGCAGGAAGTATTAGCAGGCAGTGTAAGCAGACATTATAAGCAGACAGTATACGCAGGCAGTATAAGCAGGAAGTATAAGCAGGCAGTGTAAGCAGGCAGTATAGGCAGGCAGTATAAGCAGCCAGAGCATCAGACACAAAGAGAGACGAGATAGTGAGAGACCGACACTCAATTTTCTGCTGGCCTCAATACGACTCCACTCAGGCGAATGCCGCAATTCACCAAATAGCAAATTATCAACAAAGAAACATTGTTTTATCTGTAAAGTATTATTCTGACATCTACAATACATCTTGAAGTGATAGAGAATACATTCTGGAAAAAAAGAAGAAGAAGAAGAAGCAATTAAACATAAGAAGCTATAAAAATGTGTGCACTACAAAAACATAAAGTTATCTCTTGCATTCGGGGACACATTTTGAAAAAAGTCACTTCTAACTTATCCTTTTCCCCAAGGATACACTCTTTCTTTTCTCTGACGGTTGTTAGGTTGAATTGTCTATCTGTCTTTATGTCTGTATGTCTGTGTGTCTGTCTTTATGTCTGTGGGTCTGTCTGTCTCTCTCCTCCCACCAACTCTCACTCCTCCTCTCTCTCTCTCGCTTTCTTCTCTCAGACTCTCATATATAGTCTAGTGCCCACTGACCTGGCTCAGCCTATAACCATGTAGTCTAGTGCCCACTGACCTGGCTCAGCCTATAACCATGTAGTCTAGTGCCCACTGACCTGGCTCAGCCTATAACCATGTAGTCTAGTGCCCACTGACCTGGCTCAGCCTATAACCATATAGTCTAATGCCCACTGACCTGGCTCAGCCTATAACCATGTAGTCTAATGCCCACTGACCTGGCTCAGCCTATAACCATGTAGTCTAGTGCCCACTGACCTGGCTCAGCCTATAACCATGTAGCCTAGTGCCCACTGACCTGGCTCAGCCTATAACCATGTAGTCTAATGCCCACTGACCTGGCTCAGCCTATAACCATATAGTCTAATGCCCACTGACCTGGCTCAGCCTATAACCATATAGTCTAATGCCCACTGACCTGGCTCAGCCCTAATTTCCTTTGGAACATGTTGTTTACAACTTCGGCCAATGACCCATCGGGGTAAAAGAAAAAACATGGGGGAAATGTAGTGAAATGTATTGTTCTCATTTTGCTTCCTACTTTGAATAAGGAGGAAGAAAGTAAAAGGAATCATAGTGGATGAATCATGTGAAATATTTATTCATTGGGGACAGATGTCTTGTTCCAGCACCAAGACAGAGAAGAGAAGAGAAAGAAGAAAAGGGCTTGTTCAACAGAAATCTACACAGGCATTACATCTTCCTGGTCGTGAGATTCTTAGAGAATTCCCCTCATCATTGAGTAGCATAGACTATGACTCCTGCTGTGTCTGAGAGACATAGGCTTTGTAAATCTGATATGAGAGACATGTAGCTAATAATGTTTGTAATAATATGTCTGACATTTAATTAATATTTCACTATCAACCAACCCTGGACCAGTACATACAGATATGAGTTCAATGTTCTGCCACTCCAGTTATACAAGTCACACACACACACACACACACACACACACACACACACACACACACACACACACACACACACACACACACACACACACACACACACACACACACACACACACACACACACACACACATACCATGCGAACTTGACTGAGTAGCAGCTTCTTTACCCTTCATATTCCTACACGTCAGACAGAAAGAAAAGAGAGCGCTCTTACACAGTTACAACAAAAGACCTTAACTCAAGAGTGATGTGATAGCTTGGCACGTCATCCAAGCATCCACCGAGCTGACGCACAAACCTCTTACTGTAATAACACTTTAAATAGCATTCAATAGAAGTTTATCTATGATTTGAGAGCGTCATTCAATATCCACACAAAATTCCTTTAAAATCTGTATCAGACTCAATGGTAGCTTTTCTATAAAAATGATTTGGGATTCGGTGCTCTGAAGTGCTGCCCATCCTAAAGTTAGAATCAGGAGGATGTGTTTTGTGCTGTCATGACGTGGGAAGCGTTGGAGGGCGTAGGATGGGGATGATGCTCAGGCTATCAAGGATAAGTGGAGCAAGAAGCATGACCGGATTAAATTTTTATATATATATATACAGTTGAAGTCGGAAGTTTACATACACTTAGTAGTTTGGAGTCATTAAAACTAGTTTTTCAACCACTCCACAAATTTCTTGTTAACAAACTATAGTTTTGGCAAGTCGGTTAGGACATCTACTTTGTGCATGACACAAGTAATTTTTCCAAAAATTGTTTACAGAAAGATTATTTCACTTATAACTCACTGTATCACAATTTCAGTGGGTCAGAAGTTCACATACACTAAGATGACCGTGCCTTTAAACAGCTTGGAAAATTCCAGAAAATTATGTCATGGCTTTAGAAGCTTCTGATAGGCTAATTGGCATCATTTGAGTCAATTGGAAGTGTACCTGTGGATGTATTTCAAGGCCTACCTTCAAACTCAGTGCCTCTTTGCTTGACATCATGGGAAATCAAAAGAAATCAGCCAAGACATCAGAAAAAAAATTGTAGACCTTCACAAGTCTGGTTCATCCTTGGGAGCAATTTCCAAACGCCTGAAGGTACCACGTTCATCTGTACAAACAACAGTACGCAAGTATAAACACCATGGGACCACGCAGCCATCATACCGCTCAGGAAGGAGACTCGTTCTGTCTCCTAGAGATGAACGCACTTTGGTGCGAAAAGTGCAAATCAATCCCAGAACAACAGCAAAGGACCTTGTGAAGATGCTGGAGGAAACAGGTACAAAAGTATCTATATCCACAGTAAAACGAGTCCTATATCGACATAACCTGAAAGGCTGCTCAGCAAGGAAGAAGCCAGTGCTCCAAAACCACCATAAAAAAGCCAGACCACGGTTTGCAACTGCACATGGGGACTTTTTGGAGAAATATCCTCTGGTCTGATGAAACAAAAATAGAACTGTTTGTCCATAATGACCATCGTTATGTTTGGAGGAAAAGGGGGATGCTTGCAGCCGAAGAACACCATCCCAACCGTGAAGCACGGGGGTGGCAGCATCATGTTGCGGGGGTGCTTTGCTGCAGGAGGGTCTGGTGCACTTCACAAAATAGATGGCATCATGAGGCAGGAAAATTATGTGGATATATTGAAGCAACATCTCAAGACATCAGTCAGGAAGTTAAAGCTTGGTCGCAAATGGGTCTTCCAAATGGACAATGACCCCAAGCATACTTCCAAAGTTGTGGCAAAATGGCTTAAGGACAACAAAGTCAAGGTATTGGAGTGGCCATCACAAAGCCCTGACCTCAATCCTATAGAAAATTTGTGGGCAGAACTGAAAAAGCGTGTGTGCGAGCAAGAAGGCCTACAAACCTGACTCAGTTACACAAGCTCTGTCAGGAGGAATGGGCCAAAATTCACCCAACTTATTGTGGGAAGCTTGTGGAAGGCTACCCGAAATGTTTGACCCAAGTTCAACTATTTTAAAGGCAATGCTTCCAAATACTAATTGAGTATGTAAACTTCTGACCCACTGGGAATGTGATGAAATGAATAAAATCTGAAATAAATCATTATCTCTATTATTCTGACATTTCACATTCTTAAAATAAAGTGGTGATCCTAACTGACCTAAAACAGGTGATTTTTTACTGGGATTAAATGTCAGGAATTGTGAAAAACTGAGTTTAAATGTATTTGGCTTAGGTGTATTTAGGTGTATTTCCGACTTCAACTGTATATATATATATATTATTAGTATTTTTATTTTTTTATTCATCTGAACAATAACTGATCTTTCTGTTCATTGGAAATACTTGATAGACCCCTCAACTGAAATGTGGGGAAAATAAGGAGGGTTTAGAGTAGCATGAAAACACATTCAGAAAACGTCTAGGAGAGAAAGAAAGGATGCTAATGAGATCTAATCAGTTCCTATCACATTTCTCTTTTGGGGGTGTGGGTGACTGAAAAAAATATGTAATTTGATTGACAGTAAAACATAAAAGAGAGAGGAGGAAAACAAAGAGATGCCCTGACCTCCAGGGGGCCCCATTGATTTTGTTTGTCACTCTCACTCAGATATCATAGTAAGATGTCATAAGTCATTGCAAAATATGTAGAATTGGTGGAAATTAGCTTTAAAACGGCAACAATTTCTCACCACCCCATGACAAAATGTGTAGAATTGCAGGAAATGTGCTATAAATCCTGCAACAAAAAATGTGTTCTGTCAAGCGACTTTTTGTTAATATAATATGTTTTCTGCTAACAGATCCCTCTGTAAGTATTAAATTATAGTTTTTAATCCCGGTCCTGAGTTAATGTAATTGTATAGCTAATAGGCTATGTGTTTGTAGATGGACTGAGGTGAAGGAAGCTACAGCAACTAATGTGATAATGGCTGGGGTCATTTTTGGTTGTTTTTACATTTTAGAGTTTTTAAATTGCATAGAAATGCAGCAAATGAAGTTCAACTTTCTTAACCCCGCCCCTCCCCCTCCCGTTACGGACCTCACTAGAACTCAGACCCTGGTTACGGCCCTGTGTTTGTGTGCATGCGTGTGTTGGTGTGCGTGTGTTGGTGTGTGTGTGTGCAGCGTGTGTGCGTGCGTGCTTGTGGCAATTAATGGAGGTTTTTAAAATAATAAACACATTTTTCACTCAGACTTTGTTCCCAAGTGAGACAATTCTGTCGATATTGACAACCCAGTCATCATCACATAAATTTGTCTTGGATCTGCGTCATGTCTCTTCAGCCCATTTTATTCCACTCCAGAGTGATGTTGTTAATTCGTTTGAGAGGGGAAAAAACTAAATTAATTTCCACCACTATTGACATTTTTTAGAAAGCAATCATTTTTTTAATGCATTAATTAATATAGTTTAAAATGGGCGATGACAGCTTGCGGTGACGCGTCTGTCCGCGCACATTTTCAGAATCGTGATTTGGAGACTTACGTTCAATGGGGCGCATCTTGTGATGTGCCCTCCCCACCCAGTATTGCGCGCAGCATTATAAAAATCGCGCCACAGAGTGGGTACCCTATGCAGAACGCACAGCAGCAGAAAGACGACTGAGGACAACTTCTATCCAAACTATAATTTAAACCCTCAAGTCAATGTAAGTAGCATACCTCTATTACATCTATAGACATGATTTAAACAAGATTAGATATTGATTTCTTAACCTATTTGTCTAATGTACCTACCGGTTTTATAGTGTTTTTCTATACAACTTGTAGCCTATCTACTAATTTCATTGCCTTCACTGAAACTGACATTTTTAAACAATTAATCTGAGGAAGTCAATAAATAGATATCAATTTAATTTTAAACAACAAATATAGATAAACACGAGGCATCCTCCAGTTAATGTAGACTACGGGTTGTGGGGTAGTAGTAGGTAACAGACATTATTATTGTCTTGAACATACACAACTTCTAAAAGTTTTCGCAGGTAAACTAACTTTGATAAGACTGCGTAGCCTAAGCAATTCAGACCCTGATATTTTTCTTGATTCGTAAACATTAAAGATGCATCCTAACTTGGGTACCTGGCTGGGCGCAGTGACGCTCATCGTCTGGACCTGCATATGCATCGGGACGCTTGCGGAAGGCTATCCGGTCAAACCTGAAAACCCCGGCGAAAATGCGCCCGCGGAGGAACTGGCCAAGTATTACTCCGCTCTCAGACATTACATCAACCTCATCACAAGGCAGAGGTGAGTGCTGTGATCCGGGTGTGATACATTGCTGATTTAATTAAAGGGCTGAAGTTTGGATTTGTGATTATCCAATTGAAATATTTGATTAGTGAGCCACAGGCTATTGATTCATAACTAACTAATTGATTCATAATAACTAACTAACTAACTAATTATATGGAGTGGGACACTATGAACTCAGCTACTAGTAGCTAAAATTACACTTTGGTTTTTAGCTTAATATTTGTGTTATTACTGGGTCTAGTCCAAATACCAACTAATCCAATCATTCAGGTGACTAAAATAATAAAGATGAGTCACATTAACTTGTCACTAATTACTCTGTGTGTTGTCTATATGAAACAATGTCTTTATTTCAACAGCTGCACACCCCTGATTCTTAATTAGCAACATCCCACATATCTTTACAGATGAAGCCAGTCACCCTGCATCCACTCACACTCTGTTCACTAACCTCAGTGTAAAATTCGTTTTCTGGTACATTTTTTTCTGCTGGTGTGCCCCTGGCTACAATAATTTAAATGTCCAAATTTTATTGTGAATGTGTTTCTTCTGTTAGAGTGTTTGTGTTAAGAGTGGAAAAGGGTCTTAACTAATTCCAATAGGGCTTATCTTCAGAGGAGCAGACTTGACAACCAACAAAACAGTCCTCTCTTTTTATACAGAAGGGCTCTAAGGACAAGTCTTTTATTTTACCAGACATACATTCATATTGACTCTCGAACAGTTGGGGTAAATTATCTTATGGGGGCAGCACACATGGTCTAGTTCCTGAAGTTTAGTCTATGCAAATGGGAATTCCTGAAATTCCTCTCTCTCTCCCAGGTATGGGAAGAGGTCCAGCCCTGACACACTGGATTCACTGATCTCAGAACTGCTGCTGAAGGAGAGCACAGACACGCTCCCACAGTCCAGGTACTGTCACTGTGTGTGTGTGTGCGTGCGTGCGTGCGCGCGCGTGCGTGCGTGTGTTTGTGTGTGTGTGTGTGTGTGTGTGTGTGTGTGTGTGTGTGTGTGTGTGTGTGTGTGTGTGTGTGTGTGTGTGTGTGTGTGTGTGTGTGTGTGTGTGTGTGTGTGACTGGTCCAGAACTCATATTGATAAAGTGTCTCAGAGTAGGAGTGCAGGTTCCCTCTGTCTATGTAATCTTATTTATTTTGATCTAAAAGGCGAACTGATCCTAGATCAGCACTCCTACTCTGAGACGCTGTATAAATATGGGCCCTGGTCCTCTGGTCTCAACAGAAGAAAGTACTGTGGTAGTTTGGACATAATTGTTATTTGATACTTTATATATTTTGTCTCTTCCCAGATATGATGAACCATCGTTGTGGTAATAGTGTCTCTGTCCCGGCCCAACACCCGGGCTCATCGCCGTGGCGACGAGCAACTGACCTCAACAACATGGCCGCCTCACCATGGCCGAAGTCCCATCCTAACAACCCCAATGGGTTTCATAACGTATGCATCCCCTCTCTCCCCATCCTCCATCCAGAGGCCAGATAACTGTTCAGGGTCTTATGAAAGTCGTTATCTGTGCATTGTTATTCTAAATCAGGGGAGAGAATTATTGATTGTATGGTCAAAACTGTGCTATTAAATATGAATTATATAACGGATCTACTTATCTTCTGTAGTTGTACACTTATTTGAAATGAGTCTTTAGCCAAGAGCATAAATGAAGGTTCCTTCTGGCTTTGTACATTATACTGGGGAGATTGTACGTCTTTAAATACATGTGTATGCGGACTCTCACATCACAACACGTTTTTGCAATCCCCGGAGAGCTATTAGATCCATTGTACTCACAACTCTTTTCAGGGCAATGGCAATTTGGTGGCTAAGGGCGCACTCTTGTGGTTGATATGTTTTACTGCATTGAACACGATGTGGCGTTTCCTGGCCTGAAGTCAGAGTAGCTACTGGGTAGGTCGTCTCCCTGTACAAAGCGTTACGCTTCTTTCACATTGGTGTTCATGCAGAAAGGTATACAAAATATTATACTATAACGTGGGACATTTGTAATGAACTGTCCATCGCAATGGAATAACCTTGGTAACACTTTGTCATATTACCCAACATCAAGTCATCATCGAATTATTGTCATGCCAACAAGTGTAGAATGTGAATGAATAGAATGAGTATAATGCTATTGGAGGAATCTAGACATAAAATAGGACAAGGTAAGGGAGATAGAGGAGAGAGTAGATAAAATGTCATTCAAAATGTTGTGCATTTTGATGACTGAATGTTTCTGATTAATATGCTTGTTGTTATGGTGAATACTGACCTAATAGCCCACCTATTTTGAAATCTCAGTTTAAGTGCAAATTACCATCTAATAGGAAATAGGTCCTTATGTTATTCTATAGCCTGTCATATTTGGCAGACAATGTTCATTCAACACTGCAGGCTATTTGTACAGCTAGTCTCACATGGTGCATAGAAAGCAAATTCCTAATCCTGTCCTCTAATTCCCAGTTAATCCCACACAATGTATAATTCCCACCCAATTTAATTAACTAAGCACGCCATTGTCTACTTTAAGGGTCCACAGTTGGCTACTCTTAACATTGAAGCTCTTTACGTAGCCTTTTTCACACATGTACAATAATACATAGGCAAGGCTATATTATCAATACCATCAAGGGCTCTCTATTCCCATGAATAAAGAATTGGTGAGGTAAAAAAAAAGCACAATGTAACATTCAATTACAATATCATTCGCGTTATGAATTGTTACACTGTATCCCATCGTTGGACGTGGGGGGTGGACCTCCCGATAGATCTCGGCTATGATTCGTCCATTTCTGATATAGGTCATCGGTAGGGGCGCGGTCTAATGGTTTGATTGGCATCGTGTATACACGGCTAGTAAGCAGTGGGACCAGGACAGCTGAGGGGGGTTTGAATTTCCAACTGGGACAGCCACGGCTAATTTACACACACGATTACCGGTAAGTCAGAATGGGCGATTGAAGTTAATTCTACAGAGAAACTATATGTGAAAGGAAAAGGGGACTTTTTGGTCTCCAAGATGGATTTAGCACGTATGGAAGAAGTCAAACCCTGTGTGCTGTCCGTGATGTGTGTGTGGCTGTGGGACCTTTATTTGGAATGGTTTACTGCTTGTCCAATGTGATTGCCTTGCTCATACGCTGAGTGCTTGTTTTCGAATCGGATGCTGTTGACTATGGGAAAGGCCTAAACTATGATGATAATACTCTCCAAACGTGCAGGCTACAATGCCTTGGATGGTTAACAAAAATGGCCGCATGTGTGTGATGAGTTTAATGTTATTTGGTAACAATTGACAGCAAAAACGGACCCATAATTTGTAACGCGTGTGGAACACTCGTCGGCCCATTCATTATTTCCTGGCTATCCGTCTATTTCTAATCGCCGTAACGGGATCTGTGCCTGAATTTATCGCGCCGCTGATAGGATGTGCGCGCGCGAGGAAGTGTCAGGCAGCAGGAATCCCCACTATCCCAGAAGCACCGCACCAGCAGAGAACAGGGAAGTGGTGTAGAATGTTCCAAGGCCCCGACACGATTTGATAGGCTAGAGTGAAAACACCATTGTTTGTTGAACAACTACCGGGTTTAGTTTATTTGTGCTGAGCTGGTGAATGGACGTGGATCGGGTCTGGTATAGCAGCGTCTGGTCCGAAGGCAGAGGGCAGCAGACGCATGCAATTGACTTTGCCTTCAGATTTGTCTGAGTCGAGTGTAGAATGCCGTCTAATGTCACTACGTAGATGAACTCTTAATCCTGACCATCTGAATTTGATAATCTTAGTCATTATAAAAGGTTTAGATTAATACATTTTTGGGGTCCTTTTTGGTCATGGTGACGCTGGGTTGGCTTTATTCTCAGGGCCTCTTGCGTATTTTTCTGGCTGGGCTTAGAAGTGGAGGTGATTAGGGGGCAATTGACACCCTGTAAATATGCAACGTCCGGGTGGATCCTTGGGGGTGGAATTGAGGCTGTTCTGAGGGCAAAAGAGGGTGCAACTCAATATTAGGAAGGTGTTCCTAAGGTTTTGTACACTCAGTGTATATCTGCAGTAATAGTGGAATGAAAGTGTAGTGTTTCACAGTATTACTTACCCGCTAATGTTGTGATTGGCTTTGATATTCGCCTATTGGTTTCTCTCGCCGGAGCATCAAAATGTGAAAACTGACTGTGCTATCTAGTGGAAATCGCGCTAGATTTCCACTAGATAGCACAGTCACAAAGTCAGAACAGTTTCAGTCTGTGATTTAACAAGCACTGAGTAGTGTAGGGAATCATTGTTCCATCTAAATCGCTGTGAAATATATGTTCAATACCCAATAATATAGTATTTACAGCTGTTTGATGCTGGTGGACCATTCGGTTTTGGTCCACGCTTCAAACAGATGTAAAAACTATATATTTTTTAAAGATATGCCACAGCGATTTTAGATGGTACAATAATTCCCTACACTATTATTGTTTTCTCGCTTAAACTGAAATTGAGCGAAAAGTGTAGAATTTTAGCAACCCAGGAAATTACAGTGATTTTTACTAGATAGGACAGCCACAAAGTCAGAACATTTTGACAACAGATGCCCTCCAGCAGGAGAAATCAATTGGCGAATATCACAGCACTGGCTGGTAAGTAATACTGTGAAACACTATCATTCCACTATTAGCACCAGATATATTATTGACATTTTCTGAAATTACATTGCTAAACATCCAATGTGTAACACTTTTAACATCATGGAGCTACTCCAATTCATCAGGGCATCTACAAGGTGTCGGAAGCGTTCCACAGGGATGCTGGCCCATGTTGACTCCAATGCTTCCCACAGTTGTGTAAAGTTGACTGGATGTCCATCGGGTGGTGGACCATTCTTGATACACACGGGAAACTGTTGAGTGTGAAAAACCCAGCAGCGTTGCAGTTCTTGACACACTCAAACAAGTGCGCCTGGCACCTACTACGATACCCTGTTCAAAGGCACTTAAATATTTTTGACTTGCCCATTTACCCTCTGAATGGCAAACATACACAATCCATGTCTCAATTGTCTCAAGGCTTAAAAATCCTTCTTTAATCTGTCTCCTCCTCTTCATCTACACTGATTGAAGTGGATTTAACAAGTGACATCAATAAGGGATGATAGCTTTCACCTGGATTCACCTGGCCAGTCTATGTCATGGAACGAGTAGGTGTTCTTAATGTTTTGTACACTATGGATAGTATTATGTATTATGGATATTTTCTGAAATTACAATGCAAAAAATACAAATAAATCCTATGTGTTGCACCTTTAATGTAGGCTTAGGTCACAGTTCAAATGAATGCATCTTTCCTTCCTTGGGTGATATTGCCTATAACATAACTGGATTGGTGGAAAGCTAGTCAAGGAAGGAATGAGGGTTGGTATCAGTCCATTTTAATATGACAACCCTTATTCCGTGCACGTAAGCGGAGTATTTGGCTTTGTACTGGCTAGCGTACGTTCTTGATTTTGTTTTGTTTATTTGATTACTGCACTGCTGCATAGATTAAAGGTGGAAAGCAGCAGTCTCCTGCCGTTCCTGATAATGAATCACCCAAGCAGAGCCAGAGAGACCAACATGACCTATGCCCAGTGGTGGAAAAAGTACCCAATTTTAATACTTGAGTAAAAGTAAAGATACCTAAATAGAAAATGGCAAAAGTAAAGATACCTAAATAGAAAATGACTCAAGTAAAAGTTAAAGTCACCCAGTAACGTTAAGAAGTATTTGGTTTTAGATATACTTAACTATCAAAAGTTAAAAAAACATTTTTTAAGGATTGCCAGCGGCACACTCCAACGCTCAGAAATAATTTATAAACAAAGCATGTGTGTTTAGTGAATCTACCAGATTAGAGGCAGTAGGGATGACCAGGGATTTTCTCTTGATAAGTGCGTGCATTTGGCCATTTTCCTATCCTGCTAAGCATTCACAATGTAACGAGTATTTTTGGGTGTCAGGGAAAATGTATGGAGTAAAAAGTACATTATTTTCTTGAGGAATGTAGTGAAGTAAAAGTGAAAGTTGTAAAAAATATAAATAGTAAAGTAAAGAAGAGATACTTTCAAGTTTTGGGGGGTATTTTTACTGAAGTACTTTACACCACTGCCTTTACCTCACATGTCTGTCACATAGGCACAGGGCCGTTACACCACTGCCTTTACCTCACATGTCTGTCACATAGGCACAGGGCCTTTACACCACTGCCTTTACCTCACATGTCTGTCACATAGGCACAGGGCCTTTACACCACTGCCTTTACCTCACATGTCTGTCACATAGGCACAGGGCCTTTACACCACTGCCTTTACCTCACATGTCTGTCACATAGGCACAGGGCCTTTACACCACTGCCTTTACCTCACATGTCTGTCACATAGGCACAGGGCCTTTACACCACTGCCTTTACCTCACATGTCTGTCACATAGGCACAGGGCCTTTACACCACTGCCTTTACCTCACATGTCTGTCACATAGGCACAGGGCCTTTACACCACTGCCTTTACCTCACATGTCTGTCACATAGGCACAGGGCCTTTACACCACTGCCTTTACCTCACATGTCTGTCACATAGGCACAGGGCCTTTACACCACTGCCTTTACCTCACATGTCTGTCACATAGGCACAGGGCCTTTACACCACTGCCTTTACCTCACATGTCTGTCACATAGGCACAGGGCCTTTACACCACTGCCTTTACCTCACATGTCTGTCACATAGGCACAGGGCCGTCCCAAATGCATCCTATTCCCTATATAGTGAACGACTTTTGACCAGAACGCTGGCGCTGTTGGGATGCACACACTCGTGTTTGTCTCACACCCACAGAGGCACAGTCTGGGGCTGGACTTGGTCATTGTATCTTCTGAATAAGTGGATGTTATGACATGTCCAATCTCTGTTAGACTATAGCAGACATTACAACCTGGTTTTCCTCATTTCAATCAGGCCTGAGAGAGCGAAATAGACACACACACACACACACACACACACACACACACACACACACACACACACACACACACACACACACACACACACACACACACACACACACACACACTCACACTCCCTGACCTGCTCTTTCCTACTCTTTCACCTCTTCACCCATCCCCCCTTTTCTTCTCGCGCTCTTTCCACATCTCTTGCTGCTTATCTTGGCTTTCTCCTCTTTCATTCATCTCTCTGAAGACAGCAGTTGGTAAAGGAGAGAGGCTGGAGGAAGACAGCAGTTGATAGAGGAGAGAGGCTGGATGAAGACAGCAGTTGGTAGAGAAGAGAGGCTGGAGGAAGACAGCAGTTGATAGAGGAGAGAGGCTGGAGGAAGACAGCAGTTGGTAGAGGAGAGAGGCTGGAGGAAGACAGCAGTTGGTAGAGGAGAGAGGCTGGAGGAAGACAGTAGGTAGAGGAGAGAGGCTGGAGGAAGACAGCAGTTGGTAGAGGAGCGAGGCTGGAGGAAGACAGCAGTTGGTAGAGGAGAGAGGCTGGAAGAAGACAGCAGTTGGTAGAGGAGAGAGGCTGGAGACAGACAGCAGTTGGTAGAGGAGAGAGGCTGGAGACAGACAGCAGTTGGTAGAGGAGAGAGGCTGGAGACAGACAGTAGTTGGTAGAGGAGAGAGGCTGGAGGAAGACAGCAGTTGGTAGAGGAGGGAGGCTGGAGGAAGACAGTAGTTGGTAGAGGAGAGAGGCTGGAGGAAGGCAGCAGTTGGTAGAGGAGGGAGGCTGGAGGAAGACAGTAGTTGGTAGAGGAGAGAGGCTGGAGGAAGACAATAGGTAGAGGAGAGAGGCTGGAGGAAGACAGCAGTTGGTAGAGGAGGGAGGCTGGAGGAAGACAGTAGTTGGTAGAGGAGCGAGGCTGGAGGAAGACAGTAGTTGGTAGAGGAGAGAGGCTGGAGGAAGACAGCAGTTGGTAGAGGAGAGAGGCTGGAGGAAGACAGCAGTTGGTAAAGGAGAGAGGCTGGAGGAAGGCAGCAGTTGGTAGAGGAGAGAGGCTGGAGAAAGACAGCAGTTGGTAGAGGAGAGAGGCTGGAGAAAGACAGCAGTTGGTAGAGGAGAGAGGCTGGAGAAAGACAGCAGTTGGTAGAGGAGAGAGGCTGGAGGAAGACAGCAGTTGGTAAAGGAGAGAGGCTGGAGGAAGGCAGCAGTTGGTAGAGGAGAGAGGCTGGATGAAGACAGCAGTTGGTAGAGGAGAGAGGCTGGAGGAAGACAGCAGTTGGTAGAGGAGAGAGGCTGGAAGAAGACAGCAGTTGGTAGAGGAGAGAGGCTGGAGACAGACAGCAGTTGGTAGAGGAGAGAGGCTGGAGACAGACAGCAGTTGGTAGAGGAGAGAGGCTGGAGACAGACAGCAGTTGGTAGAGGAGAGAGGCTGGAGGAAGACAGCAGTTGGTAGAGGAGAGAGGCTGGAGGAAGACAGCAGTTGGTAGAGGAGAGAGGCTGGAGAAAGACAGTAGTTGGTAGAGGAGAGAGGCTGGAGGAAGACAGCAGTTGGTAAAGGAGAGAGGCTGGAGGAAGGCAGCAGTTGGTAGAGGAGAGAGGCTGGATGAAGACAGCAGTTGGTAGAGAAGAGAGGCTGGAGGAAGACAGCAGTTGGTAGAGGAGGAGGGGCTGGAGGAAGACAGTAGTTGGTAGAGGAGCGAGGCTGGAGACAGACAGCAGTTGGTAGAGGAGGGAGGCTGGAGGAAGACAGTAGTTGGTAGAGGAGAGAGGCTGGAGGAAGACAGTAGTTGGTAGAGGAGAGAGGCTGGAGAAAGACAGTAGTTGGTAGAGGAGGGAGGCTGGAGGAAGACAGTAGTTGGTAGAGGAGGGAGGCTAGAGGAAGACAGTAGTTGGTAGAGGAGAGAGGCTGGAGGAAGACAGCAGTTGGTAGAGGAGCGAGGCTGGAGGAAGACAGCAGTTGGTAGAGGAGAGAGGCTGGAGGAAGACAGCAGTTGGTAGAGGAGAGAGGCTGGAGGAAGACAGTAGTTGGTAGAGGAGAGAGGCTGGAGAAAGACAGTAGTTGGTAGAGGAGAGAGGCTGGAGGAAGACAGCAGTTGGTAAAGGAGAGAGGCTGGAGGAAGACAGCAGTTGGTAGAGGAGAGAGGCTGGATGAAGACAGTAGTTGGTAGAGGAGAGAGGCTGGAGAAAGACAGTAGTTGGTAGAGGAGAGAGGCTGGAGGAAGACAGTAGTTGGTAGAGGAGAGAGGCTGGAGGAAGACAGCAGTTGGTAAAGGAGAGAGGCTGGAGGAAGACAGCAGTTGGTAGAGGAGAGAGGCTGGATGAAGACAGCAGTTGGTAGAGAAGAGAGGCTGGAGGAAGACAGCAGTTGGTAGAGGAGCGAGGCTGGAGGAAGACAGCAGTTGGTAGAGGAGAGAGGCTGGATGAAGACAGCAGTTGGTAGAGAAGAGAGGCTGGAGGAAGACAGCAGTTGGTAGAGGAGCGAGGCTGGATGAAGACAGCAGTTGGTAGAGAAGAGAGGCTGGAGGAAGACAGCAGTTGGTAGAGGAGGGAGGCTGGAGGAAGACAGTAGTTGGTAGAGGAGGGAGGCTGGAGACAGACAGCAGTTGGTAGAGGAGGGAGGCTGGAGGAAGACAGTAGTTGGTAGAGGAGAGAGGCTGGAGACAGACAGCAGTTGGTAGAGGAGAGAGGCCGGAGACAGACAGCAGTTGGTAGAGGAGAGAGGCTGGAGGAAGGCAGCAGTTGGTAGAGGAGGGAGGCTGGAGGAAGACAGTAGTTGGTAGAGGAGAGAGGCTGGAGGAAGACAGCAGTTGGTAGAGGAGAGAGGATGGAGGAAGACAGCAGTTGGTAAAGGAGAGAGGCTGGAGGAAGGCAGCAGTTGGTAAAGGAGAGAGGCTGGATGAAGACAGCAGTTGGTAGAGGAGAGAGGCTGGAGGAAGACAGCAGTTGGTAGAGGAGAGAGGCTGGAGGAAGACAGCAGTTGGTAGAGGAGAGAGGCTGGAGGAAGACAGCAGTTGGTAGAGGAGAGAGGCTGGAGGAAGACAGCAGTTGGTAGAGGAGAGAGGCTGGAGACAGACAGCAGTTGGTAGAGGAGAGAGGCTGGAGACAGACAGCAGTTGGTAGAGGAGAGAGGCTGGAGGAAGACAGCAGTTGGTAGAGGAGAGAGGCTGGAGGAAGACAGCAGTTGGTAGAGGAGAGAGGCTGGAGGAAGACAGCAGTTGGTAGAGGAGAGAGGCTGGAGGAAGACAGCAGTTGGTAGAGGAGAGAGGCTGGAGAAAGACAGTAGTTGGTAGAGGAGAGAGGATGGAGGAAGACAGCAGTTGGTAAAGGAGAGAGGCTGGAGGAAGGCAGCAGTTGGTAAAGGAGAGAGGCTGGATGAAGACAGCAGTTGGTAGAGGAGAGAGGCTGGAGGAAGACAGCAGTTGGTAGAGGAGAGAGGCTGGAGGAAGACAGCAGTTGGTAGAGGAGAGAGGCTGGAGGAAGACAGCAGTTGGTAGAGGAGAGAGGCTGGAGGAAGACAGCAGTTGGTAGAGGAGGGAGGCTGGAGGAAGACAGTAGTTGGTAGAGGAGCGAGGCTGGAGGAAGACAGTAGTTGGTAGAGGAGAGAGGCTGGAGGAAGACAGCAGTTGGTAGAGGAGAGAGGCTGGAGGAAGACAGCAGTTGGTAAAGGAGAGAGGCTGGAGGAAGGCAGCAGTTGGTAGAGGAGAGAGGCTGGATGAAGACAGCAGTTGGTAGAGGAGAGAGGCTGGAGGAAGACAGCAGTTGGTAGAGGAGAGAGGCTGGAGGAAGACAGCAGTTGGTAGAGGAGAGAGGCTGGAGACAGACAGCAGTTGGTAGAGGAGAGAGGCTGGAGACAGACAGCAGTTGGTAGAGGAGAGAGGCTGGAGGAAGACAGCAGTTGGTAGAGGAGAGAGGCTGGAGGAAGACAGCAGTTGGTAGAGGAGAGAGGCTGGAGGAAGACAGCAGTTGGTAGAGGAGAGAGGCTGGAGGAAGACAGTAGTTGGTAGAGGAGAGAGGCTGGAGGAAGACAGTAGTTGGTAGAGGAGAGAGGCTGGAGGAAGACAGCAGTTGGTAGAGGAGAGAGGCTGGAGGAAGACAGCAGTTGGTAGAGGAGAGAGGCTGGAGGAAGACAGCAGTTGGTAGAGGAGAGAGGCTGGAGGAAGACAGCAGTTGGTAGAGGAGAGAGGCTGGAGGAAGACAGCAGTTGGTAGAGGAGAGAGGCTGGAGGAAGACAGTAGTTGGTAGAGCAGGAGGGGCTGGAGGAAGACAGTAGTTGGTAGAGGAGAGAGGCTGGAGATAGACAGTGTCATGTGACACGATGAGTTACTTTATATCATGAGATTTGGGCTCCCGAGTGGCGCAGCGTCTAAGGCACTGCATCTCAGTGCTAGAGGCATCACTACAGACCCAGGTTTTATTCCAGGCTGTATAACAACGGCCGTGATTGGGATTCCCATCGGGCGGCGCACAATTGGCCCAGCATTGTCCGAGTTAAGGTTAGGCCGGCGTAAGCCGTCATTGTAAATTTGAATTTGTTCTTAACTGACTTGCCTAATTAAATAAAGGTTAAATATTTTTATTTTATTTTACTGGCAATGCAAGCAGATCACAGGATATTACAATCCTACTTCCTGGGCACCGTTTTTAATGAGCAGCACTTTAATTTCACCGCCCTCCTTCATATCGGCCTTCTCTCCATTGAATCCGCTCAATCCGTCCGTCACGTTAATTGGCCCATTACAGCAGAGAGAAAGATAGATCGAGAGCAAGAGCGAGGCTTACTGGCCGGTTTCATTACGTAATGCAGATTACAATAAGGCCCTGCACGCTGATTGGGAGTGAAAGATATCCCCTGGAAGAATGTTAATGGCAGCAAAGCCACTAGGGCAATTCTTCCTCCTCATCGAATCATCCACACCACTGGGCCCCTCCAGGGTCTGTCTCTCTACGGCCGAGGTAAAGGAGGACAGGAGGGAGTAAGGAAAGGAAAGCATGGAGAGAGAGAACACTTAAAGAAGTGGACAAAAAAAGAGAGGAGGAAGGGAAGCTGAGAGAGAGAGAGAGAGAGAGAGAGAGAGAGATTCCAAATTTTAACGTATTAAACACAGAGGAAAAACTAAAAATACTCATGGGTCGAAGGAGCAATGGCTCCTCTTGCAGCCAAATATGTATTTGCCTGCCATAGCCTGAGAGACACTGAATAATAACATCTGCATAGTAAGCAGTAACTTACTTATTATTACTATTATTGTTATTACTGTTATTGTTATTACTATTATTATTGTTGTTTATCATTCCAAGTAGTAATGGTATGGGTGGTAATGGTAATGATATCAGTTTAATGATGGTGGTGGTGGTAGTAGTGGTAATGATGATAGTAGTTGTAGTACCGATGTAATGGTGAAGATGACCGTTATTTAGTTATAAGTTAGTTATAGTTTCATTTTTTTATTACATTACATTCGATTATTGACTGTTACCATTTTATTGTTACTATTTTTATATTTAATTTTGTATTATTATTTACTGCCATTCTATATTATTATTTGTCATTGTTTATAATTTTATTACAATGTATATTGTATACATTGTTGCTTTGGCAATATTGACACAATGTTTTTCATGCCAATAAAGCAGCTTGAATTTGAATTAGAATTTGAGAGAGAGAGAGAGAGAGAGAGAGAGAGAGAGAGAGAGAGATGACAAAAGAAGTGGACAAGAGAGGAAGGAGAGGACAAAAGAAGTTGACAAGAGAGGAAGGAGAGAGGAAGGAGAGAGAGGAATGAGAGAGGACAAAATAAGTGGAAAAGAGAGGAAGGAGAGAGGACAAAAAAAGTGGACAAGAGAGGAAGGAGAGAGAGGACAAAAGATGAGGACAAGAGGAGAGGAAAGGGCATAGAGTAAGCTCTTAGAAGAGGAGAGGAGACGAGATGAGGAGAGAGCACACTAAGGTCTTAAGAGAGGAGAGGAGAGGAAAGAGGTGAACTCACACTGAGAGAGCAGACACAGGAAAGAGAGAAGCTGTTCAGTACTTGAAGGACCTTGATGGAGACAAGAGAGTGGGTGCACACACCTGAGAAGTAGAGAATAAGAGTGAGAGCACACTTTTGGGACTTAAAAGACGTGAGGATGAGAGGAAAGGGGCCCTGAAGAAGAGAAGAGCAAGGAGAGAGGCAGCTGCATACACACACATACAAAATCCATCCTTTTGAGCACAGAGAGTACAGAAAGCAGTATCAGGTAAGGGTCACCAGCACACAAAGATGGCTGGTCAGGGACGGGTGTGAACCAACAACCAACCAGAGCCCTTCCCTTGCCCCTGGTTGCCATGCAACCAGATGACGGACAGCTCGTGATGGAGGGATTATGAAGGATCAGAGTGTCTGTTTTTGTGTAAAACGCCACAGCAGATCATCTCTGTGTTATGCATGCAGGAGTGTGTGTGTGTGTCCACACGGTATTAAAAGCACAGAGAATCGTTCAAAAATAGCACATTTTGTGACCTCTGGTGACCCCTATGAAAGGAGAAATACTAGACTGTGAGATCTAAATCCTATTAATGTTACAAACTGATCTCCATTGCAGTGTTTTGATTCTCAGTTTCTGTGAATGCTCTATTCATTTAAGTACATCCTCAAAGGTCATCACACACACACACACACACACACACACACACACACACACACACACACACACACACACACACACACACACACACACACACACACACACACACACTGCATCTTAAGGCAACATCCATTCATGTACGCACAAACAAACACATAAACAAGTGAGAGTGACTTTTTTCTCTCTCTCCATCTCCCCAGCACAAGGAAGCAGAGAGGACTCAGTAATAGCCGTCACTCTGGGTTTTTCTCAGTCAATTGAGAATCACAAAGGAGGCCAGTAACCCGGATTGCCTTGGAGCCACAATGTCCTCCCGAGCAGGGCTGGCTGCTAGGACTCCTGGGGTAGCCCAGAGCAATTAGTGAACTTTGCTGCAACATCGCTACAATAGCCTGTACACTCAGAGACTGTGTTATTCAATTCTAGCAGAGCTTGCTCTGGACAGTGGGGTGTGCCACGTGTGTTGGTTGGTGTGTGTTGTGGGGAGAGGAGGATTTGGTTGCTAGTTTAGCCAATCTCTAATGACTCCTCTACAACCATCCCAACCCTAACCCCCCCCCCCCCCCCCCCCCCCCCCCCCCACACACACACACACCGAGCAGCCGCTGCCACAAGCCTCAGGTCAGACTGTGTGCCTCTAGATAAGAGGATTACACTGCCAGAAACAAGATGGCCATCTTGACAGATTAATAATAATATTCATTAGAACAACAACAACAATCACATTTATCCCTTCATCAGTACATTGATTTCTGTCATTTAACAGATGCTCTTATCCAGAGTGACTTTTTTTTATTTTATTTATTTATTTATTTTAAATTTTATCCCATTTTCTCCCCAATTTTCGTGGTATCCAATCGCTAGTAATTACTATCTTGTCTCATCGCTACAACTCCCGTACGGGCTCGGGAGAGACGAAGGTTGAAAGCCATGCGTCCTCCGAAGCACAACCCAACCAAGCCGCACTGCTTCTTAACACAGCGCGCCTCCAACCCGGAAGCCAGCCGCACCAATGTGTCGGAGGAAACACCGTGTACCTGGCCCCCTTGGTTAGCGCGCACTGCGCCCGGCCCACCACAGGAGTCGCTGGAGCGCGATGAGACAAGGATATCCCTACCGGCCAAACCCTCCCTAACCCGGACGACGCTATGCCAATTGTGCGTCGCCCCACGGACCTCCCGGTCGCGGCCGGCTGCGACAGAGCCTGGGCGCGAACCCAGAGACTCTGGTGGCGCAGTTAGCACTGCGATGCAGTGCCCTAGACCACTGCGCCACCCGGGAGGCCCCCAGAGTGACTTTTAATCATACTTCACTACAATCTCCAATTTAATTTAACCAAAAATGCACTGTCATTTGATGCTGATTGTTTGTTTTGGACACATAATTACATCCTGACCACAGCTTATCACAACCCTCAGCACACACACACACACACACACACACACACACACACACACACACACACACACACACACACACACACACACACACACACACACACACACACACACACACACACACACACAGCTTATCACAACCCTCAGCACACACACACACACAAACACACAGCTTATCACAACCTCCAGCACACACACACACACACACACAGCTTATCACAACCTCCAGCACACACACACACACACACACACACACACACACACACACACACACACACACACACACACACACACACACAGCTCATCACAACCCCCAGCACACACACACACACACACACACACACACACACACACACACACACACACACACACACACACACACACACACACACACACACACACACACACACACACACACAGCTCATCACAACCCCCAGCACACACACACACACACACACACACACACACACACACACACACACACACACACACACACACACACACACACACACACACACACACACACACACACAGCTTATCACAACCTCTCACAACCTTTTTATTTTTATTTAACCTTTATTTAACTAGGCAAGTCAGTTATGAACAAATTCTTATTTACAATGACGGGCTACCAAAAGGCAAATGGCCTCCTGCGGGGACGGGGGCTGGGATTAAAAAATAAATAAAAATATAGGACAAAACACACATCACGACAAGAAAGACAAGACTACATAAAGAGAGACCTAAGACAACAACATAGCAAGGCAGCAACACATGACAACACAGCATGGTAGCAACACAACATGACAACACAGCATGGTAGCAACACAACATGACAACACAGCATGGTAGCAACACAACATGACAACACAGCATGGTAGCAACACAACATGGTAGCAACACAACATGGTAGAAACACAACATGGTAGCAACACAGCATGGTAGCAACACAACATGGTAGCAACACAACATGGTAGCAACACAGCATGGTAGCAACACAACATGGTAGCAACACAACATGGTAGCAACACAAAATGGTAGCAACACAACATGGTAGCAACACAACATGGTAGCAGCACAAAACATGGTACAAACATTATTGGACACAGTCAACAGCACACAGGTCAAGAAGGTAGAGACAACAATGCATCATGCAAAGCAGCCACAACTGTCAGTAAGAGTGTCCGTGATTCAGTCTTTGAATGAAGAGATTGAGATAAAACTGTCCAGTTTGAGTGATTGTTGCAGCTTGTTCCAGTCGCTAGCTGCAGCGAACTGAAAAGACGAGCGACCCAGGGATGTATGTGCTTTGGGAACCTTTAACAGAATGTGACTGGTTGAACGGGTGTTGTATGTGGAGGATAATGAGGCTGTTAAAATGTGTCCCAAATGGCACCCTTTCCCCTATATAGTGCACTACTTTCCCCTTATATAGTGCACTACTTTTCCCTATATAGGGAATAGGATGCCATTTGGAACGCTGACTAAGACTTTACTAGCTGTAATTCTATGGTGGCTGTACTTGTTTGACCATATTGTGACACAGTGGTCCAGATTGGAGCTGAAGGTCAAAGGTCATCAGTAGGGTTTGACCTCCTTGGTCATCTTGGATAGGGTTGGAAAATTCCAGTAACTTTCCCAAAGTCCCGGTTGGAAGATTTCTGGAATTGGAATGAAATAAGCAGAAAATCTGGAATCCTCCAACCCAGATTTCTATGGAAAACCTGGGAAATTTGGGAAGGTTACCCGAATTTTGCAACCCTAATCGTAAGACTTCCTGCCATGGCTAAGACCTAAGCAGTGGGTGATTATTTTAATTGTTTGATGGCTTCGTCTGCTAACCCATTTCATCTCATCAGAGTTATTCAGAGCTGCCTGCGTGGGATGGAGGGATCGGCTTGATGCTGCTGACCTGTAGTGTTGATTAATAAGCTACTGTTTACCACTCTCTCAATGGACCTGGGATGTAGGGCGGTTAGAAGGAAGGGAGGATGCAGAAGAGCAGGAATAGAAGAAGAGAGAAATTAGGGTAAGGCTGAATGCATAACCCTCCCTGTTATTCTCAAATAATAGAGGACATATACATTCTGATTGACATTCAGGCTGATGATGTAAGCAACGTCCTTAAGTGACTGTGGACACAATGGCCATCAGAGTCGTGCTGAAGGAGCGATGGACCCCATCAGTACCTGGGATCATTGTCCTTGTCTGGTCTCCTCTGGACAAGAATGAGATGACCCTCCAGAGAAAGAGAGATAGCGAATAGAGAGAGAGAGGGAGCAAGAGTGTGAGAAAGAAGGTGTGTCAGATACAGATTGTGTAAACCCCTGGTCTAGGGCTGGGGGAAATGGCAAAAATATCATATCACAGTATTGAGAAAAAATTTGACGGTATTTTATGTTTTTAAATAATAATAGTTGTACATTTGCTTTATGGGTAGTGTGTGACCCCAGGGTGGCAAACATACATTCTAAATGATGTCAATGGGTCTTTCTCCATTCTGATTGTTTTATACTGTTCAATTCAACTTCAACCCCAAATCATTTTCATTCATTTCTGTATTTCCTGCACTCATTTGAGATCATTTCCACACTGCCACGTAGGGCTGCACAATATGGGCAAACAATCTAGGCCTTATTTTTCTACCAACTGTTGCAATTGCGATTTGACTTAGAATTAAATAGAATGATTTTTTAAATTCTATAGTTAGAATGAACAATTCTTTGCTCAAACACATTAAGAAAGGAAATAAATTCCACAAGTTAACTTTTAACAAGGCACACCTGTTAATTGAAATGCATTCCAGGTGACTACCTCATGAAGCTGGTTGAGAGAATGCCAAGAGTGTGCAAAGCTGTCATCAAGACAAAGGGTGGCTACTTTGAAGAATCTCAAATATAAAATTGATTTTGATTTGTTTAACACTTTTTTGGTTACTACATGATTCCATGTGTTATTTCATAGTTTTGATGTCTTCACTATTATTCTACAATGTAAAAAAAAAACTTGAATGAGTAGGGGTGTACAAACTGGTACTGTAGGTCTACACCATCACTGGTATTATCAGGCTGTATAGCTAGTTATGTTTGCTAGTACATTTATTAGCTAGCTAGCGATTAGCATTAGCGATTAGCGGCTAACAAGATTTAGGCCCAATTTACTAAGAAAAGACAAACGCTAGTGGATTTATATTAACAAGCAAAGTGAAAACAGCATCGTTGTCATCAACATTGTTTCATGTGCTGCATTGACCATGCAGATTGAACAGAAGTGTCTCCATGTGCTGCATTGACCATGCAGATTGAACAGAAGTGTCTCCATGTGCTGCATTGACCATGCAGATTGAACAGAAGTGTCTCCATGTGCTGCATTGACCATGCAGATTGAACAGAAGTGTCTCCATGTGCTGCATTGACCATGCAGATTGAACAGAAGTGTCTCCATGTGCTGCATTGACCATGCAGATTGAACAGAAGTGTCTTGTGCTCGAGGAACAACAAATGCGCTCCTTGAGTGACAGGGGTGGGGCTAGGTCTGTGTGGGGCGGGGCTAGGTCTGTGTGGAAAGTGGCATGGGGAGAGAGAGAGAGAGAGAGAGAGCGGAGAAAGATGACTCAAGTAGTGAAGTAAACTATAAAAATGGATGTTACACACGGCGTATTACATTTAACAAAACAAACATTCATATAGTGTTATAGAAGGTAAAGTAAAAACCCAAACTGGACCTTGCATCAATACTGGTATATGGTAAAATATGGTATACCTCCCAACCCTACCCTGGTCATAAGCATTGTCTCACGAGTGTGTTCTTTCTCTGTGTCTTTCAATCTCTCTCTCTCTCTCTCTCTCTCCCTCTTTCCTCTCTCTCTCTCTTGCTGTCTCTTTCCCTCTTTCTCCCTCTCTCTCCCCTTTTCCCTTTTCTCTCTCTCCTATAGGCTTTCAGGGTTGACGGATGAGTAGATTGTAGAAGGACAGGGAGGGTTGGGGTTAACCGTCAGATACAGGTAAGATCACCACCTGTCCTCATCTTTATCCTACAGGTGTCATTATAGGTCCTTTGCTTTCTGTGAGTGTGTATTATATGTGTTTGTGTTTAGGCTAGGGGAATGTGTGGGGGTGTCTTAAATGCATGTTTATTTGAATGCACTTTCCATGTTTAAAAGCATCTGTGTGTTTGTGTGTGTGTGAGAGCGATAACTATAGAGGATGTCTGTTTGTATATAAACAAGCGTTTGTGTGGGTGTAATGTACTGAATGTGCCGGGAGTGTTAAGCCTTGTGTTGCCTCTGGCTACTACCACTATCTGACTGTAGCCTTGTGTTGCCCCTGGCTACTACCACTATCTGACTGTAGCCTTGTGTTTCCCCTGGCTACTACCACTATCTGACTGTAGCCTTGTGTTTCCCCTGGCTACTACCACTATCTGACTGTAGCCTTGTGTTTCCCCTGGCTACTACCACTATCTGACTGTAGCCTTGTGATTCCCCTGGCTACTACCACTATCTGACTGTATCCTTGTCTCTACAGTTCCACCCTGACAACCCAGTCACAACCATGATTACAGGTAGAGGAAGAGATCCCCTGTATCTGCTATTAACACTGGTACACTCTATGGCAGTCCAAAAACCTGTATATTGCTAATATAATGCTGATATAACATTGGTATAACGCTATTTGTGAGCACACTTTCTAATGTTAACACATCGCTGTTCCTCTTGGTAGGCCGTCATTGTAAATAAGAATTTGTTCTTAATTCTTAATAATATATATTTTTTTATTGAGTGCATATATCAGACACCATCTTTTGGAGATCTACCCCAGTGA